>NW_024080654.1:5646028-5806450 GCF_003009895.1 Hyaena hyaena
CCCCCTCCCTCCCTCTTCCTTCCTCCCCCCTCCCTCCTTTCTTCCTCCCTCCTTCCTCCCCCCTCCCTCCTTCCCCCCCCTTCCCTCCCATCTCCCTTCTCCCCTCCTTCCTTCTTTCAGCATTTAATATATTTATTGAGATGCTGGTTTAAAACATCTAGTAAATAGACTTTCACAAAGGCAGGGGTTGAAGTTGGGGCCTCACCAGCCCCCTGCCCATCTCAGCCATCGCCTGCATCCTGGCTTCACGCCTAAAGCTGGACCTTAGTCCCTCGTTCCCAGTCTTTTCTGGAAGGAAGCACGTAAGCCTGTATTTTCCAGAACAAGTTTGCAACCTGGAAATTAAATCAGACCAGCATGAATACTGCTATCAGGGCTCAAGCTGGTTTCTCAGGGTGCAGGGGCGAGGGGAAAGCAGGGCAGAGCCACCCCACACCCCAGCAGGCTCAGCAGATGGGCAGCGGCCGCCCTGTGGTGTGCGCCTGCCTCCCCCCCTTGCCCGTGGGGCCCCGTCTCTCCAGGTGCCTGGTGTCCTGCTCACACCCCCTTCACGGCCCCCGGCCCCCAGCTTCGCAGGCCCCCTGCAGCGACACAAGCCTTCTCTGTCGTGTTCAGTGCCTCTAGCCTTCCCTCTATCAGTAATTTTAAAAGTGAGTGACGGGATTGTTTTACATTTGTATTTATGGGAAGAGAAATTAAAGCCACGTGGGTTTACTGTTTGTTGCCGTGGCCTGTGAGCAGCCCCGTGACCACTGGAGCGGGCTTCCTCGCTTTTCCTCAGCTCACGCTGGTTTGGGGAGCCCCTGGCTGCCGTAGCATGGCTTCTCGGACGCGCAAAGTGCATCTGGAGGTGGCATCGTGGGTCGGCGGTCCTGGCAGACGACCTGCTGGCCGGGCACTGTTCTGAGCACTTGACGTGTATCGTCACAGCCCCGGGAAGGAAGTACCAGCGGCCACCCATTTTACAGACCAGGAAATTGAGGTCAGCTTTCCTAAGTTCGTACAGACCGAATGTTTGACTGGTACTTCCACAATATTGTCCGATTGTGCACGTGTAGCACGTTCACCCCCCGTGATGCTGACTTCACAGGTGTGTTCACCCCGGGGGGCATCTGCATAGGAATTCTGAGCCCTGCATGGGGCCCAGGCCCTACCCCGTCAAGAACAGCTCTCACACGACATGGAGCAAGGCGTAGCGAGGGAGCCCTTTCCGTGGTGAGGCGCGGAGGCCCGGGGCCGTCTGGGTCCCGCACCCTTCCCACCCCGGGCCGATCAGAGCCGCCTGCCCCCCCCCCCGCCCCTTCCTGCCTGGCACCTCCGTCAGGTGACCACGCGGAGCTGTGTGACCGGAGCCGCCGGCATTTTCTGAGGTGAGCAGGTGCAGGAGGAGAAAGGCCGGCGCTTCTGAGGCAGGGAGACGCCGCCCGCACTCAGGCAGGCGGCTGCGCTCAAAGCCCCAAATCAGGTCCTTTTATTTGTGCAGAATGTATCCATTTGGAACACACAACTGGCAATTGCTGGTTATAGAATTTGATACATTTGACTGTAGTATAATCGTCCAGGGCTGTGCTACCCCAACCCCAACCCGGGGCGACAGGCTCGCGTTCTGGCCCGATGCTTCCGGAACCGCCACCTGGAGCCCCAGGAGATGCGCTTCGGCCGCTGTTCCCGCGCGTGAGCCGCCCTCCTGGGTGTTTCCGAAGCGCTGCCTCCCTGCCACGTGCTGCTGCCTCGGCTTTCTCAGGATGGATTTTCGCGTGTGTGTTCCCGCCCTTTCGGGCTGCCTTCTGCTCCGCCGAACCGAGTCGGCGGAACAGTGCGAGTCGGGCTGCGCGGAAGGGCCTGCTCTCACCGTCTCCAGTTTTAACGTTTCCTCAGACTCTGCTTCTCCGTGCGAAGCAGCCTCGGGCGCAGAGGAGAGGAAGATGCTGGCGTCACAGCCTCCCGCAGAGGGGCCTGACCTCGCCCCCCACCCCACGCCCAAGTCCGGGCTGCGGCCCCGGAGGGCTGTCCCCGGCGGTGAGGCGCTAGCGGGAGGTGTGGGACCCGCCGTGACTGCAGCCGTTCCTCCACGTGGAGGCTGCCCTGGGCTCTGCCGGACTCCATCTCCACACTCATGAGGACGGAGGCTTTCCACGGCGGGACGTCCCCCGGGCCCTGGGGTGGGCCCCGTCCTCTGACTCTGGGGCCCGGCTTCTTTGGAGGGAGAAGGGGGAGAGTGACAGCCACATGCTTGGCTGTCCCGAGGCCGTCCATTTCGTCTCGGGTCCCTGAGCTGTGCGTGCGCAGAGGCCTTAGCCGGGCGATCGGTGGGCGCGGTGGGGACCAGGGCTGGCTCCTTCCGGTCTGCTGAGAGCCGGGCCTGCGACCCCTGTCATGGGCTCCTGGCCGGCCCCGGGGCGGGGGCGGGGGGCGTGCAGCACACACACGCATCTTTAGCCTTTTACGATGAGGATTAAGATTCAGGACACTGACCCGCAGGACAGCAAAATCCAGAATCAGCAAAGCAACACCAACGCGTAGCCCTTTTCTCTGTTCACAAAGACAGAAAAATGTCCCCACACATTTTACAAACACTTGTAATGGCATTTCTCAGACCCAAAACTTATATCTAGGTTAACTGTACGAATCAGGAAAAATCTAAAATGTAACCCAAATGCCCCATTTTCTGAGCATTGCTGTTCAGCAGAGTCTCCTGCCCAGACGGGGTCTCCGCGCCGTGGTCCACGCTGCGCCCACCCCGTACCGCCCCCCGACCCCGTGCACGCGGCCCCACGCCCTCCACCAGCCCGCCACCCACTCACCCAGGCCCCGCCCCTCCCACAGACGCGTTCGCTCTGGTTCTGCACGAGTCTCCCACCACCGCAGGGTCTAAGTTCCGAAAGGAGCATCTTTATTTTAATGGGTATCTAGTTATTCGAGCCTGTACCTCACAGGAAAAAAGCTAAAACTGTCACGTCAAACCCATGATTTCGGCAGTACTGTTGCTTAGCGAAGTACAAGATATGAATCAATCTGAAGTCAATTTAAAGTATTAAGTAAATGGTGGTTCAGGTGATCCCGGGCTGTGTTAAGAACAGAGAGTCACCATCAAGTGACAGGGTCACAGCACAGTCCCCGCTGTGTTCTTCTCTCCTGGAGGACCCTCTGGTCCCTCAGCACGGAGCCTCGGGCCACACGGGTGTGCATCCCCGGGCCTCTGCACACACACACACACCTTCCATCTCCTACTGCGTGGGTAGCGAGTGTTCATCCAATGTCTGCTGACTCGAGCGTTAACTGAAAGCTAACCCAGGTCTCTTTTAGGAACTGATGGAAACCTTTGGAGAAAAAAAATTATTTATATGTATTTATAGGGTTTGTTTTTTGATTATAGAGCTAAGACACGCTTGTTGCCAAGAAAAAAAAATAATGGTAAAAAATAAAATTTCCCCAAAATTGCCACCCAGGAAAAAAAGAGTTCTCTCCTGTCCATCCCATTCCCTCTCTCTCTCCACACACACACACGCACCCCCCACATACACATGCACACACATGCACCCACACACATGCATGCATGTGTGCACACCACACACATGCACACACCCACACCCACATGCACCACATGCATGCACACCACACACGTGCACACCACACACGTGCACACACCCACACACATGCACCACATGTACACCACACACGTGCACCCACACACACACATGCACCACATGTACACCACACACGTGCACCCACACACACATGCACACACCCACATGCACGCATGCGTGCACACCACACACACGTGCACCTGCACACATGAGCCCACATGCACACGTGTGCACCACACACACATGCAGGCACACGTGCGCACACACACGTTTGTAATGTGTGTGCTGACACAGACCATCCTCTGTGCACGACTCTCATACGTGTGGATCCGTTCCCTGTCCTCACTCAGGTGTCCCCGATCCCCACCAACGCCGCCCAGCGTCGTAACTAAAAAACCGCAGGAAGGACCAGCCTCCCTGGCAGCTCCTCCGCGGCCACGACAGACACGCACCAAGGTAGCCGCACGCACAGCGGTGGAGGGGGTACGTGTGCTGCCTCCTGTGTCCGGTGATGAGCCCACGGGACACTCACAGACCTGGCCGCTGCAGGGGGACCTGGCCACAGGGGAGGCGAGCGGCACGGAGCCCGAGGCGGCCGCCGCGCAGCTGGGGTCCGAGCCGAGCCTGCGCGGTGCAGACAGCAGCGGGGGCAGGGCCAGCCACGGGGACCTGAGCCGCGCAGCCACGGGCACGGGGTGAGGACGATGGGCGTCCCGGAGGTGGTGACGCAGCAGACCGTCGCGAGCACCCGCAGATGCCAGAGTGACCCGCGCTGTGTCCCAGGTCACGTGGAGGACAGGCAGGCGCTATTCAGACACCTCCGGATGCATCCGTTACAAGGAGATAAAGCCCTTTATAGTCTCAGTGTTGGCTCACGTTACAGGGACCTGAAGAAACGTTAAGCATTAGGGAAACATTACTGTTACATTTATAACTAGCAGTAAGAGAGTTTCTAAGGTTTTAACGAAAGTTTTAAATTAATTAATTATTTATGACTTTTTGAGAGAGAGAACAGGCAGGGGAGAGGGAGGGAGAGAGGGGGAGAGCGAGCCCCAAGCAGGTGCTGAGCCGTCGGCACGGAGCCCGACGTGGGGCTCACACTCACGGACTGTGAGATCACGACCTGAGCCACAGTCAGATGTTTAACCAACTGAGCCCCTCAGACGCCCCTTAACAAAACTTTGTAAAGGTCGCTGTGCACCTGTGTCCCGCTGATCAGGGAGGCAATCTTCCTGGTTTGTGCCTGAGGCTCCTTCTGGCCCGGGGCCTTGTGGGAGGCAGGACTCGCGGAAAGTGGGGTCTTTCTGCCCTCGGGTTCCTCCCACGACACAGGACTCTCCTGTGTCCGCGCAGACCCACCCGCTCCGCTTCCCTGTGGCCCGGGAGCCGGCCGGTCGGGCGGCAGCAAGGCCTTCTCGCTGGACTTGGAGGGAAGCCCCACGTGTAAGTGTCGAATCTGGAGAAGGAGCCGGGAGGAAGGCCCTTCCGAACGGGCGTGAGATCCCCGCTCCTCTGCCAGAATTAGCCCGGGCTTGTTATCGAGTCCCTTTCGTAACAAACAGCCCTTTGTGGCTGATGTCACAACCGGGGGCGGGGGGGGCGCCCGGACACGTGCCTGCCTGCGTCCTCCTCGCCGCTGAGCCCTCCCGCCTCCGCGTTCCAGGGCGCCCTCCGTCAGGCCGAGGCCACACACCCCGGGAGGGGCCGGCGCACGCCCACGAGGCCGCTCGGGGCGCTCTCCGACGGGGAACAAGCAGGCAGTGGGGGGACCGGCTCGCAGGCAGGGGAGGGGGTGCCCCCGGCCCCCCCAGGAGCGCGCGGCCGCCCTGCTGGAAACGCTCCCCGGGCTGGCAGGGAAGCGAAGCCCAGCACTGAGGACGCGGCCCCTGCGCCTGGTCCCCGTGATAAGGGAGGCTGCTTGGCTGGGGGCCTTATCCGAGGCTGCAGAGTCGGGACGGCCCCCAGCCGGGCCTTCGGAGACCCCACGGCTACCCCAGATATCAGGGCGGCGCGTGCCGTCGGGTCTTCTGTCAGGCCTCACACAAAATACCATTTACGCTCAAACAACAGAAAGCCCGTCGGTCGCGCCCGTCATCTGCCTGCCGCTGGCCGGGCGCTCCAGCCAGCCACCTACCTGTGTCCCCAAAAGGGACGTTTAACCACACGGGGAGCCAGCTTATCCAGAAAGGACACACGGGTGTGGCTGGAAACACGCCCACCCCGTGTCTCCCTGTTCCACCTACGTGGGCACGGCCGGCGATCGCCCACCGCGCGGAACCCCGCAAACCGTTACAACTTCGGGGGTGAGCCCACCCACGCGTGCCTCGGTCCCCGTCTCCCTGTTCTACTTTGCTGTTTGTTTCTCAGAAAATGCTGTCTGCACGTGATGCACGCTCAAGGGGCAGCGGAGAGGGTGCTGGGGGCGCCCCCCCCAGGGCAGGCATGCGGCGCTGGGCCGTCACACACACACGCAGATGCACGCACACACGCGTGCACTCACACAGAGGCGGTTTGCTGCGGGAGAACAAGCACCTCGTGGGTTTTGTACACCCCAGCCTGCAAGCTTGCCACGTGCACGTGGGCAGCCTGGCCCGTGAGCAAACACGGCACACGCGTCAGCCCACCTTCACCTCCAAGGCCCCCGGTCTCTCCCCGTGAGTTGTGCCTGCTGCCCCCCAGGACGGTGCCCCCCACCCCCGAGTGAGTGGCCGTTTACACCTGATACGTTCGCAGGATGTGCTCCTTCCGCGTTCATCGGTTCTGCAAGCGCACCGCTGTGTCCCGAGGGAAGAATTGCAGCTCGCTCCTGCTGCACAGGGTGACGCGCACCGTCGTGGCTGTTTGCGTTTGCCTTTTAAAAAATAATTCGGGGCTGGGGCGCCTGGGGGCTCAATTGGTTGAGCATCCAGCTTCAGCTCAGGTCATGATCTCACGGTTCAGGGTTCGAGCCCCATGTCGGGCTCTGTGCTGACAGCTCAGAACACGGAGCTGCTTCGGATTCTGTGTCTCCCTGTCTCTCTGCCCCTCCCCCGCTCACACTCTGTCTCATTCTCTCTCTGTCTCTCAAAAATAAACATTAAAAAAAAGATAAAAAAAATAATTCGACCTACAGATGTGTAGAGGATCGTGGCTGCCTGGGTCCAAGTCTCAGGAGTTCATTCTGCCACAGTGTGGAGGAAGGACGAGCCAGGAGACAGGTCGGACGGGGGTGGCCACCAGGGGGAGGAACGCAGAACAGGGAACGGGAGGGAGCTCCTGGGAGCGCCAGGCGTGAGGAGGAGGGAAACTGAGGCAGGGGGACGGGGCGGGGAAGGCAGAAGATCCCGACCCGTTTCTCCAGAAGCAGCAGGGGCTGTGTGCTCCAGGGACCCCTCCCGTCCCTGCGGCCCCAGCCAGCGCACAGACGGGGACCCAGCAGGGCGGGAGGGGCTCCCCGGTGAGCTCCCATCGGGTGAGCTCCCATCGGGTGAGCTCCCATCGGGCCGCACAGCAGGGAGGCTGGCCCGGGGGGGGGGGGCAGTGAGAGATCAACCGTCTCTGAGGACGGCACACAGTTCCTTCCGTGTGGAGCCTTTTCAATCCGTTTGTGTTCAATTTAATTAAATGAGATTAATCTGAAATTGATGATCTCTGCCTATTTGTCTTCTACTTCGAAGCAACTAAATCTGCGAAGCAACATGGTTCTCAGACTACAAATGTCTAGAGCAGTTTTACAGACGTTATTTCCAACTTCCTAAGTATCTTTCAGGATAAAAGTCGCAAGGTTTTAAGTGTTCCTTTCCTTGTAACTATTGAAAGACACAAGTAATCTGCTCATTCAGCATCCATTTATTTTATCCACGAAACAGGATGAAATAGTATCGCTCAGCTTCCTCCGGGAAGAGCCCCGTGTCCCCCGGAAGGGGGCAGACGATCACGTGGGCAGAGGACGCACACGAGGGGAGAGCACGGGGATGGAGGCGACGTTTAGTGCCGTAACCGTGGGGGAGAGACGATAGAGCGCACACGCGCACACGCGCACACATGCGACCACGTGGCAGGAGGCAGGGGGAGGGGTCTGGGCCTCACGCCCTTGGACCCCTTCCCGCGACCCCAGGAGACTGTCAGCAGCAACAGTCATAAGGACGAAATGCTTCACGGGGTTGATTTCGTTGTGGCTGCTCTCGAGTGTGCGCGGCTCTAGGCAGGGAAGGCCAGAAGTGCCGGAAGCACCGCTAGGCAGGTGTTGGCGCACAGAGCAAGCCCACACGCGGGTGAAGACGACGGGCAGAATCCAAGTGCAGCGGCCAGGGAGGGCCGAGCGGGTGCATGTGGGTGGCCCACAGAGCGTGGCGGCCGTGCGGGGACAGACGGACGGGGCTGTGGGCGGCGTGGGGCTCATGCCGTGGGGGCTTCCAGAGCGGCCGAGGGGCCGGGCTCCGTCCCCGGGGACGAACATGCCACCGGCTGTGAGTAAGTGACAGTGTATTATCCTTAGCGTCCCCGCGAGCCTGGGAACTCCACGGGGACTGAGGATGGAGATACGGAGGCCAGAAGCGCAGTGACTGGAGACGGGCCCGGAGAAGGGGCCGGGCGGCGCGCAGACGCAGGCGGGTCCTGGCACAGACACGCTCTTTACGGGTGACCGCGCTGTCCGCCTGGTGCTGGGGGACAGACAGCAGACGGGCAGGCGTGGGGCGTGGGCGACTCGCACCGTGTGGGAGAGGAGCGTGGAGCCGGGTGGGGGCTGCGGCGAGGGGCGGGTGCGGCTGGCGCGGGAGGCGGGGCACTAAGGGATCTGGTGCCAGAGACAGGAAAGCGGCACCGGCACGGGGTGAGCTGCGCCATGACCGGTGCCCCTGTCCTCCCGCGCCGTCAGGGCCTCGCGCCTGCGCCCCGCGCCCACGGCAGGAAGTCCGTAACCTCTGCAGTCAGTCTCTCCGCTCGTGGGCGCGCGGAGAGGAAGGGCTGGAGCCCCGGGGAAGGCTGGAGTAGAAAACACAAATGACGGTGTTTCCGGTGACGTCTGCGCTGAGTTCCGACCTCCCCAAGGAGCAGAGGACTTCCTTCCACTTTCTCAACAGCTTCATGTTTCGTGGGGGTCGTTTTCGCACCTTCCTACGGAGGCCAGGGCAGCGGGGGCAGCTGGGTGAACGGGGCCCCCAGGCTTGGGGTTCGGGGGGCAGCCCAGACGCCTCAGGAGGCTGAGTCAGCGGGGTCCCCCAGAGACCGGCACGCAGGTGTCCCCTAGACCGTCACCGAATGGTGTAGACACAGGCTTCTCGCGGGGTGATGACGCCCGTGACCACACCCGACCTGAGAACAGGTGCGTCTCTCTGTACTTCTGTTTCTGGAAACGCTGGCGTCCTTCCGGAAGCTCTTGCCCTTCTTTCCTGCTGGCGCCGGGTCCGCCCTCCACATCCCTCCCCTCGTGCGTTTCCGCCGGGCACCGGCGCATTGGCTGGTGTCCCCTACATGTTAAGCTCCTTCAGAGAAGGAACCTTACCTGCTTCTCATCAGCCACTGGATCCCGGCACCTCGTGGAGCCAGGTGCGTGGCAGGCTCGCAGTAAATAAGTCATCAATTAAATTAACTTACTTCCAATCTTCACGATCATTCCTCTGAACCTCAGTTCCCATTAGAAGACGGAGCAGACGAGAATATACAGATGCCTGCACTGGGGTGCCAGCCTGGCTCAGTCAGTAGAGCATGTGACTCTTGATCTCGAGGCCAGGAGTTCAAGCCCCGTGTTGGGAGTAGACGGACTGAATTAGTATCACTCTCAGGACATACTTAGGATGTTCTTGTTTTCTTTTTATAATTTTTTTATTCTTTATTTTTAAGACAGAGAGAGACAGAGTGCAAGCAGGGGAGGGGCAGAGAGAGAGGGAGACACAGAATCCAAAGCAGCTCCAGGCTCTGAGCTGTCAGCACAGAGCCCGACATGGGGCTTGACCTCATGAACTGTGAGATCACGACCTGAGCCAAAGTCAGACGCTTAACCGACCGAGCCCCCCAGGTACCCCAGGGTGTTCTTGTTTTTTTTATTTAATTTTTTCAAAGCCCTGATGTCATTGTGTGGAGTTACTCATTGCTTATCCATTTAATAGATATTGACTTTGGAGAGTCAGGAACTGCATGTAAAACAGTAAGCGAGGCAGACCCCTAACCACACATGGGGAGGGGCGGCCGCAGCCCGATAGGAATCCGATGCATAACAGGTGAGGCGAGGACGGGCAGCAGGGAGAAAACACCAGCGGGCCAGTGGCTTGGACGCACTCCCAGGACTTCGCAGCAAGCGCCTGGTCCCCCAGTGACCTACAACCACGAACGCTGCAAGTATTGAAAGGCTGTCGGGTCCTCGCGCTGCTACAACTCACGGGGCGACGTCTGGCCTTGGTCTGTGGGACTCCAGGGATGACAGGGAGTGACCTCAGGCTCCTGGGCACAGACTGCAAAGAACCAATTCCTTGTATATTGTGGCAAAACATACGTAACAAACTCTAGGTTGAACCGTGTTAGGTGTGCAGGTCAGGGCGTCAAGTACACGTCACAGAGCAGCCACCGCCCCTGTCGGCAGGACTTTCTCATCTTCGCAGACAGGCTCCCTGCACCTGCGAGACACAGCCCTCCAGCCGCCCACCAGCCCCCAGCGCCCACGTCCTACTTTCCGTCTTAGGGTCTAAAGTCTGGGGACCTCGTGCGGGTCACTGTCCTTCTGTGTCTCGCTCATCTCACTCAGAAAACTGTGCTCGAGGTTCATCCATGTTGTAGCAGGTGCAGGAATTTCCTGACCTGTCAAGGTGGAGTAATTCCGTTGTGCAGATGGGGAGTGCTGTGCCCGTCCCCGCACGGTCAGCCGTCCACACAGCGTCAGCCGTCCACACAGCGTCAGCCGTTCCCACAGGGTCAGCCGTCCCCACACGGTCAGCCGTCCCCACAGGGTCAGCCGTCCCCACAGGCTCAGCCGTCCCCACACGGTCAGCCGTCCCCACAGGGTCAGCCGTCCCCACAGGGTCAGCCATCCACAGAGCGTCAGCCGTTCCCACAGGGTCAGCCGTCCCCACACGGTCAGCCGTCCACACACGGTCAGCCGTCCACACACGGTCAGCCGTCCACACAGGCTCAGTTGTCCCCACACAGGCTCAGTTGTCCCCACACGGTCAGCCGTCCCCACAGGCTCAGCCGTCCCCACAGGCTCAGCCGTCCCCACAGGCTCAGCCGTCCGCACAGCGTCAGCCGTCCCCACACGGTCAGCCGTCCACACAGACAACAGTCCCCGCAGAGACATCAGCCCCCGCAGACAACAGTCCCCACAGGGGTCATCCCTCACTTGGGTTCTTCCATCTTCTGGCTATTGGGTATTTGTGTGAGTGTGCAAACACGACCCAGCCCCCTGGGAAGCCCATGTTCTTGGGGCTGGGTGTGCAAACAGACCCAGATCGCCTGTAATTCCACGTGCTCTGGGGCTGAGTGTGCCAACATGAACCCAACCCCCTGTAAAGTCCTCATGCCCTGGGGCTGAGTGTGCAAGCATGACTCAGCCCCCCCCCCCCGGAAAGCTGGCTTTCTTGGGGCTGAGTGTGCAGACATGACCCAGCTCCCCGGAAAGCCCGTGTTCTCGGGCCTGGCCGTAGATGCGGCCTCCTTCCCCGTGGTCCTGGGGAGCCGTGCTTGGCCCTGCACCCCTGAGCCCTTGGCTCCAGCTCTGCGTCCTGGCAGGAGCCAGCTCTCTGCAGGGACGTCCGAGCCCCGAAGAGGAAGCCCCAGGCTGACTGCTGGGAAAGACGGCCCCCGGGAAGAGGTGTGGCCCCTGGGGTCGCCGGTGCCTGGGCTGTGCCCCCCGTTCTGTGTGTGATGAGGACAGGCCCTGGCCTCTGCCGGGCGCCCACGCCCACCGGGGGTGGGAAGACGGCCCGCCGAACGCGGCCCAGTGAGCTGGCAGAGGGGCGCCCTCCCCTGCGGGTGGCTGGCTGCCAGGGCAGGAGGGCTTGGCTCCGGGCACCTCCCCCTTCTTTCCTCCGGGGCCAATGCCGTCGAGAGCAAAACGTCCTGCCCTCCCGGTCGGTGGCCTGGAGGGTGCCTGTGGACTTCACGGCCCTCAGTGACACCCGGGGACCCGACTGACCTCCGTGATCTCATCTTCTGTCATAGCCGCCGGGCCGCGTGGTGTTGGGCACGGCAGCCCCGACGCGCGCCCTGCGGACGCCGCGATCCATTACGCTGTCAGCCCGGCGGGGGCCTCGGTGCGGGCCAAGTGTCAACAGAAGGTGAGGAGGGAAGTCAGCCGCAATGTGAAGCTAATTACCCTGCCTAGAAGTTAATTAAACGCTCGTTAGGAGCAGCAGGGTAGGTCCTAATTAAACTTGTCTCACAGCCCCCGGCGCCCCGGACCCCGGGACCCGCCCCGGGCTTCAGTCGTTCTGCGAGGGCAAGAATACCTGTCACGTCTCGGAGCCGGGCGGCCCCTGCGATGCTCGGGGCCTTGGTATTTTCCGCACTAATTTGCCACATGTCGGGCACTTCATATGTGTTTAATTTACACACGTTGTAATTTAGGGGACCCTGGATTGTTCCAATGATTTTGTCATTTTTTTCCCCTTTTCCGAGAGGAAAAGAAAAGGAACAAAAAAATAACCCACGAGCTGCAGAAGCGGTCAGCAGCACTATTTTGCATGATTTGGGGTAATGACCATGATTAATGCTTGTTTATTGTTATATCTCTTGTGTTATGTAAATAAAGCTGTGGCCTTCTCCTTCCAATTTCAGGGTGGTGCGGCTGCTCTCATTTGGAAGCGAGCAGAGGGGGGGCGGGGAGAGCCCTGCCAGCCTGCGGGGGCGCTTCGAGCCTCCGCCCAGGGGTGCCCACCCGGGAGCCACCAGCCTGAGTTGGGGGGGGGCCGCACCGCCCAGACTAGGCGTCCCTCCCCTGTCCTCTCCCGGGGACACAGGCTCCGCCGGGCTCGCAGGGGAATGGGAGCCGCCGCCCCCAGACGAGGCACTGCCCACAGAAGCCAGCTGGTGGGAAGTGGGGGTCAGCAGCGGAGCCGCAGGCCCCAGACGGCCAGCCAAGGGGAGGGCCTTCCGTGTGCCCTCCCAGCCCGCGCGGGAGAGGAACAGCAGAGGCGGCGTGGGCCTGGGATGGTTCGGGGACTGGGGAGAGGAGGTCTGTGGTCCCCTGGCCCTGCTGGCACTTGGGATCAGACGCGGTTGTGTCCAGAAGCAGAATGGCAGCACCACAAAGGAGTTTCAGATAGATGCAGGTTTGGGGGTGCCTGTTGTCTTTTTAAGAAACACACGAATGCCTCGTAACCAGATCCTGACTCGTGACCAGGTTCTGGTGTCGAGCCAGTGAGTGGTGGTGCCGTCGGCGTGAGCCACCCTCCAGCGTGCCGGCCGTGCCTCTGGAAAAGGACGTCAGGGACAAACGTGGGTGCTGTAGAGCGGGCTTTGTCCAGGGCGGCCGGGTGGTGCCGGGGAGGCCGAGTGCTGGGCGCAGGGGAGAGTCAGAGCGAGCTCGTGGCTTCCTTGCAACATGGCACGCACGGTTCCCTCCAGAAACCCAGGTGCGGGTGTGCGAGGCCGCTGTGCCCACCGCTCGCTTCCGCACGCGGGGCCGCCGTGCAGCCCAGCGAGGCCGTGCCCCGCCTGCCCGTCCGTGCTCCTTAGGAGACGGGGCGATGAAAGGGTTAATCAAGAGCCCTCCGCATTTTCACCTTCTCACCAAACAGCATGAATTAATGAAAAGATGTGAGCACTCAGATCTTTCCTGGCAAGAATGCTTGTTGAAATAATCAATTAACCTTGGAAGATCAAATTGACAGGGCTTAAGTGCAAAGTTATTTAAGATACCAGATTATCTACCCAGATGATTGCATTCGTTGCAATGCAAGGAGCCAGCAAGAATGCTTTTGAGAAATTTCAAGGCTTCAGAAAGATTTAACGTTATTTCCCCACAGAATTAATCTGCCCATTAGAACATACTTTAACCTCTTACAAGTAATACCCTGGGATGACTTTTAATTTACCTTTTCCTCCTTCACTGATACAGTGAGAAATGACCCCAAGGCAGCGAACATATAAATCCGTTTCAAGCTTTGGCTTTCCTTGCTTTTCAAATTGTTTCTAAAATAAGTGAAATCTCAATCGGCATCCGACCTTTATTTTAACCCAGATATTCTAAACCCACGGACACGCCCCGTGCAGGAGACGATACTGGCTGTGGCCGAATCAAGATGAGAGCGTCTCACTCAGGCGGTGCCTCTGCGACGAAACTCTCGTTGTAAGGGGCCCGCCGCGGCCTGGGGGGAGGGGGTCCTCGGCACGTGGTGTCAGCGGGTACGTGTGACATGTGACCGACCGTGGTGAAGTCGTGCTGGGGACGTCAGCTCTGTCGGCCGAGAGGCAGAGGCGGGTTTCTCTTGGATCTGTCCTGGGAAGCGACGCGACGTGAGAACAGTCGGCTCCGCACGGAGCGTGGCTTACTCGACGCTGAGGAGCCATTCACGAGACGCGAGTGTTGCTATAATTTGGAAGAGTAACTGCAGAAGTGAGCGTAATTCCGTCTCCGCGTTCCCCGACCCTGGCTAGCTCCATGACAGTTTTTGTTTCCTATGAAAGCAGCCTGCTTATTGGTAATTCCTTTAAATAAAGGAATTATTTTCCCAAGCAATTTGTTTTGATTGTGCTGCGTTCTAGTTCGGCCTCCTCTGCTGTGATGAAAGAAGAGCTAATCTGCTGGTTTACGATCTTGCTGCAAATAAAAGACAAGTGGAAAATGAAATTTTCGAAAAGCTAAACTCCTAATTTTTGTGACAAAATGTGAATGAAAATGATGAACTTATTCATAAGAGATGGGAATTTTGAAATGAATGATTTACGGGTATAAGCATTAAAATATATTAATTTAGGACGGAGGCAGCAGATGTAAATGTTACTCGGTGGCCGAGCGCAAAGGATGAGGTGTAAACAGTGCGCGTAGCTGTGCTGTTGGGGGAGCGTGAATCTAGAGCCGAGGAACGAAATGAACCAGTGGGTGGTGGGCGCTGGCGCAGCACAGCTGAAGGTTCGCAGCCGTCTTGACGGCCCCGAGTTCGTGAACGCACCCCTCGGACTATATTTTGAGCCCCCAGGGTGAACCGAATGGCCAGCGGCTTGCCACTCTGTCAGAGTGCATGACTAGCTGTAACTCCGGGCATCGGTCTCTGCGTTATTGACGCTGGGGGTCCAGTCACTCTTTGATCTGAGGGGGGGGGTCCCTTACAGGTTGTTTAGTGGTATCCCTAGCCTCTACCCACTGGATGCCGGGCCCAGTTGGGACAACCAGTTACCTCCAGATGTTAGCAAATGTCGCTAAGAGGAAACTAGCCCCCAGCTGAGGAGCCCTGCTGTAACGTGACAGCGCACGGCCCTGTGAACCTCATGCTCAGGCCTCAGCAAGACAGGCGTCCCACGAGGCTAAGGAAACATAAGGCTCAGGACCCCTCACTTCCGCAGGCCCTTAGCAGGCTCCGTACCTAAGTTTGTCTTTATAACTTGAAGTTTGCAATTTGTCACATCTTTATGAAAAAAGACACCCCAAGTTCTAAAACTTTAGGCCCCGTAAAACCTGGACCCGCACCTAGGCCTCAACCTAGGTGATATCAGTCAACTTATTTTATGGAACCCAAGTCTGTCTGCAAAGGCCCCCACTGCTCCTCATGCTGGTCAGTGTGTTTGTACATTCAGTCAGTGAGACTGTCCCCATCTGAACTCAACATCCCCGCCTCATGGGGCCTGAGGGTGTTTTGAGCAAAACAGTTCAGGCTCCGCCCTCTCGTGCTGGGAGAAAACGCTCATAGTCAGGGAACTCTGAGGCTCCTGTTTTCACGCACCTGAAGACTCCACACAAATGCAGGTCACCAACTAAAAGCTCTACTCAGGATTTTTCATAAAAATGCCTTCGGGTGAAAAATTCCTAGAGAAATAATCCCAGTCCTGGCCAGCATATTCTTAATTCTTGAAACATAGTGAGGGAAAGGAGTTGAAAAGACTGTGTATTTCCTCCTGAAACCCTGTCTTGGAGAAGTTAGAGCTCTGGACTAATCCGGTGGACGGCAGGCCTGTGTAAGAATGACTCACTCCAACTGTCTGTGTACTCACTCTTGAAACCTTAAAGAGTTCCTGATTGTTTATTAAAATTAAACCTGGCGTGGATGACTGGATGGATGGATGGAGAGATGATTGATGGATGATGGATGGAGGGAGGGAGGGATGATGGAGGAAGGAATGGAGGGATGGAAGGATGGATAAATGATGGCTGGGCGATGGATACATGGATGGATGATGGATGGATGGATGGATGATGGATGGATGGATGGATGATGGATGGATGGATGGATGGATAAAAGAATAGATAAAGAAAAAAAAGAATAAAGAGATTGCTTTTTCCATTTTATTTCTCCTGAAAGAGAACACAAGAAATTGCTATCAACATTGGCAGAACTAGGAACTGGGAGGAGGTTATGGGGCCTGAGGGTCTATGCTGTTTGCATTTCTTTGTTGTGTGTGAATTATTCTTATGTGGGGGGGGGTTATCTGGCTGGTGGAATAGTGGGATGTTTGTTTCCTTGTGTATATATTTCAGTATTTTTAATGACTAAACTTTGAGAGATGAACCCCTCTGGGAAACTCCTGATGTGTAAAATGGTTTACACGCCTCAGGCAAGGACATAGAATAAAGCAAAATAAGCGCATTTACTTACCGTGCCCCCAGGCGGCACCTCTACCTGAAAAGCGCAATCACGGCTTTCTGGCTGCTCCCCGGACCCACCAGCATTTCCGCAGAGAACTCAGCGGCGCCTTAGCGGTTCCCTGTCAGCCCCGGGCGTCGCCTCCGTGTGGGAAGGGGGGGTCCTCCCGCTCTGCACTCAGCTGCGGAGCCCCTCTTGCTGCCCAGGCTCCTTGCCCTGAGTCCTGCCGCGTCCGCCCGTGCGCTCCCGCCAAGTGGGCTGCGGACAGCAGCCGGGCGGTGTGGCCGACCCAGCCGGCCCGGGGCCTGGGCGCCGTCTGCCCGCAGAGCGCACCCCAAGTGCTCCGTGCAGGGAGGAAGGGTGAGATTCGACATGTACGGCCCTTCCTTCATGAGTTAGAGCCGCCTGAGCTACAAGTGGTCTCTCCTTTACAGAAATGATCTTTTCTTCCACGACAGTGGAGTGAGAAAGACACTTCTGGCCACGGCCTTCGGCAGCGCCCCCTCGCATCTGGATGGCAGAGAGGCGGTTCACCGGAACAGCCCCCCGAGAAGCCGCGTTCGCTCCCGCTGTGGGCAGGCACGCGCCGTCTGCCTGGCAGCAGCTGGCAGATGCCCGTCTCGGGCCCGTTCGCTGACCGCAGCTGGGCGGTTGAGGACGATGACGTCGCGGCTCCACGACGCTTTGGTGGCCCTGCTCTGGACGACTCTGCCCTCCTCAGTCCCTCATTATGTCTGGTCTGGCGGGAAAGCTGCCGAATGGCCCCGGGCCAAACCCTAACCCTAACCCTAAGCCTCCCTTCACACCTCCCCACACCTAAGACTTGCTCGGGTCCACTTTGTCATTCGGCCCCAAAGCAGCCTGGCTGGCGCCTGGCCTCCGCCAGCCCCGCTCTGGAGTAGCGTCCGCAGCCCCCGAGGGCAGTAGGCGC
The DNA here is from genome assembly GCF_003009895.1 of Hyaena hyaena. NCBI lineage: Eukaryota > Metazoa > Chordata > Mammalia > Carnivora > Hyaenidae > Hyaena > Hyaena hyaena. The sequence continues at coordinate 5,663,257 of NW_024080654.1, forward strand.
GCAGACCAGCTCCCCTGATGTGACCTCAGCCCTGGCCCCAGACACATCCCCCCCCCCCCGGGCAGCCCCCCCCCCCGCAGGGCAGCTCCCCCCCTGCAGGGCAGCCCCCCCCGCAGGGCAGCCCCCCCCGCAGGGCAGCCCCCCCCCCCGCAGGGCAACCCCCCCCGCAGGGCAGCCCCCCCCGCAGGGCAGCCCCCCCCGCAGGGCAGCCCCCCCCGCAGGGCAGTCCCCCCCCCCGCAGGGCAGCCCCCGGGCTCCGGGCGGGGGAGGTGGACAGGCAGAGGCGGCAACGTCCTGCTGGGCTCCCTGCTGTCATTAGAGCGGCACTCAGGGCCATGATGCCCCGCGCCAGCCTGTAGCCACCGGGGCTGGACCCCAGACACCCCAACCCCGATTTGGGGAGGTGTGTTCTCTGGAATCCGGCAGATGCCCAGAGGCCAGGGTGCGGGCACAGCACGGCCCCCCGGGCAGGTCCAAACGACCGGCCGTTCACTCGGAAACGCAGCGTGGGCCCCGGAGACACCTGAACTGGGAGCAGGAGGCAAGGAACCCTCCGGGGGCAGTCCGTGTGCCTCCGTCTGGGGCGGCTGCAGCTTCTCCCGCCGGCCGGGCCCCCATCCCGAGGCTGGGCTCTGTGATCACCTGCTTTTCACCTCCTAAGGGTGGGATTCAGGTGCTAGCCTCTCCCTGGGAAAGACCCTACTCTAAGCTTTTCTCTGGAAGAACGGCTTTAACTTCACAGTCAGGAGAAAATAAGGGTGGCCTCCGAGCTCCGTGTGGTCTTGCGCCAAGGGTGACACGCTCCATTGCTTCAACCTGAAATCGTGAGTAGGGGCTCGGCACCGACGGAAGAGTCCTCTCTCCACTGCTCGAGCCGCCCCGTGCCTGCGGCAGCAGGGGGGGGGGGTGGCAGAGCGGGGATGGGGCTGGTCCTCTGCGCCTGCGCCTGGTTCAGGACCCGTGCACCCAGCACGCGCTCCACTCGCGGGGCTGCTGTTAGAAGAACCCCCCCAACCTTGCAGACAGCTGTGCGTCTTGCCTCACGCCTTTCTTAAGGTAACGAGCTTCGAGCCAGCTAACCTCTGATTTTTTCATAAAATCTTCGAAGCATCAGTTAAAAACACAATTTCACTCCTATGTGGAATTTAAGAAGCACAACAGATTAACACGGGGAAAGGAAGGAAAAATAAGATAAAAACGGAGAGGGAGACAGCCCATAAGAGACTCTTAAACACAGAGAACCGGCTGAGGCAGCTGGAGGGGAGGCCAGGCTCCAGGCTGTCAGCACAGAGCCCGACGCGGGGCCCAAACCCACGAACCGTGAGATCATGACCTGAGCTGAAGTCGGATGCTCAACCGACTGAGCCACCCAGACGCCCTTGCTTCATCCAATATCTTAAAAATACATTCTTTTCAACCTATCAATCATGCGCCCTGGTTTTTACCAAAAAATGACTTGAAATGACTTGAAAACTACATCCACACAGAAACAGGCTCAGAGATGTTTACAGCAGCTTTACTCGTCATCACCAAAATTTTGGAGCGGCCAAGATGCCCTTCGTGGGTGACGGATGATAGACCTGGTCCCCCGACAGTGGGGCCTCATCCGGCACTACGAACGCAGGAGCCTGGAGCCCTGCACGGACGCGGAGGAGCCCTGGATGCGTGTGACCGGGAGAGAGGCCAGCCTGGAAAGGCTGCCAGTGACTGTAGCCACGGGACGTTCCCAGCGAGGCAAAACTGTGGAGACAATGAGAGACCAGAGGTTGGGGGGGGGCGCAGAGCGAGGGTGGGGACGCCATGCAGCCGACGCTGTAACGGGGGACACACAGATCACTAACCAGGTCCCCCCAGCTGGGGATGTGGACACTGGGGGCGGGGGGGGCATCCCTGTTTCTTTCTCTCAGTTTAGCCACCCACCCACCTGAAGCAGCTCCAAAATATAGTACGTTCATTAAAATTTTTATTTTCATAGTAAGTCTTCAACTTTTTTTTTTTTTAAATATTTTTATTTATTTCTAGGAGAGAGAGAGAGACAGCGTGAGCAGGGGAGGGTCAGAGAGAGAAGGAGTCACAGACCGAAACAGGCTCCAGGCTCCAAGCCGGCAGTCAGCACAGAGCCCGACGCGGGGCTCGAACCCACGAACCGCGAGATCATGACCCGAGCGAAAGTCGGACGCTTAACCGACTAAGCCACCCGGGCGCCCCTTCATAGTAAGTCTTCAAAACCTGATGTGTGTCCTGCACTCACGGCCCTTGATTCCATGGGGTTTCAGGTCTCAGTGGCTGCCCGGAGCGGGTGGCTCGCGCCCTCGGTGCTCTGGGGCTGAGCACCCGGGCGGCTACCTGCTGAGTGGAGCCCCGGTCGGGGGGACCCACGGAGAAGAACCGGGGCTCCAGGCGCAGGCAGCTCTGCCTCTGTCAGTACAGCAGACTCCTGGCCGTGATCTCGTGTCTTCCGTGCGCCATGTTCATCCCGTGTAAATCACGCGTGTGAGGGATGGGCCGTAAAGGGTTCCACCCCGCGGTCAGGCACACACAAGTGTGCAAGCATCTTTTCCCAGTTTTACCTCTTCCTCCTCGACATCACTGGCGGGGAAGCCGCTTGAGTTTGGGTGCTCCCAGCCACAGCTCTCAGCGGGTTCCCTCCGCCTTATTTCGCAGGCTCGCCCCTGGGGCACGGGTGCCTTGCCGACGTGCAGCGCGTCTTCGCGAATTCCGTGGGTAGCTATTCTTTTAGGAAAGGCCTGTGTTTTAGGGCAAGTATATAAGTAAGTATCAGAAATTTTCTTGCTTTGCCATATAATAAAGTTTTAAAATAGATCGGGGCGCCTGGGTGGCTTAGTCGGTTAAGCGTCCGACTTTCGCTCAGGTCATGATCTTGCGGTTCGTGGGTTCGAGCCCCGCGTCGGGCTCTGTGCTGACTGCCAGCTCGGAGCCTGGAGCCTGTTTCGGTCTGTGACTCCCTCTCTCTCTGACCCTCCCCTGCTCATGCTGTCTCTCTCTCTCTCTCTCTCTCCTAGAAATAAATAAAAATATTTAAAAAAATAAATCTTTAGGGAAAAACATTTTCAAAACGTTGATTATTTTATGTGAGAACAGACTGCTTTGCATCGAAAACCCCTTGTCAGGCATTTCCACTATCGACTCTACTGCTCAGTTGAAAATTAATCTTGCTCCTAATGAGTAAATTTAATACCAAAAATCGTCAGTTGGGGGATGACAGGAAGGTGGGAAGGCTCACATCCCCAAAAGCCTGTCCTGCCTGGGCAGCTCGGTGGCCCTCGTGATGCTAACGCCCCAGACGGCCACCAGGCCCCGCGCGAGGCCTTCCCACCGGCCACAGGCCGGCCGTGGCCACGGTACCCAGATGCGCAGTGGGATGGGTGACACAGAGGACAGTGCAGGCCCAGTCACCACGCTCTTCCTCCTCCCCCATCAAATGGGTGAGTAGCCGCCTTTCCGCAGAGTTCCGGAGGCTTGAGGACGCACACGGGCAGGAGTGCACCTGGACACGGCGGACGCTCAGTAAACACTGGGGACCACAGCCCGTGTGCTGCACCGGCCAGACCTCCCACGAGGCCCAACAGGCCGGAGCAGCCGGGCAACAGTATTTGCGGAGGGCCCGAAAGAGCAGGTCGACTTCCAGGGGGCGGGCGGAATAAACGAAGATGAAATGGGGCACCGGGGGAAAGTGCCGGAAGAAACAGGAGCCCGAGAGCGGGGAGGACCACACGGCCGAGCAGAGCAAGAGGCCTCGGCTCCGTGGAAGCCAGCGAGCGAGATGCCTGCTGGCGGACAGGAGGGCACGCCGCCAAGCTCCGTAATACAGAAGTGCTTAATTGAGGCAGCCCGGGAGAGGATTAGGACAGAGAGCTTTTGATATCGTGCAGTTGGGAGGGAAGTCCACCACGAATGTTAAAGCATATGAAAAAAATAAAAAGGGAGAAAGAAGAGCTGAAGAAAATTAGGGACTGGAGAATTGATGTTTTTTTTAAACGGGTTTGCTCTTTAATCCAGCGAAACAGGCAGAGCTCGGCTAATAACGCGAATTTGCCCTTCAGTTGCTTTTCCTCGGAAACAAACCCTTGTGTGAAAATCTAGACATCGCAGAGCCCACTGATGCGAGCTTTCACTACTGAAATTCAGGAAGTACATCATGAAGCAGTCATGCCATTTAAGCCCTTGGAAGGAGTGTCAGAACCACAGTGACAGGTAATCCCCGCCCCTCACACGTCCGTTGTGAAAATGTGGGCTCTTGCACGTCACCCGTGAGAATCTGGGAGTGAGAGAGGTAGACGCCTAACGTTCTCTGCCTGGTTGAGACCATAATGTACCACAGCCGAAAAGGAGAGCCTGCGAGACCGAGCTACTACGGATTAGGTGGGACAGGAGGGCCGTGTGTAACGACGGCTCGCCGACCTTCGTCGACCACCCCTGCGAGAGTAGAGTGGAATCACCTAGAATCCGCGGCACATTTTCTTCCTGAGAGCCTGAGCTGCGTGCTGTCTCTAACTTACGGTCCCCGAGGTGACCACTCAGGACACGTATTACAAGGACACCCTTGGCCTGTAGGAAACGTGGAAGTTGGGGGGTGGGGTGCAGATAGACCTGAATTGTCAAGCCCAGTCCAGAATTGGAGGATCTGGGGACCCGATGGGGTCCCCAGAATCTGAAGTGGCATCTACACTCACTTCCTGACTCCAACTAGTGCTCTGTCCGCTGAACCTCAGACTGACCCAAGGAAGCAAAGCACTTGAAAGTGTGCCTCTTGTGGCCCTGGCCGTCTGTGGTGACCCAGAACTTAGAAAAACAGTCGTTTTGTGCAGCCGCCTGCCCTGCCTGCCTGCGCACCCACGTGCCGGCCCATCTGGGCGGCCCGGGGACCCCACGCAACATGAGCCCTTTACCTCGCAGAACCTAGTACTTCAATATCGAACAGAAAGTGATTCACACAAACCTAGGACCCCCCCCCCCAAACCATGGGGTCTCTGAGTCACCACTAACGCCACAATTTAGTATTGAGCTGCTCAAGGTCTGAGAATCTGTGCACAAAGTTGAATTCTCCTGTGACACAGTGGGCGTTTGCTGGGTGTCTGTGCACAAAGTTAACTACGTTCGTATCTTTCACTACTGTTTTTCATGAATGCTGTATTTAAAGATTTCCAAGTATCTGGGGGCCGTCTGAGATCGGAGTCCTAACCCAGCGTGTCTGCTAGCCAGTCTTGGGCAGGTCACATTCCTGCAGATTCAATTTGTCCCTCTGTAAAATGGGAATGTCAGGCCAGCTGATCTCTGTGACTCCTTCCAGGTCTGTTCTGTGAGCCTCCACGACTCTCACCTCCTCCACCTGCAGTCTCTTCCGCCACACACACGGTCACACTCGCACGGGTATAAGGGTGCAGAGCCCACCGTGACGTCCCAGATAGGGTCTGGTCCTCCCTGTACGTCCCGTGTCTACAACAGTGGCCACACAGACACTGGGCCACCAGGGAAGGAGGGCCAGTGCTCCGAAGCTCGTGGGGCCCACAGACCCAGGTTCTGCTTCTGCCTTTGACGACCAAAGAGGCCTGGACGCTCGCACAGCTCAGAAGTGTGCCCCAGACGTGAATCCAGTCTTCAGGCTGGCTCAGCAATCCTAAACATTTCCCTTCTACCACTCTGTTCCCATACTTTCAAAGGGCAGCTCTCTCATTGTGCCCATTTCTAAAGATGAGGAAACTGAGGCTCAGGGGCTGGACACAAGTCCCTTCATAGCTGGACCGGAAGCCAGGACTCGTGCTTGGATTATATCGCACTGTCCACTTTTGCCAGCATCAACAACTGTTACGAGTTTTTCACTTTTTCCTGAGTTTCTTGGACTACTTCACTAAGTTCTCGGTTTTGTGATCTTTGTAGGTGTAGAACTCTCCAGAATCTGTCAAAATGTCTGCTTTGAAGCTATTGAAAGACCCCTGATTTTAGAATCCATGACTGATATCTATTCCTGTTTCTGTGGTGGGAAATGCATACATTTTAAAGACATTTTTACAAATGTCCACTATAAGTCACAAAAATCACAGCAAGAGAGTCGCCGTGTCAGAAGTTATTGAAATTCACATTGTTTCCTGGCACTGCAGAGAAGTACTTCTGGAATATGATCGTGACAGGAACGGTCATCCCAAGCCAAGGACGCCCACACGGCCACACTGGCACTGAGGTGGAGACGCTGGCAGGCAAAGGGCATGCTGACCCTTAAAACACTGAAGAACATGCTATTATCAATGGGATAAGAGATGTGTGTGTTGGCAAAGACATGGAGGAAAGGGAGCTCTCGTGAACTACTGGGAATAGACACTGGTGTGGCCACTCGGGAAGACAGTGCGGAATCCCTCAAAAACTAAGTATAGCAATGCCATGCAACACAGTAATTCCACTTCTGGGTATTTATCTGAAAGAAATGAACGGGATCTTGAAGAGACACCTGCATCCCTGCGTGGATAACAGCATTACTCACAACGTCCAGGACGTGGAGACGGCTCAGCGCCTACCGACAGGGGTGGTGTGTGCATACATGGAATGTTATTCAGAAGGAAGTCCCGCCAGTTGCAGTAACATGGATGGACCCTGAGGACATTCTTCTAAATGAGATAAGTCAGAGAAAGACAAATATTGTGTAATCTCTCATTTGCGGCATCTAAAAAAAACTGAACTCATACACACAGAGGATAGATTCCCAGAAGGGAGGGGGTGAAATGGTGAGGGTGGTCGGAAAGTACAAACTTTCAATTACAAGACAAATGTTTTTTTTAATGTGTATCGGAGAAAAAATACTGGAAAACAGCTGACGGCATGAGTTGTCAGTATTTTTCTGCCTAAGGTAAGGCACATTAATTTATGGAATTGGAATGAAACAGTAAAGTGGGGGGCCAGACACCCACATGGATGAACTGAAGATTGCCCGCCGCACGCAGGCGGGGCTGAGGTCTGCACATTTCCTGCTAAGCATGGCTTCGTGGTCTCACAAAGCCCGCGACCTCTGAGAGCCTCGGCATGTTGGTTTGGAAAATGCGAAGTGTGTGGAGTACTCTGTGCCTGAGGCCGGCACGAGCCTGCCCTGAGTTCCCACCATCAGTTACGGCTCTGGGTGCGTGCTAACCGTGGCACACGTGACCACGTGCGGTCATTCTGTGCAGAAGACAGCACATCCATGACAAAACACGCATCCCTTGGTGGATATATTTCCAGGTACGGCTCCTTATACGCAGCACATGGTCAGGTGTCCATCCCTCGAACGGGGATGGCCCGCGTGGGGCGGGCGTGTAGACACTGCGCGAGGAAGCCATCGGGCGTCCAGAATCCCGACGCGGCGCCTCCCAGGGGAGACCCGTCCACTGCCTTTCCCGTCACGGTGAATGTGCTCATTCGCTTTTCCTGTTGGCATGAGCGTCCAAAAATGTTTCATCAGAAGAAAACCCACATTCAAAACGTGCTTCCTCCTCGGATTGGCCGGGGAAGTAGGAGTTTACGGTGTGTAACGAGCAGGCCCGTTTTCCACACGTGCGGTGGGGTCGTCTACTGGAGAAAAACGTAGCAGCTGCACACGAAAGTTTACGCCGAACCATCGAGCCCACCGGCTTCACCACGGAATCCCACCCCGACCCCCGCGCAGGAGCCAGCAGGCCGCCGTCGAGTGCGCCGGGACTTACAGCCGCTGTCACCCACAGGGAGACTGGCGTCCTCTACGCGGAACATTCCGGAAACCGTCGGCAGGGCTGAGGTGCCCCTTCCACCGGGAGTGTAGGCGGCAGGGCGCCCCCCCCCCCCGCCTGCCAGGGCGAACCTCCCGGAGAGCCCTGCAGGTGCGCATCGGGGGTGAGGGACGAAGGGGGACGTGGGGTGCCCCCTCGCGCGGGGTCTGAGCCGAGCGTGCCCCCCCCCACGGCCGGGGAATGGTTGCATCCAGCGTGGCCTCGCTGCCCATATGCCATTCAGCTCCTGTCTGCCTTTTTGTTTACACTGGGGACACAATGGGAGCTGCAGCCCTTCCAATACATCATTTATAAGTGCATTCTACCTCTGAATGTGCAGACAGGGCTCGCTGTGGGCGAGGAGCTCTGTGAATATTGCCAAGACACTGTGCTTTGCTCAGCACTATGCTTCACAATGGATACCACACTTTGGAAGTAATTTTAAAAAGGGAATCAAAATAGTGGTACTTTTAGCCTTTGTTTCTTTTATACCACAGTGCATTCTCTGTCTCTCATTCAGCCGCTCCCATTATCCTGACAAATTAAATAAACCTCTCCATTGCAGAAAGGCTCGGCCAGGCAGGGGCTCCGTCCGCGGCAGCCCCGGCAAGTGGAAAGAAACACCGAGGCCGTTTCTGCTACCAACTGCAGCTAACTTTAGTCGAGGAGCAAAACAAACAAAAATAGGGGTGGGTGGGCTTCAGAATTTGAGGGGGCAGGGAGCCCCCGCGAGCTGGCCTCCGCGGCAGGTAATGTCCGCGTCGGAGAGGGCCGCGGTTTCTAGAAGGTGCTGGGAGTCCCTTCCTGCTGCGCGGGCCTGGGAACGGGAGCAGGTGAGTCACAGGAGGCGCGGGGCGGGCCGGGGGCACGGGGCCCAGTGCTCGCCACTCCGGGAGGCCCAGAAGGCTCCCCCTCGCAAGCATCTCGGCTTTTCTCTCCTTTTCGGAAAGCAGAATTTATTCAGGCATTTGCTGACTGCTTCCTGCAGAGCCAGTGAGTGACTCAGGCACGGGCGGGGGTCTCTCTCCGTCTCTGTCTCCCTGTCTCTGTCTCTCCCTGTGTCTCTGTCTCTCTTTCTCTCCCTGAAGCTCTACTGTGACTTTTAGAAGCTTCTGGTTTGTGCCGTCACAGATATTTGAAATGCAGGCAAAGGAAGAAGGGGACACAGGAGTGGGGAGGGCAGAGCGCGTCCGAGCCTCCCTGGCCCGAACCTGCCCTGGAGGACGCAACCTTCGGAAGATAACCCTCTAACTTTTGGCCCGAGACCATTTTTATTTTTTCAGGGGGACAAACAAAACCAAAACAAAACCATCACTTTTCCCCGGGGGAGAAAGCTCTTTTCGATTGATAGCCGGTTATTTTGTAAAAAGGCCCATGTCCTTTGAACCAGGATGTGCATCGGCTTCCAACCCTCCCGGAGGCCCGGTCTCTAAAAGTGGCCCCGGTTTGATCCGGCCGAGTGGGCGCTGCCGTTGTCAGAGTGTCCCTGGGCGTCTGTGCGGGGACCCCACGGCCCCCACGCCCCTGTGCTGCCGCCCACTCGGCAAAATGAGCAGGGGCGGCGGGAAAGAGAGCGAGCGCTTGCTGTCAGAGGCGCCGGCTCCTTCTGAAAACAGCGCCAGTAAATGCCAGTTACGGGCGGCGGCTTTGAAGGCGGCAGTCCCCAGCCAGGATGACCTCATTGAAAATGCGCGCTGTCTCAGGCACGGAGTGGGGACTCTGCGCTCCCACAGAGGCGTCCCCTGGCTTCGAAGTCAGAGGCCACTGCAGGCAAAGAGAAATATTGAGCCAAAAGAGTTTGAACAGAGCCATCGGGGTTCATCTTTTATTACCAAAGAAAGACTTGAAAAAGCCCAGGTGAAATTTCCTTCCATTGTCTAGGAAAATTCTCTGTAATTTGCCCTCAGGGAAATCCAAGCGCCTGGCGGCCGGGGGGGCCCCCCACCTCCTCTGTCCTTCTCTCTTCCTTTCTCGGGGTAAATGTCTCCGGGACCCTGGAGAACGGAGTGGGTGAGCGGGGGCACGCTGAAGGTCAGGGTTGCCCACTGTGGCCTGACTTTTAAGCTAAAGAGGTTTTTCTTTCTCTTGCTGCCATGCCAGGTCTAATTTGGTGGCATTATGCTAACGGGAAGGGCCGCTCCTGACAGGAGGGGTTCAATGAGATTACAAGCTTTGCAGTCTGTCGGCAGATCCCGCTGCCGGGATGTTAAATGGGGATTTAATGGTCAGCTTTATCTGTGGAGTATCAGTGGAAATCTGCTGTTTTCAGCAACTTAATTGGCACTGTGTTGCAGGAGTTTTTCGGGGAGGTGAGAGAGCTGACCAGATTTTAATGCTGAATTATTTAGAGGTCGAACTGCCAGAATGTCAGTCAGTGGGAATGTGGCGCGTTGGGTTTTTCTGACGCGCAGAGAGCTCGGGAACGGGCAAGATGCCGGGTTCTGCTGCGATGCCCAAACTTTCCAAAAATATGCGTAGGGTCTGCTGTTTATTTATAGACGGAGTACAACAAAGAGTAACAGTTGCTCTCACAGCATATGTGCGGTGTCTGATCTGCGGGGCGGTGAGAACGTGCAGACAGACGGGCAGGGAGCTCTGCCCAAAACGAGCGCTTGTGGGTCTTTCCAGAATTTTAGCAGATGGGATCGGTGAGGGGCTGCGGATCCCCGGGGTGCGTTCCAGGTGACGGAGGCGGTGCAGACCCGAGTCAGGGAAGGACCTGTGTGCACGCGCGTGCACGTGCGCACATGTGCTCGCCGGTGCATGCACGCGCGTGCAGGACGGACCACGGGCTCGGTCCAGCGGGCTGGTGTGTCTCTGCGTGTCAGTCGCATACGTAAGGGTCGGACTGTGTGAGACCTCAGACGCCCCGCCCTGTTTGCCCTACAGCCCGCCAGTTACCCACAGTCCCATCCAGTGCGTCCACAAGGACAAGCAGAATTCAGTTTTGCTAACACCTGCCCACGGGGGGTGGGGGACGCGCGGAGTCCTCTTAACGATTTCCTGCCGCAGAGAGCGGACACGCGGCCGGCGTGCAGCCTGCATGTGGGCGCCACTCGAGGCGGCGGGTACGGGGAGCCGGAGAGGGGGGCGCCCGGATTGCCCGGGAAAAGGAGGCAGAAGGAAGGAAGAAAACGGAGGAAACGCTTTCCCAGCAGACACCAGCGTCATCTGTTCCCAGTTAGGGTCAGTCTGCAAAGTTCAGGATTAGTAAATTTAATATCCTGTAAAAATCCTCATGATAATGACTCCTGGCCGCCAGCCGGCACCGCGCTTCGGCACCGCGGCCGGCGGAGATAGCGCAGCTCATTTACGAGCGGGAGATGGGGCTGCCCGGCCCGCTGTCCCCACCTCGCTCTGGGGGGCCACACGCCCGGGACCCCTCCGAGCTGCTCCGCCGCCAGCCCCGGCTTCCCCGGGAGAGTCAGGAACCGCCGTGCAAGAAAGTCTACGCCTAACACGATCTCTTCCCGCCTGTCGTGACGCCGCCGCGCCATCCGTGTCTTTAATCCAAAAGCGAGGGAGGAGGCGGATCCGATGCCTGGGAGCCGGGACAGAGGAGAGCTGGCTGAGGACGGGGCAGCCGGCCGGGAGAGTCGATCGGCTGCTGGTGGCTCAGCCCGGGCTGGGTCCAGGCCGCGGGGGTGAGGCGAGATGTCGCGTCCCCCAGCGAGGAGCATGGAAACGAGAAAGTTCCTGTGCAATTTGTTCAAGGCTCTGCACCTCTGTGAGCAGCTGTCAGGTCCGTACATTATGGTACATTGAATCTGAATGAGGCTCTCAACATCAAAACCGTGCATCCATTATGATATCATCTCCCGCTCTGAGCCGTAATGCTTATTAATTCTGCACCCATACTCTCCCGGCTTCAGCAAATGTATTCCATCAGCCTAGCATTTAATTTAATTAGTACAGCTGGGCTCTCATTCTCCTCTCTGTGTCAGAGGTATTGTCAGCGCGTTCTGCTAGAACACAATTACTGATTGCTTTTAGATAGGCAGAAATATGATTAGGGTATTGGGTGGCTGTATCATAAGCCTTATTAGATTCATTTGAAATCTGGAGATAAATAGGAAACTTTTATTTGCAGTGTAATGAGATTATGCTTATTAGGCCGAGACCTCACAGCCTTTTGCAAAGAACAGTGTATCAGTAGGATTATACTCTGGAAGCACACTCTTTGCTCCCAGGATCCGAGCGGTTTCTGAGCACCTCCAAGAATTCGCTGTTGTCACACTGTATATGTTTTAGGATTATGGGCAGCGTGGCAATCCTCCCCGTGATAAAGGGCACGGACGTCCCCTTTCCTTCTCGGAGTCTGAGGGAGTACACGCGCATCTCCAAACGGGATTTTATTTTATGAGAAATGTTTTGAGAATTCAGTGCACAGGCGAAAAGAAATTATACTTTTAAACGTATTTATTTGCTTTTAAAGATGTTTGCATTTATTAGATGTCGCTTACAGAGATTGGCATATAATGAACGTCTTAAAAATCCCTAGTGTTCAATCTCTAAAACATTTATCACCGCTGTTATTGTTTTGATAACAGCTTAGTACAATTCCAGAAACATTTTTTTCCATTGGTACTTATTTGATCATCTCAAATTTCTAATATTTGCAGGAAGTTTCTCCTACCCGGAATAAATCAGTTCTGAGTGGGGTGGAGTTATCGTGAAAGAGTTCATGTGATTTCAGGAAATCTGCTGGAAAAGAAAGAATTCAACATGGCAATATATGCAACGGAGCTAAAATTTGTCAAACGCTCTTACTGGTTATGAAATGAAGTACTCTTGCATACCCGAGGAAAATGATGATGATTTTTCCTAAATATTGGGATGTGAATTTTGCCTTAGGAAAATCCAAGGTATAAGATCAAAATTGGCAATGCCGTGCAGTATTTTCATGCTGAATTATCTCCTGTCCCCCCCCAGCACCCGCCCACTCCATTTTTACCAGAGAATTCATAACATTACTTGATTTAAATAACCCGGGTAGGCAATTTTCATGAATTCATTTACGGCATAGGACGCGCACATGCAAGGAAGCTTCTTTGGTGTAAATTTCCACCGAGCAAGGAGCACTTACTGCTTAGTTAGGGGTGTGGCCAGCTCAACATACGTGTGGGGGGATACCTATGGACTCTCACGAAACGAAAGCTAGAGGGAGATGGGGCTGCGGGGCGGGGAGAAAGGGAGGGTCCTTGCTTAATGGGCGCAGAGTTTCTACCTGAGGGATGGAAAGTTCTGGAAATAATGGTGGTGATCTTGCAAGATTGGGCATGCATTTAATGCCACCGAATTATACACATAAAAACATTATACACATGAAGGTGGCACATTTTTATGTCGTATGTATTTTGCTGCAACGAAACGAGAAGGAAGAGGACGGGGGGTGTGTGAGCCCCAGGAGCACGAGCTGCAGGTTAGGACTCCGTGACTCCCTGCCTGGGCTCGTGGGTCGGCCAATGACTGCGAGTTCCACTCCCATTAAGTGGACTTTGCGCTCCTGCAAGTTCAATTTGAGCATTTCCTGCCAAATAAAGTATAAGAAACCGTAGCGAAGATGTGTTCTTCTTCCCTCCCCAGAGGTCTCGCTTGCCCTTGGTAAGAAGTGTTGGTGGCAAAATTCATATCCAGAATTAAAATCGGCTGCCTTTATTTAAGCCTTGATAATCCAGTGAGTCACTGAATGAATAAAGAATGAAGGAGCCTCCAGTGGCACCGAGGAGAAGGTGGCCAAGAGCCTTGCTCTCCACAGCCGTCTTTTCTTTCGCTTTATTGAGGTATAAGTGACAAAATCATAAGACAGTTAAGGTGTCCGTCGTGCTGGCGAGATACTTCGGGAAACGATCCCCAACCAGCCAGCTGTCACATCTGTGGCCTCACCTCGTTACCTTTGTCGTTCATGTGAGAGTGTGCGAGTCCTCCACAAATTTCAGTGACACGAGACCACAGTGTCACCCACAGGTCACCGTGTTTCACCTTAGATCCTGCCAGTTATTCATCTCGTCCTGAAAGTCCGTGCCCTTTGACCAACCTCTGCCACCCCCACGGCCGTGTTGAGTGGGGGGCACTGAAGGGGAGGCAGGGTCTAAAAGCATGAGGAAGGAGGCAGAATGGGCTTGGCCCCCAAAGGCAGCAGAAGCCCAAGGAGACCTGGAAACCCTCCTCGCCTCACGCGCGCACCCCAGCCCCCGCCCTGGTGCCTTCGGTGGAGCACACGGACGCGCTCGCGTCGCTCCAACGCCGTCTTGGTGCTGTTGTTTGTGAGTTAACTCAACATTGTTTGAGCTGCTGAAGTACGAGTGCAAAAAATAAAGACTTGGTTTTTTTCTATGAAAACAAAATAGAGTATTTTGGAAAGACTAGATAAGAGCAAGCTTTTTTTAAAAAAAAAAATTATCTATTTGTTTTTAGAGAGAAACAGAGTGTGGGCAGGAGAGGGGCAGAGAGAGGGAGACACAGAATCCGAAGCAGCTCCAGGTTCTGAGCTGTCAGCACAGAGCCCGACGCGGGGCTCGAACCCATGAACCAAGAGATCACGACTGTACCCCAAATCAAGAGTTGGACACTTAATGGTCTGAGCCACCCAGGTGCCCCTATTTTTAAAAATACAGAATCTATAGTTTTCATCATACAGATCTCTTATATCTTAAAAACAGACACATAGACTAATGGAATAGAATAGAGAACTCAAAATTGAACCCAAAAGTATACAGCCAACTAATCTTTGACAAAGCAGGAAAGAGTATCCAATGGAAAACAGACAGCCTCTTTAACAGATGGTGCTGGGAGAACTGGACAGCAACATGCAGAAAAATGAAACTAGATCAATTTCTCACACCATACACAAAAATAAACTCAAAATGGATAAAGGACCTGAAAGTGAGACAGGAAACCATCAAAACCTTAGAGGAGAAAGCAGGAAACAACCTCCTTGGCCTCAACTGCAGGAACTTCTTACTTGACACATCCCCAAAGGCAAGGGAATCCAGAGCAAAAATGAATTACTGGGACCTTCTCAAGATTAAAAGCTTCTGCACAGCAAAGGAAACAATCAATAAAACTAATAGGCAACTGACGGAATGGGAAAAGATAGTTGCAAATGACATATCAGATAAAGGGCTAGTATCCAAAATGTATAAGGAACTCACCAAACTCCATACCCAAAAAATAAACAACCCAGTGAAGAAATGGGCAGAAGGTATGAACAGACACTTCTCCAAAGAGGACATCCAGATGGCCAACAGACACATGAAACGATGCTCAGCGTCCCTCCTCATCAGGGAAATACAAATCAAAACCACACTGAGATACCACCTCACGCCAGTCAGAGTGGCTAAAACGAGCAAATCAGAGAACTCTAGATGCTGGCGAGGATGTGGAGAAACGGGCACCCTCCCACACTGTTGGTGGGAATGTAAACGGGTGCAGCCCCTCTGGAAAACAGTGTGGAGGTTCCTCAGGAAACTAACAATAGAACTCCCCTAGGACCCAGCAATAGCACTGCTAGGAATTTACCCAAGGGATACAGAAATGCTGAAGCACAGGGGCACATGTACCCCAATGTTCATAGCAGCACTCTCCACAATAGCCAACACATGGAAAGAGCTTGAGCGTCCGTCAACCGACGAATGGATCAAGAAGATGTGGTTTATCTATACGATGGAATACTACATGGCAATGAGAAAGAATGAGATCTGGCCACGTGTAGCAACATGGATGGACCTTGAGGGTGTTATGCTGAGCGAAATAAGTCAGGCAGAGAAGGACAGATACCGTATGTTTACACATATAGGAGGATTGGGAGGAACTTAACGGAGGACCGTGGGGGAGAAGAAGGGCGGAAATGGTGGGGGAGGGGGAGGGAGGCAAACCATGAGAGACTCTTGAATGCTGAGAACAAACTGAGGACTGATGGGGGTGGGGGGAGGGTGGTGATGGGCACGGAGGAGGGCACTTGTGGGAGTGAGCACTGGGTGTTATATGGAAACCAACTTGACAATAAATTATTAAAAAGATAAAAAATTTAAAAAAAAATGCAGAATCACCTGTGGCCAAGCCCTGAGTCAGCCGCTGGAGATGGAGATCTGGGGTCCTGCGTTCAGAATGCCGCACAAGTGTTTTAATCATTTCTGTGTGGAGAAATGTGGATGGCGCACTACGGGTAAAGGTTGTGCGGGAAAGAGGGCCCTGAAACCACTCAGCAGCCCTGGCCCGGCGTCAGAATGCACGTCTGCCGTCTGTGCCAGGCTCCAGGCCCCCGAACTCTGAGGCTCGCACGCTGGCCTCGAGAGCCCCCAGCAGGGTGTCGGGGGGGAGGCCGCGGGGTGGCCTTGCTGGGGCCCTGACCGCAACTCCAAATGCAGGGAACTCCCAGTGTTCTGTGCGGGTCACCGGAGGTGGCAGTTGGGGTGAAGCCAGAGGGTCCTCATGAATACATGTCCTATAGAAGCACAAGTGTGGCGGGCGTGGCCAGGCAGGCACAAGGCCGGCACCAGCGTGGAACGGTGGAACGGGAGGGAAGCGTCCAGACCGGGCAGCGGGGGACCCTCCACCGCCTTCTGGGGAAGGCTCAGCTGTTCACCCGGAAAACTCTCATTTAACCCATTTACCTGTCGCGTGGACCCTTGTTCTCAGAAGGGAGGCTGCCCCCCGGGGAGCAGGTGTCCACGCTGCAGGGCGGGTGGGAGGGACCGGCCTGGGCCTTGCCCCGCACTGACCCCGGGGGCAGCGTCCGGGACGCCGCTCCTCCCCTGCAGAGCACCAGGGCCGACTCTGACCTCGGCACGGCCCTTCCCGCACCAGACTCGGGTGCCCTGCGGCCTCACACACCCCTTCCTGGAGCCAGAGAAGAAGTGAGAGTCTCCTACTTGGGTGTTTCCGCCGCTCAGAGAGCCTCCACCTCAGTCCTGGAGCCGGATTCTTCTATGAAATCTCTGTCTTGTCTGTATTTCAGCCGCCGGGAAGACAAGACACGACCGCAGCTTTGTTGCAGGAGTAGCGTGAGGGTTACAGCAGCGCCGAGCAGGACGCATGCTCCGTACAGGCGTACACAACACGTGTGACACGCCGCACGCACAAACGCATGTGCACACACGCACACACACTGTCCCTGACACACCCACCCACCTGCCACGGCGCCGGTCCCCGGCGATCCCCCCTGTCACCCGACGTCCCCGACCAGGAAGACGCGGGCCTCCAAACTCCTTCTTCGTAGTCAGACGCACCCCGTTCACCTCTAATCTCTTCCAGCTGTTGCACCCACAGCATAGGTTTTCTTTTCTGTTTTGACCAAACACAAAAGATCCCAAAAAAGAGAAGAAATAAGGTGGGTGAGAGCAGGTGTCGGTGTCCGGGGGCGACTGTAGCGACGCAGTGCAGACGGGCGCCCTTGACCACTGAGGTCCCGCCCGCAGGCCACCAGGGACGATGTGTCCAGGCTCCTGGCCCCCGGTGGCCGCGGGCAGCCTTGCCTCCTGGGCTCACGGAACATCATTCCAACCTCTGCCTCTGCTGTCCCACGGCCGCCTTCCCCTGCGCTGGTCTCCGTGTCTCTTTGAGGACACGGGTCACAGTGGAGTAAGGCCCCCTCCAGCACGATGTCATCTTAACTGATCACGTCTGCGAAGACCTTCGGTCCAAGCAAGGTCCCCTTCCGAGGTAGGGCTTCAACACGCCTTGTGGGGACACAGCTCAGCTCACGGAAGAGCAGAAAGCACTTTGCTCGGAAATCCCGGGAGCCACGAAGCGTGCCGGGAGAAATCACCGGCGTGCCCGTTCTGCAGCGTCTTCGGAACAGGCCCGGCCAGACCTGCTGGGGCCCGAGGCGCGTCCTAAACCCGGTGACGGCGGCTGGCCGTCCAGCCTTGGGGCTTCATCACCAAACCACGCGGTGGCTGGCTGTGGCCCTCTCCCTGAGACGGGCCGGCAGCCTCACCGCAGGCCTAGGGGCACCACGTTCGGGGCGTCAGGAGAAAAGGCATGGCGGGCAGAGGGAGGCGCTGGCGTCAGGAAGCACACCCATCGCCGGGAACGGGCAGCGCCTGACAACCCGGTTGGCGACTTTGAAGCTTCCACGTGGTGCGGACCCTCCAGGGCGGCGGTGGAGCACCGGAGGCCACCGGGTGGAGGCCCCGCATGCCGTGAGGGCTGGCGGACAGCCAGGGGCAGGCGGCTCTCTCAGGCAGGTCACCGTCGACATTTGGCTCTGGACAGTAGGATTCAGGAGCCATAAGTGAAGCGCCTGCCTCCCACCGAAGGGTCAGCCGGCCCCCCACCCCCGGCCGCGGCTGTAGACCCGGGCCCGCCGGATACCCCGAGGTCCCCCAGCCCTCGCCCCAGCCTTGCCGCCCCTCACGGGGACCCCACTATCCAGATTCTTCCCGGCAACATTTCCCGAGGGGGCCTCAGCCCAGCCTCCGTCTGCCCCCGACCCGGAGGTGAGCCCGGCGTTCGCCCCTCCTAGCAGGCCGGGCCCTCCTGCGAGGCCGCGAGGCCGTGTCCTCCAGCCGGGGCTCGTCCTGCCGCTGCTGCGCCGCAGATTGTCACCCTCCCCACGCTAGGACCCTCTGAAGTCACGGCCCCCGGGAAGGGCTGGGAAAGATGTGTGTTTTCAAAAGCACCTTTGTGGTTTGTGACAGCCTAGCAAGGTTGGGAGACACGTCTCTCCTCCGCTCGCGCCCCGGCTCACTGGCACCGGGGCTCCTGGTGCCTCCTGCTTGGTGAGGACGCTGCCCCGGGGGCGGGGGGGGGGTGCGCCCACAGTCACACAGCTCCGGGGCGTCGGAGGCCACTTCAGACAGCGCGGCAGCCGTGAGGGACACGCTGACGGGGTGAAAGGAGCCTGTGTTTGGGGTCAGGGGACCTCAGGGTCTCTGGGAACCCTTTGAGTCACACGCATCCCTCACCGTTAGCCTTGGTGAAAAACAGTACTTCTAAGAAGCTATTCCTCCAAAGGAAGCTCTGCAAGCGCGCCGGACCACAAAGGGTGGACGAGCTTTAATAACCCGGTGGGAGGGGACAAAGGAGTGCTGCATGATGGGAAACTCCCACCCCGTCCCCCGCGGGGTCGCTGGGCCGCGTTATTAACTCCAAGGCGGATAGCATCACAATGGCTTTCAGAATAGTCAGTGCACTAAAATGTTGTTTCAAAGGAAATTGTATCATTAGGTGCTAAGTACATGTTGGCCACTAAATAAAAATAATTTTGATCTCTGGCCTTGTTTTACAGGCAAACCGTATAAGCAGGAAACAAGGATAGTCAGTTTTCCTGAACTAGTGGGAGAAATGACCGTGTAATTCATCGCTTTATGTTGGTTTGATGTAGACTCGAAGGTAAAAACAGAGTAATTATTAAAGTCCGCGTTTAATCCAAAAGCCCCAGGGAATATTACACGTTTGTTCATTTGAACCCGATCTGCTTCCTGTGAACGCCACGGCCGAGGCAATCCTCCGTGTGTTCTTCTGTGAGCACCAGTTTGGGATGAGTCCCCACCTCGGGGCCACGGCTCGCCGTGGTGTCCTTTGTGGGCTACTCGACGATTCCATCCCAGGAAGCGGAAAATAATGGGAGAGGGCATTAATCCTTCTGAGAGAATCGTTCTTGGCATGTGTGATGACCGCATGTTTTCCACAATTGCACCCCACGGCGAGAAGGCTGCAGGCAATGCATTCTGGGTGCAAGAGACCAGAGTCCGACTGCCAGTCCCTTCATATCTGGTAGGGACCATAAATCCTTCCGGCCAGAGTATTCCGGTCAAGTGTGAACCATTGTGGTGGAATTTTGTAATCCTCTTCCAGGACCTCAGCTCACTGCTGGGTGCTCCTGTCCCGAAAATAACTGGTCAGAATATGCCGAGTGCCACGGCACAGTTCGATTCGTTCTCAGCTCGTTGAGTTTTAATCATTTTACCTAAACCCACGGATTTCAGTAACGAGGGTAACTGTGTTCCTCATCTTGGATCAGAAAGGATAATGGAGTTGCCCGTGAACGGTCTGTGCGCATCAGAGCGTACCATCTCGAGTCAGATGCTCGCACACCCGGGCTCGCAAGCAGGTTACCCCTCTGCGAGGGGGCTGGACGTGCAATCCTAGTTATGTGCTTATCTACATAGGACAGAAGGTGACTCAACCAGAAATGGCAGGGGGTCGTTTGGGGTTCAACTAACCCATCCATTAATTAAACCACCTGTCTATATAATCTGTCTGTGAACACCCCCCGTATAGGATTTAGGACATAATCAAAGAGGGAGATACGTGTGTGTGTGCACGCGTGCACGTGCAGAGCAGTGTGTGAGACGAGAGACTCCGTGTAGCTGGGACTCCAGTGCTCTGCCGTGTCCGTGTCCTGGCCCCGTGACCCCGGGCACGTTGTGTGAGCCCTGCACCTCATTTGTCTCCTCTGTAAAATGGGGGTGAAACCCTGTGTCCGGGGCGGCTGTGAGGAGCCAAGATGACACGCATGGCACAACGCAGGGCTGGCACGCAGGGGGCGCTCGGCGCGTGCTGACCGCAGCTGCGATGGCGGCTCCCGTGGCCTGTGACCAGCCAGTCTCGCCCCAGAGGAAAGTGAAGCATCTGTCAGGCGGGACTCATTCTCTTTTTCTCTTAAAAGAAGGAGAGTTGGGCGCCTGGCTGGTGCAGTCCGTTGAGGGTCTGACTCTTGATTTCAGCTCAGATCATGATCCCAGGGTCGTGGGATGGAGCCCCGTGTCGGGCTCTGCCGTGAATGTGGAGTCTACTTGAGGTTCTTTCTCTCCCCTCTCTGCCCCTCCCTCATGCGCACACGTGCTCTCTCTCTCTCTCTCTCTAAAAAAAATTTTTTTTTAAAAAGGAGTTTCCAGAGATTTAACTCGCAAGAAAGTTTAAAAGAATTCGATTATTTTTTCCAGCTGTGGGTCACGGCCCTGTCCTCACCCGCGGTGACAGTTCAGCCTCGCTCCCTGAGCCGTAACTTTCCTGGGAACCTCCTGCTTTCCCAGACGGGCCGGCGGGGCCCCCGGAGAGGAACCCCGTGTCCCGGGCCCCCCTCCTTGTGTCGGTTCTCACAGCCACCTTTCGGTCCCAGAAAGAGCCACAGGGCTGGGAACAGGCGGCTGGGACAAAACCCGTTGGTCACATAAAGAGGTTGGCGCACAGATGGTCACTGAGCCTTATTGTGGAGGAATTTTAGAGTAACTACTAATTGTCATCAAAGCTGCCTTCAAAGAACACGACTCAGGTTTTCTGGCTGTTGGGTTCAGGTGATCAAGGCTGGTGACACCTCACACACCTGTTCGAGGTATTCTCAGTGTGAGTCTTTCAAAGAAAAGGCACGCTCGGCCCTAACCGCACTCGCGTCCCAGACGAGCAGGCCCCCACCCGCCAGCGCGTCCTCTCCTCCACACCCAAGCCACAGCAGGTGACGTGCACGTCCCTATCCAGAGCCCCGAGTCACCGAACTCTAACCCGCGGGACACCCTTCACAGACGCGGACTGGCGGGTGCTGAGAGCAGAGGCGGCTGCTCACAGAAGAACTCTGGGCCCCACGCGCCCATCCCTGCGGCAAGCGCCCGGCGTCGGTGGGCGCACAGGGAGGTCCCCTCTGCGGCTGACCGTCACCTCCAGCTCCGGAAGCACTTTCCACCTTCCTCACCTGTAACAACCCCTGGATGGTAGCAAATGGCAAACGTAACGCGTGGAAAGCGACGCCTACACTGAAGTGACATGATGGGGTCGCCTTCGCCAGTGTGCGCGGTGCTGGCGGCAGTGAGGGGCCCGTGCACCCGTGTGCTCGTGAGCGTGCTCCGCGGTGTCTTCAACGTGGCGAACCTGGGGAGTTCTGAGACCAAAGCAGACGAGCCCCAGCCGGGAGCACGGTGTCTGGGGGAGGGGGTTCCTTGGTGGGGCGTTCTGTGAGTCTGAGTGGCAGAACCACCGAGAAGAATGACCATTCCGTGGCTTTGCATGCCGCGTGCCTGGAGGTCCGTGGGTCCAGGAGGAGACTACGTCTGGGCTTCCTTCCTACGTCCGCGAGTCCTTCAACCTTCAGCAAAGGCTGGCGGGTCCCTCTGGCGTGGCGAATGCAGGAAGACAGAAACCGGGAAAATAGGTGCTGCCGTGAAAAAAACAATCACCGGGTGGGAACACGTGCACATATTTTTAAAAGCAAGCGTGTAAGGCAGGGCCACGTGGGGGCCACGCGGCTGTGAACCAGTACCCGGAGACTGGAGGACACGGTCGATCTGTCCCTCCCTTGCCCTGTCTGGCCGCACGGGGCTCCCCAGGTCTACAAAGATGATCGGTCCTGTTTGTGTGAGCAGATCCGCAGGCGTGTGGCCGTGGGACCTCAGTGGCCCTCTCCTGTGCCCACGAGCCCTCGCGGGTCGCTTCAGATGTGGCCTGAGTTCAGGCTTTGGCCGAGGAATTGAAAGCCATGCGTGACACCGTTTTGGGAAGAGGCCAAATAGAAACACACTAGCGGCCAATAAGCATCTCGCCCTGTGCACCTTTGTCACCGAAAGTTGAGACCCCCCCTTCAGAAACGAGGTGCTTGACTGGATCTAAACTCCCTGAATGAAGCAGTAGAGTGACCTCACGGTGGCTGGGGCCGCAGGGCCTTTGCGGTGCAGCGTGCGGTGGGCTGGACGCCGCTTACGTGTCCTACGTCAGCCCCAGGCCACCAGACGTGGAAACGTGCAGCTCTGCGGCCCCGGCCTGGCTGTGACTCTGACGTGGCCCTGCAGCTCGCCCTTCCTTCTGGAGCCGCCGACGCCGCCCCAGCGGCCAAAGGACACGCGGAATAATCCCTCCTCAATGCACTCCATGCATTTCGGGCACTTCTTGGTAAAAGCCGTACTTCAACAATGCAAACGTCTAAACTTAATCAGTCATTCAAGCCTCAGCAAAGTCTGTGCTGACGAGGGGGAAAGCCCACAGTCTCCCACCCCCGCCAGCCACCCTTCGCGCACTGGGGAGGGGGGCGTGCGGAGGGCGGCA
This sequence comes from Hyaena hyaena, assembly GCF_003009895.1. Taxonomy (NCBI): domain Eukaryota; kingdom Metazoa; phylum Chordata; class Mammalia; order Carnivora; family Hyaenidae; genus Hyaena; species Hyaena hyaena. Next base: position 5,685,966 of record NW_024080654.1, read on the forward strand.
CCCCGGTCCCTGAGGGGTCCACGTCCCTGCCCAGCAGTCTGGTCCAGGCTCCCGGGGGCAGGACAGCAGGTGCAAGTGTCCTGGGGGTCCCAAACGTGCCATCTCTGTTCCAGAAGCTTTTACGCAGAATTGTCCGCGTGCGTCCTGGAGGCCGGCCGGGGGCCCAGGCTGACGATTCCACCCTTCAGTGAGCGGCCCCCCATGCCCTTCGCTGGCCCTCTGACCCGAGAATGAGATTTCTGTCTGCCTGGCGGAGACCAGCTAACCGAGAGACGGTGTGTCCAGGGCACAGTGGATCCGGGCTGCACACCCCCGGTGCCGCGCCTGGCCCGTGGGCCCGTGGGCCTGTGGCGTTGGGCAGCCAGTGCGGGGTGAGGTCCTGGGCGCTGGAGGAAACGGGCCAGTGGGCGTCCAGAAATGTGAACAGAACAGTCACAGGTCAGAAACATGGCAGAAGGAATGGCATAGAAGGGGGGGCGGGAGCAGCGCATCTCTCCTGGGCCGTGGCCATGGCCGTGGCCGTGGAAAATGCCTTCTCCACTTCGGGTCCTTAGGCCGCCCTGCAGGCCGCTGAGCATCTGAAAACATCGTCCACGCTAGAGTTCTCTCCTCCTCCTCCTCATCCCCGTCCACGGGACGTGAGGGGGCGCGGCTCTGACTGCACCGTAATGTTCCTACACGGGGGTCCGTGCCGGGGCGGCCCCTGCCCCACCACTGTCCACCCCACACGCCTGCAGTGTCTCTGCCTCCCCCATCACCTGCCCCGGCCCTCGCTGCACATCCCTGTGTTCACTGTCAGCTCTTCTCCCTTTCATACTACAGTGTTACTGACTACATTCCCTACGCTGTCATCCTCACTCCCGTGACTTAGTTATTTTGTAACTGCAAGTCTGTGCCTGTAATCCCCTCCTCTGTGTCACCCAACCCCCACACCCCCTCCCCTCCAGTGGCCACCAGAACATTCTCTGTATCCGAGTCTGTGTTTGCTCTGTTATTTTGTTTTGTTAGATTCCACGTGAGTGGGGTCATGTGGTGCTTGTCTTTCTCTGGCTGACGAACCTCACTTAGCGAGATGCTGTCAGGCTGGCCCTTCCCCAGTGCGCCTCGGCCCCAAACCACTGAGGCCGCTGATGCCTCCCTCCCCCTGCCCCTCCCCCCCTGCCTTGGGGTGGGCACCCAGAGACCGCGGGCGCACCGCCCAGAGTCCCCACCCGCTCTCCTGGTTCTCTGACCGACAGCCGCTGCCTGTCCTTCCTCAGGCCTGAGCGTGCGGGGCAGAGCGGCGCCTGACACTGGGTGTCGTGTGCGTCCCGCCCACAGAGGCGCCCACAGACGGCCGGCCGCCGTCTCCCGTGTCTCCACGTCACCTTTCCTCAGCGCAGCAGCCTGGGTCCCCACTTCCCTCTTTATAAGGACGCCAGTCACACTGGACGAGGGCCCTCGCCTTCCCCAGGTCCACCTGCAACGGCCCTGACCTGGGGGTGAGGACGCGGACGCAGGCGCTGGGGGCGCGTGAAGTCCGCCCACGGTACCGCCTCCGCCCCAGAGTCAGGAAGCACATTCCCGGGAGTGCGCGGGCCATTTCCCCATGACTGTCCCCGTCAGGTCAGTACGTAATGACCGCCCCGGCCACCGCCCCCTTGAGCCTGAGCTCTCTCCCGCTCCACTGTCCTCGGTGATCTCCTCCGACACCTTTCCTCACCTGCGAAACCCACCCCTTCCCGTTCCCCGACTGAAGTTGTGTCTTCCCGTCTCGACACAACGAAATCAATCCCCCCCTCCTCCAAGAAGCCTGCGGGACTGCCCCCAGGAAGTGCCTCTCTCTCCAGGAAATTCCTGGTACCTTCTGTGTCTGTTAGCGCCGCCCCTTTGCCTGATGGGTACTTGCTCTCGCATGAGCGGCGCTTTCTCCCCTGCATACGGGCGGCGGCCAGCACGGCGCGCCTCGAGTGCCCAGCGCTGGGTCCCGCAGCCCGGACGCCGGTGCTCAGTGCCACTTGCTGGTGGAGCTAATGCTGGCTCAAAACGCGGGGCCAGAGGACTGAGACAGGTCCGACCTCCCGCGCCCCGTCGGAGGCAGCTGGCGGCTGTCCCAGCCGGCTCCCCTCCTATACTGAGCGCCCTGTCCCCACCCGCCAGTGCGGGTCCCCTCACATTCTGTCTTGGGCTCCTTCCGACGTTTGGCCCAGACTCAGAATCCCACACTCCCGATGGTAGTTATGTCCACGTGAATATTTCGCCGTCACCTCAACGTGCGCCCAGCCCAGCTAACCATCCAGCTCGACCATGGGGCTGATCCAGGCGGGCCCTCCTTCCCGTGCCTGCGCCTGGGGGTCCCTGCGCCTGGGGGCCTGGAGGAGGAACACGGCCCTGTGGCTGCAGTGTGGACGCGTGGGCCCGTCCCAAGGTCCCCGCTGGGGAAACGCTGCCCCTCCGTGTATTTCCTCCCGTCTCTCGTGTGGGTAAGCAGAAGGGGATCAGGTGACCATAAGTGCACGCGCACACACACACACGTGCACACACACGCACACACGCTCACTCAGCGAAGTGCTCCGGGCACCAGCTAGTTTTCTTAGCTCCGTGGACCCACATTCTCCAAGTTTTGATCTTCTTTTGGCTACAAATAATCAGATCATACTTTCTGCTAATAACACTGTTCTCAAACTTTGATGGGGTGATTGGGTGATTCTGTGGCCGTGAAGTTGGAGATCTCAGGTCCAGTCCTGACTCTGCTACCTGCCAGCTAAGGGACCGCCAAGTCTGCAGACGTCCCTGACCCCACATGTTCTCGGTCACAGTGACAGTGAGCTCCTGCCCCCCAGAGTTAGCGGGAGCGTCCGAGCAGCTGTGTGCAGGTGTAGACGGGTGCAGTCGCGCTCTGCGCAGGGACGGTGGGAGCCCAGGCGTAGACACGTCTGCTAGCGCTCCGGGCCGGCTCGGCAGGACCCTGGGCGGGGAAACTTCACATACGTGGTGTCCGTCTTCCAGTAACGCTGGTTGCAAAACAGAGAATTGGTTCTAATGAAACTGATGTATGGAGGACAGTGTAAACTTAGTGTTTACTTAGGCACGATTTCCTGTGCAGAGAACATTTGAGGGTCCCTAAAACCCACATCCGGCTGAAGAGAGCCTCATGTGAGTACACATGCACACATGTGCGACCCCACCTGCCCCTCACCCACCACTCATGTTGTGGGACCCCAGCCTCATCTGGAGTCACAACCTGCCCTCTGACCCACATAATCCCCTCTGCCTCCTTAGAGCAGCCAGGCCCTGCGCACCCAGCCCCCACCCAGCCCCCACTCAGCCCCGTCAGCAGGCCAGGGCTCTTTAAAGACGCGTCCTACGTTAACTGTAGTATTCATGAATTTCTCAATCATTTAACGTGTGAAAAGCCGTGTTAACATTTTATTACGTTCCCATCTTTTTTAAAAATGTGTCACCGATGACATTTTTGAGCATTATATCCTTCACCTTTTTTCCTCCGTAAAGTTCTGTGGTTTTTCATTGCACGATTTTGCATTGCATTATGATATTTACGAACACGTATGTCGGGGCACCTGGCGGGCTCAGTCGGTTAAGGTTCTGATGCTTGAATTCGGCACAGGTCATAATGTCACAGTTCGTGGGTTCGAGCCCCATGTCGGGCTCTGTACTGACAATGCGGAGCCTGCTCGGGATTCTCTGTCCCTCTCTCTCTCTGCCCCTCCCCTGCTTACTTGCTCTCTCTCAAAATAAATAGATAAGCTTAAAAAAAGACACATGTCACATATCCAGGCTCACATTCTTGCTTTATTACATTGGAAAATGAGGACGATAGTGCCTGCCTTGCAGAGATATTGCGAAGATGAGGTCAGATGGTGTAGTAAGTCCAGTGTATCCCATGCACATCCCTGACCCTCCAGCACCATAGGATGGAACCCCCACTGCCTGTGCTGCCTCGTGTGGAGAACCCACAGCAATCACCACACTCAGTGAGGGCACCCGAGACTCTCCCCCTAAGTCAGGAATAAGACAGTGGGTCCAGCCTCAGCACTTCTGTTCGACACGGTCCTGGAATCCAACCATAGTAACCAGGCAACAAGAAGAAATAAAGGCATCCCAACTGGTAAGGAAGAAGTGGAACTTTCACTATTTACAGATGACATGATACCTAGAAAGAAAACCTGAAAGACTTCACTGAAAAAACTACTAGAACTGAGGAATGAGTTCAGTAAAGTTGCAAGATACAAAATCAACATACAGAAATCTGTTGCGTTTCTACACACTAACAGTGAAGCAGCGGAAAGAGAAATGAAGAAAACAATCCCATTTACAACTGCGCCAAAAATAATCAAGCACCTAGGAATAACCCAAGAGGTGAAAGACCTGGACCCTGAACATAGATGAAAGTAATGCAAGACGACACAAAGAGATGGAAAGGCATTCCATGCTCGTGGATCGCAAGAACAAATGTTGTTAAAATGTCCATACTACCCAAAGCAGTCTACACATTTAATGCAATCCCTATCAAAATACCAATAGCATTTTCACAGAACCAGAACACACAGTCCTCAAGTGTGCAGGGAACCACAAAAGACCCTGAATAGCCAAAGCAATTGAAAAAGAAACACAAAGCTGGAGGCATCCCAATTCCAGATTTCAAGCTATACTACGAAGCTGTGATTATCAAAACAGTATAAAAAGAGACACATAGATCAATGTCACAAGATAGAAAACCCAGAAATAAACCCACAACCGTATGGTCAATTAATCTTTGGCAAAGCAGCAAAGAATGGGCAACGGGAAAAAGACAATCTCTTCAACAAATGGTGTTGGGAAAACTACGCAGCTACACATAAAAGAATGAAACTGGACCACATTCGTACACCATACATAAAAATAAACTCAAAATGGGTTAAGGATCTAAGTGTGAGATCTGAAGCCATAAAAATCCTGGAAGAGAGCACAGGCAGTGATTTCTCTGGCGTGGGCCGTAGCAACATTTTTCTAGATATGTCTCTTGAGGGAAAGGAAATAAAAGCAATAATAAACCACTGGGACTTCATGAAAACTAAAACCTTCTGCAGAGTGAAGGAAACAATCAACAAAACCAAAAGGCAACCTACTGAGTGGGAGAAGATGTTTTCAAATGACATCTGATAAAGGGCTGGTGTCCAAAATATATGAAGAACTGATACAACCCAATACCAAACCAAACAAAACAAATAATCCAATTAAAAATGGGCAGAAGACATAAACAGACATTTCTCCAAAGAAAGCATCCAGATGACCAACAGACACATGAAAAGATGCTCGACACGACTCATCATCAGGGAAACACAAATCAAAACCACTATGAGGTATCACCTCACACCTGTCAGAGTGGCTAAAATCACCAACACAAGAAACAACAGGTGTTGGCGAGGATGTGGAGAAAAGGGAAGGAACCCTCATGCGCTGTTGGTGGGAATGCAGACTGCGGCAGCCACTGTGTAAGTAGTATGGAGGTTCCTCAAAAAGTTAAAAATAGAACTATCCTCTGATCCAATAATCACACTGTTGGGTGTTTGTCCAAAAAAAATACAAAAACACTAATTCAAAGGGATACATGTACCCCTATATTTACTGCAGCATTATTTATAATAGCCAAGATATGGAAGCAGCCCAAGTGTCCATCCATAGATGAAGGATAAAGAAGACATGATACACACACACACACACACACACACACACACGGGAATATCACTCAGTCATTGAAAAGAATGAAATCTCACCACTTGCAACAACGTGGATAGAGCTAGAGCATCAGCAAAATAAATCAGAGAATGACAAATACCATATGATCTGACTCATGTGGGAGCTAAGAAACAATAGAAATGAGCGAAGGGACAAAAGAGAGGGAGAGAGAGAGAGACCAAGAAACAGACTTTTAACTACAGAGAACACGGATGGTCCCAGAGCAGAGGCGGGTGAGACATGGGGGAAATTGCGGATGGGGATGAAGAGGGCGCTTGTGATGGGCGCCACGTGGTGTGTGGAAGGGCTGAATCACCGTGCACACACATGAGGCTGATGTAACTGTGTGTTAACTACACTGAATTAACAGAAGAACCTAGTAAGAAGATGCTGGGTTATGTCGGCAGGGGGAGCCGCCTGTTCCCCCAGGGCACATCCTTGGAGCGAAGTCTGGGACTGTCTGGACTGGAGGCGGTAATCCTTATGAGGGAAACAATTGCAAAAGGCGATGCTTCCCTGCTGTGTGCCGCCTTCAGAGTTTAGCTGTGTATCATCCCGAAGCCCAGGTGTAGAACAAAGTCACTAGTCTGAGATGAATTAACTTCACTTCTGCTGATCGTCTTTCACATGTTAGAAAGGACCTAACAACGTGAGTGCCTACAACCCCATCCCCCCGCTCAGCGAATGAATTGGCTCCATGTCCTTGCCAGGTGTGTCCCAGACATTTCTTTCTGCCGCTTCACCGACCAACTCTCACCTCACTTACTAATTAAATATTTGCCGTGTCACGTCTGTTTCTCTGAAGGACACCAGCCATCCCCTAGAGGTGCCCAGAAGACTGATTCTGTGACTTACTTCCGAAGGGCTTACACTCAGAAGACGTAGATCTGTAAGTGACTACGGCGCATGATTACAGGGTGACTTCACCAGAGGCGAGGAGGTGGCTCTGGGGGAGGGGAGCCCACCGTTGGCTGAGGGTCAAGGGGGATGCGTGGCTGAGGAGCATTTGAGAGACCGTTGGACCCTCACGTGCGTCCAGGAACTAGTGCCAAAGGCCTTCATTCTTAGAATACTTTCTCTCTAAGTCGGCGTTACAAATAACAGTTTTCATCCCCAGCACGCTCTCTCCCACCTTTGCTTTCTGTTCGCTTCCAGGAGATTGCTACAAAATCACCAGGCACAGCTCCCCACTGTCCCCACCGCCCCCACGCAGCCCCCGGAGACGGGGTCCTCCCCATCCCCCCACTTCTTTTCAAATCCCTCACCTTTGTCAATTAACAGCGGGTCCTAACTGCACGTGAAAGACGTCTTGTGCCTTTTCATTTCAGTCCCAGTTGACTTGACGTCCTCGTTTATACTGTCACTTTGTACAACTAGCAACAGGGGCAATTGAAATGCAGACCCTGTGTCCACAGGTGTGCCGTGTGTGCGTTTCCTGAGTGGTCTTCAGTGAACGCAGTTTGTACATTCTGTCCTGAATGAACGCAGTGGTGCCAGAGGCAGCACTAGGCGGCCGGTGAGGGCGGCCAGGCCACCTCCTAGCAACCGCCAGGTTTCCAAGGGCAAATAGCTCCTTCCGACCCTAAGCAACTAGATGCGAACATCAAAACATGCCTCGCGCCAGACCCCCAGTACCCATTACTGTGAGGGGCTGCTGCCTCGGTCGTGAGTGACAGAGCCCTAATTATTAAGGTAATTAGAAGATATAACACTGGCAATATTAAAGGTAGAACTTCTAGAGGCCATTAACAATGTTACTTTAAGTGATCTGGCTGTGAACTGTTCAAATCTCTAATTACATTACACGTCTGTCTTAAAGGGTGATGTAATTAACTGATGGGCGAGGGGATTAATGTATACTGACTGCTGGTAACACTCGTAAGTACTATTTTCACAGGAACTGGCTGCAGCAAATGCCATTTACTGTTCCACCACTTAACTGTATATGGTGTGGAGCTTAAAAAAAAAATTCCTGACCTTGGCCTATTTATGTGCATTTTATGCACAAACATTTTTGTTCTTTCGTTTCCTTAATGTGTTTCTTTATATATGGTGCATTCACCTAAACCTGGTTAAAGATAAATCAAAGTACCTTCGACTCATGCGTACAATGTGGATTCTATTTTTAGTGCACACAGACATGGGGACATTGTGCCTTTCCATCTACCACGGGGTCAGTTGGCTTTGGCGACATGAAGCGACTGAGAAAATCTTCAAGTAATTAATAGACCATCGAATTTTTTCTTTCGTGACACAAAGTGACTTTTATATTGCACCCATCGTACCTTGGTTTTCCACAAACATGTATCGTGAAATCCAACTTGCTTTTTAGTGAAGACCCAGTAAGATGTGCTCATTTATTACAAGCCTTACATGATCAAAATTCGGTGGTTTTTGAAAAATTACACTTCCAGAAATTACAATATTTCAGTTTGCCTTTATTGAGAGCTTTGCTTTTGCTTTTGCTGAGCCCTCTTTCATTTGAAAATCATCAGCTTCTTCACGGTATGTGTAATGTGTGAAGATTGAAGATGCCCCCGCCCTCGCCTGCGTGGGTCCCGCCCCGTGGCCTCCACCGTGGACTCCAGCTAAGGTTCGGGCCTCGGCGTCTGGACCGGACAGCGCCCTCTCCTCCCCTGCCGTCTGCCTCCAGCTGTCCGTCGGTGGCTGCTGCCCCGCCGTCGAGGCGCAGGGGGGACCGCCTGCTCGCCCTACTCCGTCCACCTCAGGGGCGCCCTGGCTCCTCTTTTGGGGTTCTGGGCATCGCGCTCACGCACAAACAGCCTCTGCTCGCTCGGCCACTGGGGCCGGACAGATGTGTGCAGGTGCGCAGCAGTGATCCGTAGAGAGAGAGAGAAAAGGGGTGTGGGGCCCACTTTTGGTGGCTTCTTATTCATGCTGAAGGAGCGGGAAACCTGGCCTCTCCCTCCCGACTGTGTACGGAGCCCGGGGTGACACCCCTGGAAAGGAGGAGCCGAGCGCGAGGAAAGGGAACGAAGCCTGTGTTAGGGGTTAGGACGCACTGGGCTCCAGGCCTAATGATGTGCACGAGGTGACTAAATGCGTCCCCAGTGTCCCAACCGGAAATCTCCCCGAGGCCCGGTTCCGTCCCAACTCTGAACAAGCAGAAGGTGGAGGTGTGTGCCTGCCCGCCCCCCGCTTTCTGTCTCTGCAGTGGGGACCCCTCCCTGTCTCCCCAACAGCCACTCACACACACACACGTTCTTCTTCTGTTTTTCATTTTTTAAAACATTTTAATTTATTTTTGAGAGACAAAGCATGCGTGGGGGAGGCGCAGAGAGAGAGCGGGAGACACAGAATCCGAAGCAGCTCCAGGCTCCAAGCTGTCAGCACAGAGCCCGACGCGGGGCTCGAACTTACAGAAGAGCCTGACCTGAGCCAACGCTGGACACTTAACCGACTGAGCCACCCAGGAGCCCCGTTTCTTCTTTTTTAATGAAAGCTTGATCTTCCTCAAGCCCCCACCCTCTTCCCTGCGGTCAGGTGCTGCAAGGGAAAGGGTCCCAGTGCCGACCCCAGAGCTAAGAACTCCTGACAGGTGCCTGAGCCGCGGCCCCGCTCCAGCCCAGGAAGCACAGAGAGATTCCTTTGCTCATGAAATGGGACGTGAAGCACGTGCGTCCTCTTCGCGGCCGGACACCGTCCTGAGACCGGCCGCTGGCGCTGGAGCACAGCTCGCAGGGCGGGAGCAGCCGTGAGAACCGGCCTGGGGGCCACGTGACGCCTGAAGCCGGCGGGGAAGGAAAGATGGAAGGAACCGGGGCCCTTGTTCATCCAGTTAAAACCCAGAGACCAGACTTGGGGGCTTTTTAAATTTACAATTAAAGCAAAGAATTGTTCTTATTGTTGAAGGCGGTTCAGTTGGAGTTTTCTGTTTCTCGGGGCCCACGGTGTCCCCTTTGCAACCTATTTCTTATTATCTGGCTATTCTTGCCACAGATGATCCTGAGTGCGCACAAGAGCAAAGAAAAAAAAAAAAAAACAATCTTGGGCCATTCGTTCAAGGGACAGAAGGGACCGTAAAGCTGGCAGCTCTGCTGAAAAACAGGAGGTCAGTCTGGCTCCTTAGAGTCCCTCCCCCCCCCACCCCCCCGCCAGGGCCTCCTGGGCACCAAGCACAAGTAATGACCAACATCGAAGAGGGAGTGAGTAAATGAGACGTGCTTAGGGACACTGGGGCGATCCAGGCCTCCTTACAGCAGCGTGACCTGGGAAGAGCTTTTCGGGGCTCAAAATACTTCTGTCTGAAGATAATTATATACCAGCCGTCGGAGGCACGGTCCCATGTCACATTTTTTATGCCCAGTTTTCTTCACACTTGAGCTACACGTCTCTTCCTGTTTAAGGACCAGCACCAATTCTCAAGCAAAAATCGAATGATGCAGTCTGTTCTTCTCACATTCCTTTAGAGAAAGAAGACTTAGAAAATTCCACCCATAACATATCAGGGCGTAGCCAGGGCTTCCGGAAAACTGTCTGTCGCAGCTGCTGGCTAAGAAGAAGACTTAACACGGAGGGGTTTCCATCTCCACTGTGCTTGCCGGGCCCTCCCTCCCACTGGCCCAGCCGATGCTCACGTCAGCCTCAAAAGTGGGTCTTGCCCCAGGCGCCTGGGGGGCTCAGTCAGTTAAGCATCTGACTCTTGGTCTCGGCTCAGGTCATGATCTCGTGGTTTGTGGGTTTGAGCCCCGCATGGAGCTCCCTGCTGTCAGCACAGAGCCTGCTTGGGGTTTTGTCTCTCCCTCTCTCTCTGTCCCTCCCCCGCTCATGTGCACACTCTCAAAAATAAATAAAACATTAAAAAAAATTTTTAAGTCAGTCTTGTTCATCCCAGTTCACAGATGCCTGAAAAAACTCAGAATCTTAAGTACCTTCCCTGAGGTCAGTCTGGTCAGTTCCAGATTTCTAACCCACATCTTTCCAATTACACAGCCAGGGCTCTGCCACGGCCTTTGGAAATCACAACAAGAGAATTAAGGGTTAATTTAATTTTTTAGATACTGTCATTCTGTATTTGGGTTTTTTTAAAGCAAAGATTGCAATTTTGTAAAACACGAACCCCAGCTCATTTGGATTTTGAAATTAGCTGTCACCGAAATATACAGAACTGAATAGATTAAAATTGAAGTGTCCCCACTCCTTGCTCCATGTGGTACACGGGCCACGTGCATCCACTCTCAGAACGTCTTTCAAGAGCGACATTCATCTAAATGAGACACCGTCCATAGTTACACACACACACACACACACACACACACGGGCGCGCACACACACACACACACATGCAGCGGAGACCTGTCCACGGGCAGCAGGAGCTGAAGGCCTCACCCCACCGGCACCAAACCCGAGAACACGCGTATTAACTCCGCACGTGCGCATTTTCGTCTTCAGCGCGTGGCAGCGTCTTCCTGCCTTTCTTGGGTGGTGTCCGTGGTTTTACACACGAAGAAGAGGACTGTGATTCTTAGCACTTCTTCACTATAAGGACACCGCTTTGCAAACACATTCAAAGACGTCTCTCCTTGCGGGCACTGGGACCCCACGTGCAAACCCCTCTCCAGCTACGTGTCTCGGGGGGCCCGTCACACCCGTGTCTGCAAAAACAAGACCGTTTCTCAATGGTTTTCACTCAGCCAAAGCCAATGCCACCTAGAGCTGAAAGCCTGTACTTTGCATATCTCACGGTTAGAAGCCCGGTGACAACATGCTTTCTGATAATGTTTAACCTTTGTTTGCTTTTGACGTCTCCAGATAAAATTATTGAGTCATTTTTCATCACTATAAAACATCAGAGAATTTGCTTGCAGCATGTGGGAAGACGTTGGTGAAAGAGGAAACCCTATGAAGTGTAAAGAATTTGAGCTAAAATTAGTGAGATTATGAACATTTGAAAATTATAGAACGCTGCAGGAGCACTAAAACATTTTCGTTTTTAAGAGCTTTCTATCAGAAACACACTCTGAAAACGGGTGGAATTTGGGACCTGTACAGTGAATAGAATTGAAATGGGATTGAAATCAGATGAATTCACGCCCTCAAAAGATGTTCTCACCATTTTTGATTCTTTTTCCTCTCTTGCTAATCAGTACTGATTTCACATTTTACTAGTACAAAACTACGGTCTTGCAGAATCGTACCCTTGTGGAAGAGTCTGGAACTACCTGATCTCAGGTGTGTCTGTTTATGCGGATGCATTGTCTACATACGCATATCCTTGTGTGCATGATGGAATAACTATTTCATTCTAGAGGCTGTGCCTTTAACCACAGCAAACAACCCTTGGTTGTGGTCGATGGTTGATGTGTTAGGTCTGAGTCTCAAGGATCTCATTGTTTCGGGAGCCAGTGTTCCTAGAGGCAACTTTCAGCTTTTTCTGTAAAAGAAGTCAAACAAGGGTGTGGATAACTCAGACTCAAGGATAGTGTGCTTAGCTGCCAGAGACTGGTCCAGGGACCACGGGCCAGTTCTAGAAAGCCGACTCCTCTGCGGAGAAAGGTCAGGAAAGAGACTCCCTTCCAATAGATCATTTCTTTTTCACTCGCCCACTCGTAGCTGCAGGAGGCAGGAATCCCACGGGAGGACATCTCTCCAGGCTTCCAAGCAATCAGCTCTGAACCTGACTTTTTACTGTCAACAGCTCCCCTCTTCCAACTAGTTTCAAGGCAACATTATCGTCATCTTTCGTTACAACTAGTTTTAATTTTATCCAACAAGGACACTCTAGCCAATGTTCTTGGGAGCTGACCTGAGATTAAAATTGAGCCGCTGTCCCTCTGATGATTATTGTTCGGCGGAATGAAGGACAGTTTACTCAAAGCACTCTTCTCTGCGACGGAAAGAAGGCAGGCTGGAGCCGGCCCCCTGGAACTTAACTCCTCGCTGGGCTCCGCGTCAAGAGAGGAAGAAGCACCCGCAGCCACACTGGGCTTTTGTCCGCGTGAGTCACCTCTATGAACATTTACCATGTGGAGAATTCACACTGATAAATTTTAGAATGTTTAATAATTTATGTTTATAATAATATATAAAACAATGATAAATAGATACTGGTTTTTAATCTGTTTTTATAACTATATTTTTAAGACTAACAGGAGCAGCTTAGCAGGAAGAGTGGCGTTATTCTAAATCTGACTTCGAGGTAGAGAGCGGGACTCTGCTTCAGTGCCCAGCCCGTTGGTGTCCGTAGTTTGGGTTCAAGCAGCTGGAGAAGGGGGAGTGTTTTCATGGCCCTTTTAAATACCCGTGGATCTTCCTCTTTGTTACCACAAAATGTGACACGTGTGACTGTTCTACAGTTAGCGGCCCTGAGGAATCTGAACCCCCCCCCCTCCACGAACACCAGGTAGTGCCTCACCTGTGAATCCAGCAGCTAATCTTGCATTTTGAGTGGATCTTTTAACCCGTTCGTGCTTTCATGACATTGCACACTCGTCCTTCGGCAAAATCGTGCAAGTGACACATTTCATTATACCATATTCAAAAATACAATCATTATCATCCCTGACTTCATCAGAAGAGAAAAGCCTTGAAGACTTGGAAAACCATGGAGCTCAGAGGAGTAAAAGCAAGTTTTCAAAAAGGTGCGTTTTCATTTCCAAAACCAAGTGTTATCACTGGGACCACGCCTGCCAGTTATTTGCCTTGGTCCACCTCACCTGGTACTCAGGTCTGAATGCCCCTGGGGGGTGCGTCAGCCGGTCTTCAGGTAAAGACGACGCTCCACGGGGAAGACGCTAGCTTGGCTGGCAGCCCAAACGGCCTCGCGCCGCCCCTGCAGACGACAGGTGCGCCTCCTCGCACGGAGTGCTGGGAAGACACACGCGCAGGGTCAAGAACGAACAGAATCAGTAACTTCTATGCCTTGTCAAGGCCATTCGTAAGTGCAGCCGGCATTCCTATTTTTTCCTGGGAGCACAGGGCGGTGACACGTACGGTGATGACCAGCGCATTTAGGGGCTGCTGCCCGGATCTGGGCTCAGACCCCAGCGGTTTGCCCACTGGTGGTTTGTGTCTCTGCATCAGCACCGGCACCACCTGCTTTATCATGAAAGCATTTTGGAACTTGGGAAGTTTATAAGGATTGGGGGTCACCAGGTGCCTATGTACCTACCACATTATAAATATTGCTCAATGAGGGGTCAGTAGAGCATGAGATCTTGGGGTTATGGGTTCGAGCCCCACACTGGGTGTAGAGATTCCTTAAAAATAAAATCTCGACAGAAAGAAACAGAGAGAGGAAATCGCTAAATTAGATGCTGAGAGAGGATTTAAAAAAAGCAGTTATGTAATTATTTTACTAGAAATCTAGGAGAACTCCAGGAACAAATAGAAATAATTCAAGCATAGGCCTAGTGGTGGGGGAAGATCTTTAGCTACCAAAATGGCCAAATATATGATGTACTTTGGGACTTTCGCCTGGAAAAGATGAGTAACTTACAAACTCCTAAGTAGTATCTGTAGCTTGAAATACTGTATATACCAAATTGCAAACGAGGGATGAATGGGCCTTCATTCATTCATTCGGATAATTCATTCACTCAAGTGGGGTGTGCTGATCAGAGTGTAGCAATGTGTGCCCTGCTTTTCAAGGAAAGGGCTACTTCCCGCCTTGGCCCCACTGGGAGAGGGCTGGGGAAGGGTGCCTGATTCTCCGTATATTTGGAATTGTAGTTAATTTCAGTAAAAGCCAGTGTTCATTTGGGGAAGAAAATGGGACTATGACTTGCATCCTACAGAAAAGGAAATAACAAAAATTTTAGGAAGTTGAAAAACTGTCGTATTAGTAAAGTAGGTAAAATTTATAAAATGTGCGCATGTAGGCAATCCACATTTCAGACCATAAATCCATTTTTTTAAAGCAAACAAAGACAGTAAAAGCTAACAATGGTTAGAGCTGCAGTTAATCTTTAGAATTCAATTTATGCCTTGGCAGTTTACTCTGGGCTTTTTTGGTGAACGCACGTTTTTGAAAGCTTTTTGGCTTCAAGTCAGGCAAAAGCAAAACCAGGCTGCGAAGGTACAGAACTGTGAGTTTCTCAGATTGATGCGAAGCCGGCAAGTGCCAGCGCGTTTGTTTGAAAGGTTGTGCTTCTGATCATGAGTGTCTTTAATAAGCTGTTTTTGGAATAAAATGGGATAGATCTAAAAATGGAAAGTAAATGCATTGCTAATGTGTATTGATATTTTAAGAATATTGGCATTTCTGTAACTAGTTGATACAGAAAATACATTACGAAGTATTTGCAGGCAAGGTGTTTTAAAGTCTTGTTTGGACCATTTGTTGATCACTTTATTACTGTTTAATAAGCCATTAAGGAGACTACATAAGTGCAACATAATTATTTATTAAACCTTTTACAATGAAATGAGCACTTAGAAAGAGAGGGCTGTCTCCGCTGTGTCTTAACCGATAATTATAATGTATTTACCATGTTTTTTTATGTCATTGAGGCGTGGTAAATTGCGTGTGTGGTGGTTTCACATCTTATCCATAAGGGTGATTATTTTATAAATGTGCTAAATCTAATTAGAATATATGTAGCCAAGAAAACCAGTCTCCAGCACGAAGCCCCACCCACCTGGCCATTTGTTGCCCGATTTCATTCCCTTTGCTCTGGAATAGACAGTGACTGTGTCTGGTTAGTGGGATTGAGCGGCACGTCCGGAATACAAAAAGATGGTTTCTCCCCCCTCGGAAGTTGCTGGTGAGAAGAATCGCATGCCTGCTGCTGTAGGAGCCGATAGCCCACCACGTTCGGGCTCCCACGTGCACCGGCCGTAATGTGTGGTCTGAGGGTCCCACCAGGGCCTAAGTCTTACAGTCCCCGGGGTCTCAGGGAGCTTCTCGAAATGACCTTTTCCATGGAACTGTGTGTATATTTCAAAACGTGCAGGATGTGAATCAACAATATAAGCTCGGAAATATAAGAGGAAGAATGAAAATTACAGACTGGGAAAACCAAGAACCCCCCCCCCAAAACCTGTACAGAGTATATATTTTTATAAATAAAGATTTAAGGTTCAAGCAATTCTTAAAAATGAAGTAGATGCAGGAACGCATGTGGTGTCTATCTTCCTCAGTCTGACTTCCTTCCCTCTAAGCATCCGTGTTGTCACAAATGGCACAATCTCGTCTTTTTTGTGGCTGCACACTATTCCATTAGACATACATACACACACACACACACACACGCACGCACACACACCCCACACGTCTTCTGATGGAGGCACACTTGGGTTGCTTCCCACCCTGGCTGTTGTAAAGAGTTCTGCAGTAAGCGGACGGGTGCATGTATCTTTTCAAATTTGTGCTTTTGTTTTCTTTGGATCGATACCAGCGTGGAATTAGTTTGGTAGTGGAATTACATGGTAGATCTATTTTTAACTCTTTGAGGCACCTCCATAGTGTTCTCCACAGTGGCTGCGCCAGTTTGCATTCCTACCAACAGCTCACGAAGGTTCCCTTTTCTCCATGTTCTCGCCAGCACTTTTTATTTCTTTTCTTTTTGATTCTAGCCATTCTGACAGGTGTGAAGTGGTATCTCATTGTGATCTTGATTTGCATTTCCCTGGTGATGGGTGAGGTTGAGCATGTTTTCATATATCTGCTGGCCATCTAGGAATCTTCTTTGGGAAAGTGTCTATTCAGGTCATCTGCCCATTTCTTCACTGGATTATATGGGGGGTTGGTGTTAAATTGTATAAGTCCTTTATATATTTTGGATATTAACTCCTTATCAGATACACTATTTGCAAGTATCTTCTTTCATTCAGCAGGTTGCCTTTCTCTTTTCCTTTGCTGTGCAAAAGCTTTGTGTTCTGATGCATCTAGAAAACACAACAAACGAATAAGCAAACAAAAAGCAGAATCAGAGAACAAAACTATAAATACAGAGAAATACAGAAAACAAATTGGTGGTTGGAGGGAGTGGGCAAATGGGTGAAGGCTGGAGGCACAGGCTTCCAGTTAGCCTGTTAGGGCACAAATACGTCCCCGGGGCAAACGGCGCAGTGCAGGGAGTACAGGCAGGGGTGCGGAGCGGGGCCGTGCGGGGACAGACGACAGCTGGCTGCACTTGCATGACAGGTAGGCCTGCTGCCTGAAAGTAATGTAACATGTGTGTCAACTACGCTCACGTGAAAACAAATTAAGTAAATGCAAGATGATGATGATCTATTACGTGGATTGGCTGGGAAGACACAGCAACCTGGATTTGAACCTCAGCTTACTTTCTAGCTGTGTGATCTTGGAGAAGGTACTTAATCTCTCTGAGCTTTTGTTTCCTCTTCTGTAAAAGGAGCATACCGATACCTACCTCGTAGAGCTCTTGTGAAGATGAGTTCCCTGAAGCACAGAGAGAGCTTGGCACTGGGCATGGTATGCAGTAAGTGCATAATAAAACAGCGGTGCTTATTCTTGCTGCTGCCTTCAGAAAGCATGATGTATGAGCCTTAACCTTTCCTTTTGTGATCACTGTGCTACAAAGCACGACTGAAGGGCACAGGGTGAGCTCACATCCGGGTTCCGGCGGGGGAGAGGGGCAGGGGTGGCCATGAACGCGGGTCCGTCTCCTGGGTCACTGCAACTTCAAGCCGCTCCCACACTGTGCTGCTGGGAGACGAACACCCTCAGGCAGTGCGGTTCCAGAATTCCTTCATCACGAGCAGCCTGGAGCAGGAAGAAGGAATCCGACTCAGAGCATCACTTCTCAAAGCTACCGGATTTGCTTTCTCCCTTGGGTCTTTGAAAGAGCTGATAAATAAGACACTTTATTCAGTAGACCATTAATACGGGTGTTACAGAAGGGATGTGGCCAGCCCCTGGCTCTGCACCCACGTCTTCGAGGTCTGGACCCCCGGAAACCATGTGGGTGCAGAGGTCCGTGATCAGGAGCAGTTTCGTGACTTGTGAGCTGAAACCATGTAGAGAGAACATGCACTTCCCGTCGTTATCACACCTAAAAATGAACAGAAGTCATTTATGACACCAAAACCACAAGAAACAAGGGAAATATATGTTGGACTACATCAAAATTTAAAACTTTTATACGTTAAAGGATACTATCAACAGAGTGAAAGGGCAACCCGTAGAATGGGAGAAAATATTTGTAAGTCGTGTGGCTGAGAAGGGGTCAGCGCCCAGAACTACAACCCGTGACAAACCGAAGGACTTCGACAGAGATGCCTCTGTGGGTCCGCAAATGGTTGATAAGCACATGAAAAAGTGTTTAACATCACTTATTATTAGGAAAATGCAAGTCAAAACTGCAAGATACCACCTCATACACATTAGGATGGTTAATCTTTATCATTTTTTTATTTTTAAAATTTTTCTATGTTTTTTTAAATTTATTTCTGAGAAAGAGAGAGACAGCGTGACCAGGGGAGGGGCAGAGAGGGAGACACAGAATCCGAAGCAGCTCCAGGCTCTGAGCTGTCAGCACAGAGCCCGACGCGGGGCTCGAACCCACGAACCGCGAGATCATGACCTGAGCTGAAGTCAGACGCTCAACCGACTGAGCCCCCCAGGCGCCCCTATCATTTTTTTTTTCATCATGGTAACTTTGCTCTTTAATCCCTATCCTCTATTTCTCCCATCCCCCACGCACCTCCCCTCTGGTGACCATCAGTTTGTTCTCTGTAGTTAAGGGTCTGTTTCTCTCTCTCTCTCTTTCCTTGTTTGTTTTATTTCTTGAATCCCATGTATGACTGAAATCATATGGTGTTTGTCTTTCTCTGACTGCCTTTGTTCCCGCAGCCTGATACTCTCTAGATCCATCCATGTTGTTGCAAATGTCAAGTTTTCATTCTTTTTATGGCTGAACAACATTCCGTGATACATACACCACCTCTTCTTTATCCTTCATCTGTCAATGGACACCTGGACTGCTTCCATATCTTGGCCATTGCAGGCAAAGCTGCAATAAACGAGAGGGTGCATGTATCCCTTTGAATTTGTGTTTTTGTACGTGGGGGGTACATGCCCAGTAGTGCGATTACTAGACCTCAGGGCAGTTTTACTTTTAATTTTTGGAGGACCCTCCACGCTGTTTTCCAGAGAAGCTGCACCAGTTTGCACTCCCCCGAGCAGTGCACGAGGGCCCCTTTCTCCACATCCGTGCCAGCACTTGTTTCTTGTGTTGTTGATTTTAGCCACTCTGACAGGTGTGAGGTGGTATCTCATTGTGGTTTTCATTTGTGTTTCCCTGATGATGAGTGATGTTGAGCATCTTTTCAAGTGTCTGTCGGCCACCTCGATGTCTTCTTTGGAGAAATGTCTCATGTCTTCTGCCCATTTTTAATTGGATTATTTTGTTTTTGAGTATTGAGTTGTATCAGTTCTTTGTATATTTTGGACACCACCCTTTACCAGATATGTCATTGGCAAATATCTTCTCCCATTCAGCAGGTTGCCTTTTAGTTTTGCTGATTATTTCCTTCACTGTGCAGAAGTTATTTATTTATTTTTATTTTTTTAAGTTTATTTATTATTTTGTTAGAGAGACAGAGACAGCATGAGGGAGGGAGGGGCAGAGAGAGAGGGAAGTAGAGAATCCCAAGCATTCTCCGAGCTGTCAGCACAGAGTCTGGTGCAGGGCTTGAACCCACAAATCTGTGAGGTCATGACCTGAGCCGAAATCAGGAGTTGGACAGGTACCCACCTGAAGCCCCCAGGTGCCCCCAGAAAGGTTTTATTGTGATGAAGTCCCAATCGTTTATTTTTGCTTTTGTTTCCTTTGCCTCAGGAGACATATCTAGAAAAATATTGCTAAGGCCCATATCAGAGAAATCGCCGCTTGTGCTCTCTTCCAGGGTCTTAGGGTGGCAGACCTCGCATTCATGTCTTTCATACATTTTGAGCTTAGGTCTGTGTGTGGTGTAGGAAGTACTGACAGTCCACTCTCTCTGCAGGCGACTGTCCAGTATTCCCAACACCACTGGTGGAAGAGACTGTCTTTCCTGTTGCCCATTCTTTCCTGCTTTGTGAAAGATTAATTGACCATACAGTTGTGGGTTTACTTCTGGGTTTTCTATCTTGTTGCATTGATCTATGTGTCTATTTGCATACTGTTTTGATGATCACAGCTTCGTAGTATAGCTTGAAATCTGGAGTTGGGATGCCTCCAGCTTTGTGTTTCTTTTTCAATTGCTTTGGCTATTCAGGGTCTTTTGTGGTTCCCTGCACACTTGAGGATTGTGTGTTCTGGTTCTGTGAAAATGCTGTTGGTATTTTGATAGGGATTGCATTAAATGTGTAGACTGCTTTGGGTAGTATGGACATTCTAACAATATTTGTTCTTCCGATCCACGAGCACGGAGAGTCATCCTGAATTTCTTCCATCAGTGTTTCATAGTTTCAGGGTCCAGGTCTTTCACCTCTTGGGTTAAGTTTATTCCTAGGTGCTTGATTATTTTTGGCGCAGTTGTAAATGGGATTGTTTCCTTCATTTCCCTTTCTGCTGCTTCATTTTTGCTGGATAGAAATGGAACAGATTTCTGTACGTCGATTTTGTATCCTGTGACCTTACTGAATTCACTTATCAGTTCTGATAGCTTTGGGGTTTTTCTATATATCATGTCATCTGTAAATGGAGTTTTACTTCTTCCTGACCAGTTTGGATGCCTGTTATTTCCTTACGTTGTGCAATTGCTGTGCTGGGACTTCCAGGAACGTGTTGAATTAAAGTGGTGAGAATGAACATCCTTCTCTTGTTCCTGACCTTAGGGGCAAAGCGCTCTGTTTTGCAAAGAACAGCTACTATTAAAAATAATAAACAGGAAATAGCAAATATTGGCGAGGACATGGAGAAATTGGAAGCCTCAGACATGGTTGGTGGGAATGTAAAATGGTGCCCCCGCTATAAGAGATGGAATGGCCGTTCCTCAACAAGGTGAAAATAGCAGCAACATATGACCCCCCAGGCCCCCTCCTGGGGATGGAAATCCTCAAAAGAATTCAAAGTCGGCTTCTGGAAAAATATCTGTACACCCTCGTTCACAGCCACATTGTTCACAGTCACCATAAAGTGGCAACAATCCAACTGTCCATCAACAGATGACGAGACCAGCATGATGTGCTGCGTCCATGCAGCAGACCGCGACACAGCCTCTAGAGCAAGGATGATCTTGGGGCGCCGGGGGCTCAGTCGGTTAACGTCTGACTCTTGGTTTCAGCTCAGGTCATGATCTCATGGTTCATGGGTTCGAGCCCCGCATCAGGCTCTGCGCTGGCAGTGCTGAGCCTGCTTGCGATTCTCTCGCTCTCCTCTCTGCGCCTCCACTGCTCCCTGTCTCTCTCTCTCAAAATAAATAAACTTGTAAGGAAAAGCAAGGGGATTCTGGCTGCAACATGGGTGAATGTTGGAGACGCTAGGGCTAAGTGGGTGAGCCAGTCACAGAACGGCGGGTGGTGTCTGATTCCGCTCCTGTGAAGTACCTTGAGTGGTCAGACTAACAGAGATGGAAGTACAACAGTGGATGCCGGGGACTTGGGGAGCAGGTGAATGGAGGGTTAATGTTGTCGGGGGACAGGGTTTCAGTTTTGCAAGATGAAGAAGGTTCTAGAGATGGATGGTGGTGATGGTAGTATAATAACGTGAATGCACTTAATGCCACTAAACCGTATACTTAAAAATGGTCAAAATGGAAAATGATTATCTTATGGATATTTTGCCCCAAGTTTTTAAACATTTAGAAATTGACAAAAGCCAATATCAGGTATCTAGTCAATGTTCAAAATTTCCCAGTTGTCTCATAAATGCCTTTTTTACTGGTGTTGGTTTATTCAAATCAAGACCCAAACAAAGTCTGCGTGTTGCATGAGGCTGATGGGCTTCTCACCTCTTCTTCAGCCGCTCTCTGCCCCTCCCCCCTCACACTCTCGCTACGTATTTACTGAAGAGACCAAGTCACTTGTCTGTAACCGTTCCCACAATCCACGTTTTGCCGATTGCATCTGTACAATTGTCTGTCCCATGGGTTTCCTGTAAGTTGATCATCTTTTCTAGAACCATGCCGTCCAACGGAAACCTCTGCAGCAGTGGGAATGTTCTATATTGGCACCGTCCCCATAGCAGCCACCAGCCACATGTGGCTGCCAAGCACATGAAGTGTGGCCTCTGCCACTGAGGAGCAGATATCTAACTTAATTCAGCCCTAAGTGATTCCATTTTGGACACTGTCTTAGCCCCAGGTCTCAGCATAGTCCTGGAGACATGATCAAATTCGAGGTTTTCGTTGTTGTCTAAGAAGCATCTGGACAGGGTGTTCGCTCGGTTTGTGTGGATCCGGGAGGCTCCGGCCCGGCCCGGGGCGCCGCGCTGAGGCGGGGGTGGTGGGCACCTCCCTGCGGCCCCTGCAGCACCGGAAGCCATGGCGGGTCCACTCGTGGGCCGCTCCCGCTCAGTCTGTCTGGGGCCCGTCCGGCCTCTCTATCCACAGAGCGTCACCAGGCCACACAGCCAAGTACCGGGTGGCAGCATCAAACCGGGCGCCCCCCGCAAGACCCACTGACTCCTGCCGGGTTTGGTCCGGCCCTTCCCGATGCTCCCTTCTGCGGCGCGTCACCAAACCCACCGTCTGCCTGCCTCGTCCTCGGGTCTCCTAGGGGACCGGAAACTCAGGGGTGCATGACTGTCCCAAGACAGCCCCCGTGCTCCTCAGTGCGCCCACCCGCCCGCCTGCTTCGGGACGGCCGTCCTGACACCGGTTAGGGCCGCCCTCGCTGTCCCAGCCGTCGCCTCTGTTAAGAAGGAGATCGGCTCCTCACCATTTTGCTTAATAGGCCTAAGTGGATTGATTTCTTTCCTTTCCCACTCATTTTGCTTTAAGTGTGTGTGCTTACAAATAGTGACACTCTAGCTGATGCCACGTGCCCCTGAGGTCGGCTGCTGGATGGTTGTGACCAGCACTTGGGGCCCGGACAGCACAGATGTGCAAGGCTACTGGGCGTGTGCATGGGTGTGTGAGGCCACTAAGTGTGTGTGTGCACAAGTGTGCACGACTGCTGGGCCTGTATGTGCACAGGTGTGCGAGGTCACTGGGAATGTGGGTGTGCACAGGTGTGCGAGGCTGCTGAGCGTGTGTGCACGCACAGGTGTGCACAGCAGCGGAAAACAGGTGGGGGTGCATGTGAAAGCCCGAAACCTCCGCAGTGACCTGACGTTTGGTGTAAAATGCGAGCGGTTTAGCCCGGCGATTGCCCCTCGCTGCGTGTGGCCGAGAGCCCAGCCGAGGCCCTGCCTGCCCCGGGCACGACCTGCCCCGGGAAGGGGGGGTAGCGCCTCGCGCGGGACTTGTGACGGCGGCGGCAGCGTGGCCGCGGTGGGGAAGACGTGGACTAGGCGCGGCTGGCGGCTGGCCGTGTGGCGGGAGCAGACGGAAGGTCCCGTCGAGGGCACCGGCTCGGGTGGCCCCGCAGGGAGGTCCACACACACCCCCCCGTGCAGCCCGTCCACAGGGGCCAGAGGCGCGGCAGGGAGCCTCAGCGAAGTCGCTGCCCCGCCAGGCGCGCGGAGGCGGGCACGGGGCCCGGGCCGGGCGGGGAAGGGGGAGACGCGGCCGGGGGCTGAGCGCGTGCCCTGAAGCCCCAGCCCCCCAGCACGTGTCTGTACCCGGGAAGGGCGCCTTGACGGAGGTGACCGCTGGGAGTGGTGTCCTCAGGGTGGTCCCGATGCATCTCGCGGGACAGGTCCCACGGCAAGGGGACACTCAGACACTGACGGCGAGGATGCCACGTGCACGCGACCACGGCCACCACGGCCGCCGCCGCCCGGCTGTCGGCACGACCGTCACCCCGGTCCCAGGACGGCCTGCTCCACCGCACACCGGCGGCGGCCTCGGGGCCCCGGGACCCCTGCTCTGCAGCCCCCCGAGTCTCGAGGGCGCCAGACCCGGAGCCCCGAGAAGCTGCCTCGCTTTGGGTGCGCCCTCAGCCCGGCGGGTCCTGTCCCAACCCCCCCGCGCAGCTGCAAGCAAAGCCCTCGTGGAGGAACCACCGGAAACAGCCTCGCGGGGGCCTCAGCAGGCAACCCCCCCCCCAGCCTGGTGGAGGCCTGGGCCCTTGAGGGGTGCGTCCTGGGGCTTTTCCATCCACCCCAGAGCAGAGACACCCTCCTCCCGTCCGCGTGTTCTCCCCTCCTCCTCCCGCCTCCTCCCCTCCTCCCTGCCCCCTCCTCCCCTCCCTCCTCCTCCCCTCCTCCCCCTCCTCCCCTCCTCCCCATCCCCCTCCTCCCCATCCCGCTCCTCCCCGCCCCCTCCTCCCACTTCTCCTTGAAGACAACGTGAACCCAGATACAAGACTACACCTCATTTTCTCCTTGCTGGTGAGCACGGGGGCATCCCCTGCACACTTTGCACACGTGCAGGCACAGCTGTGGGACAAACCCCACGAGCAGGGAGGCATCTGTGGTGGCGACAGACGCGGCCCAGTGCACGGCCGCACACACTCCACTGCGTGCCTGCGTGNCCTCCTCCCCTCCTCCCTGCCCCCTCCTCCCCTCCCCTCCCCTCCCTCCTCCCCCCTCCTCCCCTCCCCCTCCCCCCTCTCTCCCTCCTCCCCCTGGTCCTCACCCTTTAAACACACTTCTCCTTGAAGACAACGTGAACCCAGATACAAGACTACACCTCATTTTCTCCTTGCTGGTGAGCACGGGGGCATCCCCTGCACACTTTGCACACGTGCAGGCACAGCTGTGGGACAAACCCCACGAGCAGGGAGGCATCTGTGGTGGCGACAGACGCGGCCCAGTGCACGGCCGCACACACTCCACTGCGTGCCTGCGTGTGGACTCCCAGGCCGCGGAGCGTACCGTCCACGTGTGGATTTCGGCCGTGCTCACGCCTCACAAGTGGTACCGCACAAGGCTGAGCATCTTCTCATGCACTTAGGGGCCATTTGTGTCCCTTCCTGTGGACCGACTTGTTCACTTCCATTGCCCATTTTTCTGGGTCGCTGCTCTTTTTCTTACTGATCTGGAAGACACTTACATATTAGGGAAATTAGTCCTCCGTCATGTAAAGTTGCTTTATTTTAGCTGTAGTTGAATTTATGAGTCTGAGTTAGGCTCCCAGCCCAGGGTGTAAAGGAACTTGCTTGTGGCTGATTCTGCTGTTTGCACAGTGGTGTTGGTGTCGTTGCACATCTAACTGTTTCGGCCCATTTGGGGCCCCGTCTAGTATCAGGTGTACCGTGTGAACTGACATCCCGTCTTCCCGTTGGCTCCGCGCACTCTTGTCTGTCCGTCCATCTGCCGGGGCCTCCGCCACGCCTCTTACCTACTGAGTCTTCACATTTGCTGTCTGGTGGCCTTGGGGCCTCTCCTGTTGGTCTTCTTTTTAGGAATTCTTAGATATTCTTTATTTTTCCTTATCAACTTTGAAATTAGCTTGTTTTGTTTTTTAAAAAATGCTGGCAGTCGTTTCGGTGGGATCACGTTACATTTATCTGAGAAGTAACAGAGGGTTTGTATCTTTGCGGCGTTGAGACTCCTGCTTGGAGGAGGCGGCGCGTCTCCTTCTGCCCGAGCCTGCGCGCCCACCGCTGTGGGAAAGCTTCCCTCGCGCACGGTGTCCGCGTCCCTGAGGACTTTGACTCTGGTTTCGTTGCTGCCGCCACCGCCATTCCTTTTGCCGGGACCAGTGGGGGTCTTTCCTTCCATTTACACTCCAATCTGTTGTCTGCGTCGGTGACGGATGTGGGTGTTAAATAGGAATACACGACAGCTGGACTGTGTCCGCAAAGCCAAAAACAGGAAAAACCCATAACCAACGGGGGGTTGTTCAAACCGAAGGAAGCCGAGGTAACGTGATAAGCTCACGCGACACTTGTTGGCACCTGGAGTTTTGAAAACGCTTTGGGGACGAGCGGGGAAGCTTGTGCCCGGGCTGTAAGCCGGGCGTCAGTACGGAGTGGAGGGCACGTGGCCTGGGCGGGTCGTGGTTTTGTGGGACAATGACGTCCTCGTTCTGGGACACGCCCAGGGCCCGGGCGAAGGATCGCCAGTCTGCAGTCACTTCCACGTGGCTGAGCATTTGGGCGAAGCTGCCGGCCGACAAGTCGCACATGCAGAGGCGCCCGTGTGGGCTCAGGGGCAACATGAAGACATGTTAGCGGTTGGCGAATGTGAAATGTCCATTGCATTATTCTCTCAGCTGTTCTGGGAGTTTGAAATGTTTCCAGCCAAACAGTCGGGGCCAATGAGGGCATCTGGGAAAAACCTTGACACATAGTAGGTCTGCAGCAATGACGCTGTTGGCTCACAGCCCGGGGGGACCCGAATTCTCCGTAGAATGCAGGAGGTGTAGGGGACCGTGGGGCGTCTCCCTCCCTGCTCCCTGCAGGCCCCGGGGATGGGGGAGCGGATCAGGCCTGGCTGCTCTATCTCTCAGGTCTCACCGCTGTCACAGAGTTCTCTGCGGAGGACACCGCCCCCCTCCCTCCACCGCAAAAACGTTTCTGTACTAACACGTCCTGATGCACTGCCTTCCAACGTTCGGTGAAGGGCAAAGTCTCTTCCCACCGCAGCCCGGTGCCCCGAGCCCGGGACCTGCAGCTGCCGAAGCCCCCATCCCGCCGGGGCAGGGACACACCCCCTGGGCATCAGCAGACGGCAGGGATGGACGCAGCACACCGGAAAGACGGCGGTGGAGGACAGACAGACAGAGGGACACGGTCACAAACGAGATGCACTTGCCTTATGCTGTCTCTTCTGCAAAGACTTTTCACCACCATGAGCTGCAGGCAGAGGGGGAAGCGTGCCCGCAGGTGCAGAGGGGAAGGGCGCCCAGGGGCGGTCGGGCACCAGTGGGTCAGGCAGGGACGTTGTCCAGAGATGGCTCCATTTCCCAGTACGTTTCTCCACGCTGAACGACTGCGGGGCTCCGGGTCACAGAGCCACGGGAGCCCACGCAGCGGAGGCCGAGGCGGGGATCACCCAGCAGGGTGCTGAGCAGGGCGGGCAGGTGTGACGCCGATGCCACGTGGGTGAGGGTCGGGTGAGGCGAAGCCAAGGGGCAGCCCGGGGTCCCAGGGGAACCATGCTGGAGACTTGCGTGCCGTGGCGCGGTGTGGAAATTGCCCCAGTGCAAGCAAAGCAAATGCACGCGGTGCCGTGGGCAGGGACGGGAGAGCTCAGTACTCGCGGAAAGGCTGGGAACGAAGCGCTGACACAGAGCCGATGGCGAGGCCACACCGAGGAGCGACCACCCTGAGCACTTACAGCAGGCACCTCCCGGGACCGCGCAGCCTCCACCCCCAGGGACACACGCGCCCCCGCACCTGCCGTGGGTGGGGTCCCTGCCTCTGACTGCTGTTGGCTGCGAGGGACTCCAAAAGGCTTGGAATGATCAGTAGGTTCTAGAAAAGGAGGCGGGGGCATCTCAGGAGAGGAAAATGATGCCAAGAAAAACAGACCTTGAAAATCATTCTGAACGTAAAATTCATTATCCCCTGAAACCTCTGTGATGAAAGTAATTCTTCTGGTGCGTGGATCCACTTTGTCCGTCTCTGGGGGGTCGTCTGCACGATTTTCACTCACCGGCTAGCGTGGAAGCACCGCTCACTCAGCCGGCCGAGGGCCAGCGCGGTCCCCTGCACCGCAGCCGGCCTCTCCGCGCAGGGACCAGGGCAGCCCCTGCGGGCGGCCAGTCGGGCGTGGGGGGAAGGGGGGGCAACGGCAGAGGAGGCAGCAGCGCTGCAGGAGGAAGTGCACGTCCGCGAGGTTGGAGCTTAGGACGCAGGAGAGGGGCCCACAGGTGGCGTGGGCCTGGGCACCAGCGGCCACGGCCTCGTCAGAGCAGAACCGGCCAGAACATCCCAGACAAACTTAATAGGAAAAGTCCCGCTGGCCCCTCCCCCCCAACGAGTGAGCCACAGACAGACGCATAACCTCCCCCCAAGGTCCTGTGACACAGCGTTAGCTGTCACCCGGCCCGGGCGGTGGAGCCTCCAGTCTCTCCCATTAAGAAACCAAAGCCGAGGGGCGCCTGGGGGGCTCAGTCAGTACAGCATCCGACTTCAGCTCAGGTCATGATCTCACAGTTCGTGGGTTCGAGCCCCGCGTCAGGCTCTGTGCTGACAGCTCAGAGCCTGGAGCCTGCTTTGGGTTCTGTGTCTCCCCCTCTTTCTGACCCTGCCCTGCTCACGCTGTCTCTCTTAAAAAAAAAAAAAAGAAAGAAAGAAAGAAACCAACGCCGAATAGGCATGTGCGCCCAACAGACAAGATCCCACCCAACGACCCCGAGAGAAACACGAGATTCCAAACTGTCGATTCCACACTCAAACCAAGCTGTTGGCACAGTCGGGGAGGTAGGGGGGAGACAGGCCAAAACGTTAGCGGCCCTCTGTTTGAAGCCTCTGGAGACGGCATTTCTTTTTTTTTTTAATTTTTTATTAATTTTCTAAATTTTTTTTAATGTTTTATTTATTTCTGAGAGAGAGAGAGAGACAGTGTGACCAGGGGAGGGTCAGAGAGAGAGGGAGTCACAGACTCTGAAACAGGCTCCAGGCTCCGAGCTGTCAGCACAGAGCCCGACGCAGGGCCCGAACCCACGGACCGCGAGATCATGACCTGAGCCGAAGTCGGACGCTCAACCGACTGAGCCCCCAGGCGCCCCTGGAGACGGCATTTCTGCCCGCAGACCCAGCGCGTCCACACTCGGCCTCCGCGGGGCTCTTCAGCACGGCCCAGGCCCGCCACCCCGGATGCAGGACAAGCCCTGGGAACGCGGCCACAGACCCCCGCCCGCTGCCCCCTGCGGTGCCCACGCGACTCCCACCCGAGGGGGTGCACCTTTGATGCCAGCCCACCCAGGGGAAGGTGGCCGGAGGACCGCACGGAGCCCCCGCTCTGTGACAGGCGACGCCCCTGCCTCACGACAAAGAGGGTGTGGAGATGACACCCCCCAGCCGACTGCTGTCTACACCGCCTGAGCCGTGTCCTCACCGCACAGCGCTGCCAGGATATTCCCCCAGAGTTTCTAGGGGTCCAAACTCTGCCCCCCACCCCCACCATGTAGAAAGCATTTTATTTTCTCGCACAGGGTGGGTCTCCGTGCCCGTCAGCGAAGCCTCCTTCCCAGGGAGGCAGTCTGATTGACGTGTTTTCACACCCATGGAGTTTCAAACGAAGTCAGGGTCCAAGCAAAATGCCACGGTTTCCGAGCCGCACGAGCCAAATCGATGAGAGCCTCGCGGTCCTTCGTGCGGGCGGCAAGGCTGCGCGCTGGGCAGGCTTTGTGCTCCCGGCCCCCGGGAGGGACGCCCTCCACGTGTCCGCGGGGCCCTGCCCTTCCCTGCCGGCCAGCGCGCAGGACCGATAGCTCAGAAGCAGAGGCTTCTGCTGTGCAGGGAAGAGGGGTGGCGAGCACAGTGACCCGCTTCCCAGAGGGCTTTCCTGCACTGCAGACACGTGCGGGCACGGGGGCTGGGCCTTCCTGAGACCGGGGGCCGTGGCCCAGCCTGGCGTCCTGCCGTGGCTGTTGCTGCGGTTTGCAGGCAGTGAGGACCCTCGAGCCGGCAGCAGATCTCACTTCGCGGATCCCTGCGCGGCTCCACCAGGGACCAGGCTTTGGTGACCTTAGTTCTTAGGCTGTTGCGTCACTCAGAGACCTGACGAGGAGGCTGTCAAAGCCGCTACTCGCTGATCACAACAAGCAGCACTGTCACCGAGGGAAGGGCGCGAGGCTCCCACGCTCACGTCCATGTGCGAGGCCGCGGCCCGAGACGGTGCCGCGCTCCACGCTGCCCTCCAGCTGGTTCACAGGGTCCTCTGGGGGCTCGACCAGCGGCTCCCGCAGGGGCTTTCCTGGGCCCCGGGCGGGGCTGCCGCCTGCATTCACGGGGACACAAGTGGCAAGGCCGTGAGTGAGTCCCGGTAAAGGGCAGAGACTTCCCGCGACCCCGCCGGCCGCACGTCCGGGCTCCCCGTTCTGCTGCTCAGGGCACCACGAGGCCGGAGGAGGGGGGGCCGGGTCCTGTCGCCTCCGTGCTGATCAGAAAGGTGCTCAGCAGCTGCCCCGAGTGAGGGAACGTTAGTACCACCCTTTATGAGCACCTACTGTATGCAGGCACTGTGCTGGAGCCCCGTGCGTATTGTCGCCTGCACTCAGCACACGCCACGTAGCACGTGCCATGCTCCACATGGGAGCCGAGTCGCAGGCGTCCCGCTCTGCCGAGTTCCCAGCCACGGGAGCAGTGGGGCGACAGCCTGAGCCGGCCTCTGCGGCCACGCCCCTGCCTGCCCGGCGCTGCCTGCCCCGCGCAGCCGCGTCCCCCAGAAGCAGGCTCGCTGCAACGTCCAATCCCGTCAGGTTTTCCTGAGCACCTGCTGCCCACCCTGCGCGCCTTGGGCTGGCGGGCGGCCCCCTCTCCCTTTCCCGCGGCCAGTGTGAGCGCCCGCTCGTGCTTCAGGACTTGGTTCAGCACACGGGCTGATGGCCAGCTCGCCGCCCTCTGCCTCCAGTCACCCACCTGTACACTTGGCTGGCCTGGGACACAACGGTCCCCGCCTACGGCGAGCAGCAGACAGATTGCAGCCGGCTCAGCGTTAACGTCCACTCGCTTCCCGCTTGCTCTCTCCCTCCGCCTCCCCCTCCCTGGCTTTTGGTGCTGGACGCCCCTTGTCTCTCGTGCTCGCCCGGCCACCCTGAACCTCACCGTCCGGTTACCGTTTGGCTGACTGCTCCAGACATCACCTTCTTGCACAGAGAGATTCCCATTCTTGTCTGCACAGCTGTTTCCTGTGTCCACCTGGACTTCCCAGGTCCATGCAGGTAGAAACCCAGTTTATCCCACTCACTCTGACACCTGCGTCCGTGTCATGGGTCCTCGGTAAGTGCCTGAGGGTGACCGAGTGGCCAGCTGGCCCGTGCTGTGCGCCGAGTCCCTCCTGCACACGGCGACGTCACACCCAGGCAGCGTTCTGATGACATCCTGGCGGAAAAGGCGGGCCCCGACCTTGCAGATGGGCAGTCAAGGTCAGCACTCACAGGACAGGCCGAGAGCGAGGCAGCCCTCCCTGGGGTTGCCGCAAAGCCTTCGGGGAGGGGCCGAGGGACACATGTGGCCTGGCCCAGGGAGGGTTTGAGGGTTGAAGAGGGATTTGAATTTGGGTCAGAGAAGAGACATGGAAGAGCAGCCACAAAAGCCACGTGTGGAAGGAACCTGAGAGGCTGGCCCGGCCACCCATCCTGGGGACCTGGACCTGGAGCTGGGTGTGCACACTGCACTTCCGCCGTCACATCCACCGGGGAGGAAGGGACCCACGCGGGGTCCCTGGCTGCTGGGAAGGGCGGAGCCCACAGACCCAGGGCGCCACGGCCCCCGCGAGGGGGTAAAACAGCCCCCTAGACGTGCTGAGTGAAGGTCATCGCCCTTACCTCTCTCCTCTCCAAAACTCTACCGTCTGCCTCAGCGCTCCGTGGAAAGGTGACCTTCCCGCGAAGCCTTTGGAAACCAGCCCATCCTTCCAGCCTCCACTTCATGGCCTGAGCGTCACCAACGCCTGCTCTTCGTGGATGCTTTGTGCCTGCGACGAGCATCTGCGGGGTCCTCATCAGTGATAAGCTCCTACAGGTCGGGGGCTGGCTGTGTTTTTCCGGTTTCTCCCCTGACGACTCTGGAAGTCCCCCGGCTCCTGCCCACGTGTCACGGCCCACGATGTGCTTTATTAGAGGGATCTGTGCGTCTCTGTCTCCCCTAGACTGCCTTCTCCTTGGAGACCAGGTCTTAGCCATTTTACACCCACAGATTAGGGACGTGCTTGCAGGCCACAGGCGTCCGGCGTTAGTGTTTGTTAAATCAAAGAGCAGATGAAAGGTTGAATGAATGAACCGACGAGTGAAAACACCCCCCTTCCCAGGACTGGTGGCTTCTCTCACCGGTGGTTTAGCAAAAGGCACAGCAAGCAGTCTAGGGGCCCCTGTAAGGACTAAGGGCCCTCGGACGGGGGGACAGCGGGTCGCCTGCCTGGGTCCCTGGACTCCTGACCCCTGAAAATGTGACCCACCAGTAGCCTCTGTCACCGGCACAGAAGTGGGGTGTCAGGCGGCTCTGAAACCACAGGATTCCAGGACACGCGGCCAGAGCGACGAGGTGGCCGCCCACCACCGCGAGAGCGCCCCGCACCCCCAGGAGCCGTGAGCCCACGTCTGTGGCCTTGCTCACAAATGCTGCTCCACGGAGCTGTGGCCACAGGAGCACCACGGGGAGGGGTCCCACTCCCTGAGTGAGGACATGGTCACTCCCTGGAGCCCCCCCCCCCAGGTGAGGGGACACGGTCAGCATGGCACCCTAGCGGCAAACGCGCCCTGAGCTCCGGCCCCCACAGGAGAGGAAGACCGACGTGCCTTCCCATGGGAAGGATGGCATCTGCTCGCGGGTGTGTAACACATTGGCTTTGGCGGACACCTTGTGTCACTGCGTCTGGAACATTCCAGCAGCTAGGAGACAGTCCTCCTGATGCCCACTCTGCATTCTCCATCAACATTCAGTGAATAAACGAGGCCCTAATTCCTGCGGATACCAATTCCTGTGGAGGCAGCAGCAGCAACAGCAAACCTCCCACCCCCCGGCATCCCCCAGAAGACCAGCCCCGGGCAGGCGCCGGCCACACCGTGCCTCCCTCCATTCCAGAATTGGCTAGTGCGGCCACCAGAGCCCCATGGAAGGAGCCGTCCTCAGCTCCCTTCAAACCCGCGCTATAAACTCTCTTTTCTGGAATTCTCCTCGTGACCCGTGAGAACAGAACAAAACCAGGCATCATCTCCAACGTTCCGGCCCCACACGGAGATGGGCGAGCTCGTGCGCACACAGGGCGTCTCCCCGGAGGGCGCGGCCTGGCCAGGAGGCCCCCTCCGCCCCCGCCTCGCGCCCGCTCGCTCTCTGCAGGCCGTGGGAACCCCTCCTGCCCATTAGCAGAAGTTGGCCTCGCAGTTGAGTGCCCTGCCTGCAAGGTGCCCCCGCGGGCACATGCCCTGACCCCTCCCCATCCCCCAGAGTCCAAACCCAAACCCGTTCTCTTCTCCAGCTGAGGCCACGGGCTTTCCTGCACCATTTCCTCGTGGGGCCCGTGCTCTGCAAGCAAATGGTGAGTTTTACTTCCTCTCTGCTCGGTCAGCACCCATCACCGAAGGAAGCCCAGCGGTCTCGGGAGAGGTCTGACCGTGCGCAGCTGACGGGGCCGCTGTCACCCCGGCCGTGATGCTGTGCTTGGGACCCGAGCGGTCGCTGCCTGTTGGACGCAGACATCCCTAGGGGTTGGGGAGCTGGCACCCGGGGGGTCTCTGGTGGCCTGGTCACTGGGGATACAGCAGCGCCCCGTGTGGCCATCCGTCCAGGACAGCCCAAGGCCACAGGTCCGGCCCCGGTCTGTGACGCCGTCGTGGCCTCTCCTTCCTGATGGAAGTGTCCTCAGGTGCAAGGAGACCAAGCTCTCTGGGCCCACAGGCTGCGGGAGTGACTCCATCAGCCGCGGGAGAAGCTGCCTGGAGGGCGGGACGCGCAGACGCCGTTGTGAATCAGGACCCGCTCTTTCCTCTCCATCGGGTCCCCGGGGGCAGCAGCACTAAATCTGTTTGTCCACACCCGGGAGCCCGCATCTGTGTACTGTTCGCACGGAGGGAGAAGAGCCGCTGCCGGCACCAGGGCAGGACCGGGAGCTCGTCCTTCAGCCTATGAACCTGGAGAGCCCGCCGAGGCCCCTCACGACCCCACTCCGGGGTCTCCTGTTCCCTGGGCCTCACACGTGGATGCATCTTTTGCCCCCCATCTCCTGTCTCCGCTGTGGCCCGCAGCTCTGCACCCGGTGCCCCAGGGGTCCGCTGACCCTCGAAGGCATAGCGCAGACCTCACAGCCCACCTGGGCCTGTCCAGAGGCCTTACCCCGTGGGTGAGAAGCCGGAGAGACGGCTTCCCAGGGCCACCGCCAGAGCGGCGACACCAGGTTATCATCCCCTGTCAAACATCACTTTAAAAAAATTTTTTTTAATGTTTATTTACTTTCGAGAGAGACAGACACAGCGTGAGCAGGGGAGGAGCAGAGAGGGAGGGAGACACAGAATCCAAAACAGGCTCCAGGCTCTGAGCTGTCAGCACAGAGCCCGACGTGGGGCTCGATCTCATGAACCGTGAGATCATGACCTGAGCTGAAGTCAGACACTCAACCGACTGAGCCACCCAGGCGCCTTTAACATCACTTTAATCTTTGCATTTATTACTGGAGGACAGACTTGCTTCTGTTAAAACAATAACAGGGTGCTGTTTATTTAGCGCAAATCGGAGCCCACACTGACTCCCACCGTCGGAGGGCTATTCGTTCATTCTGATGACAAAACCAAACCTAAGAAACTGTGTCGCCCAGTCACCACGTGGCAGAGGCCGCCTGCCGGCCGTGCACATGGCCATGGAGTTCCTGAGGAGCTGACCCCTGCCCCCTGCCTCCCTCGCCTTGGACGCGGCCTCTGGACGAGAACCACGGCGGACGCAGCGGGAGGGCCCCTTCACTCGGGCAGAGGGGAGCCGAAGGTCAGGAGGGGAAGCAGAGACACAGTAGCGCCCGGGGCTCTGCCCAGTTATCCACCACACGTCCAGCCACTTATTTTTTAATTATTCAGGCAGAGGGTTTGTCATGGACTGAACTGTGTCCCCTCAGAATTCACGTGTTCCAACCCTGGGCCCCACGAGCCCCGAATGTGGCCCAGCCTGCAGACGGCAGGAGCAGCGCGGCCCCGGGCCCACCGGCCAGCGTCAGCCTTCGTCTCCGTGGAGGCCAGCTCTTCTCAGCCAGGTCAGGGTGCCTCAGCCTCTGCCCCACTCAGAGCTCACGCCAGTCCGGGGCAAACAGATCTCACCGCACGCTCCCGTCTGCATCCCCCCACGCCCCTCTGGACACGCCCCCCACTGTCCCCCCTGTCCTGCCTGCACCCAGGGGCTGGCACATATGAAATGTCCCACGGTCTCATCACTGTCTCGTCGGGATCTTCCAGAGCCTCCCGTTCGCTCAAAATTCAAGCCAGAGCTTTCACGGGGTCCTACGAGGTCACCCCCACTCCGAGGTCACCCCCTCGGTGACCATCGCCCTTCCCCTTCGCTCCCTCCCGCCCCACGCTTGCTCGGTCTAGAAAGCTCTGTTCGAATATCATCTTCTCACCGAGACCTGCCCTGGCCGCCCAAGTCCCTCTCCCCTTCACCTCGCCCTGCGGCTCCCCGAAGCACGTAGCAGCGTGGCACACCGGCATCGGACGCTCAGATCTGCCCGTTTGCCGCAGTTTCCCCAACCGAAGCGCAAGCCCCACGCAGAGCCACGTCGGTTGGCTCACGGCCGCCCTGCAGAGCCTACATTACTGGCTGGCAAGAGGCTCCCACAACCACGTGCTGAATTAGTGAATTCAAAAGTAATGAGTTACTTTTGCTCCGTCGCCATCAACAGAGAAAAGAAATCCGCTAACCCAACTGGATTCTAAGCCAATCTCTTAACTCCTTCTTGTTTCTCTTGCTATAAAATGAGAGACATACTGTAATCCCAGCCGTCCCGCAGGTGCACACATTTCCTTCATGAGAATAACAGTTTTTACAGGTGCGTCAAGCATGGCTTTGGAGGAAATATGAAATGCATCTTTTCCCTGCTGAGGAGCAGAGATGAGCAGTCACGCCAGCCTGGGTGTGTCTACACGTGCAGAGTTTGGTGTGGCAGCTCTGTGGTTCCTCAAACGTAATGTGATTAAAATTAAAGCATTTGCCACATGTCAAGTGCTCACCGGCCACAGCTGGCCAGTGCCTCAACCATGGACGTTCCAGATACGCGGCATTGCCATCATCACAAAGTTTGTGACAGCTTCGGTCTAAAACCTTGATTCCCTAGAATTATTCTCTGTCTCCAATTACCTTAGGGACCAACTGAGGTCATTTAATGCAGAGAGAAAGAAAATAACTTATCCAATTTAAATAATAAAAATTATCAGGTTCATAAAAAATGTTTCAGGAAACTACCTTGCGATCTGCCCGGACTCCACACGACTGTGTGCACGAAAAAGAAACAGTAAGAAAACCGGATGACACGGCATGAGCACCGACATGGAACGTATCCTGAATCATCCCCTGGCTCTCTGTGCCGCCGCTCCTACTTCCTGCTGTGGGCGGCCGGGCGCAGCCGCGCCAGCACTTGGTACCCGGAAGTCCCCCGCCGGTGCCGACACAGCCACGTTCGTCCCAAAGACCCTGCAGTCACAAGACGGAGGCGTGGAGCGGGGCCGCCAGAGGGGGTCTGACGGGCGTGTGGTTTCCCCGCCATATTTTTAAACCTGAAATGGGTAGGAACCGCCAATTCTCGGACTCTGCCATCTCGGAAAGGGGTTTCCCAGCCTTGGGAATCATGCACGCTGTCTGTCCCACCCCCACTCTGGTTTGGGGACCTGCCGCAGGGCACTTTTCGGTCTGGGAAACCTCCTCCCCAGCTTGTCTCCCGGAAAGCTGGCTGAGTTCATTTATGCCAAAGGCTTTACACTCGCTGGAGAGAAACTTCATCTTCTGCACCTAAATGACTTTGATATGCAACTAAAATTATCCTGATGCAAACCTCCTCCCATTAAGCGAAGACTGAAAGCTGGAGGACTGGGAGACGCTGCCTCCGGAGCCCCGCGCCAGGCATGCTTCCTGCTCTGCACACACGCGTCAGAAGCGGCGTTTTGCATAAGTGGTTTTTATTCAGCGATTATTGAGAAATCACCTCTCTATCACAGCACCCCCTCAGTGGGTAATTGACAAGTGCTGGCTCTCGCGAGCAGGAGAAAATGTAAATCTCAACCAAACTATAGAATATGCACGGAAACCTATAGCACACTCCCCTCGGCTAAAATGCACAACAATTTGTTGGGAAGAGGTTTAATCTTCCCAATACCTTTAACCTTGTAAGAAAGACCAGATCATTGTCTTTTTGAGGCCAGTGAAACTGCTGATTTTCCCAGCTTGTTCCCAGAAACACGTGTGGGTTCAACAGAGTGCGTGTTAACCCAAAGTCCCGCTGGACCCTTAGCGCTATGAACACAAGAGGTGGTTAATCTAGGCTGATGCCAGGGAGAAAAACATTTCCTGTTGGAAAAACAGTGGGATTGCACCGAAATATGTGAAATCAGCACACTTTATTTCCCGAGATGTCGATCCATGAGACTCCGGTTTAACAGTGACAAATTCTGCAGCCTAAGAAACAGCTTCCTTAAGGAAGCAAAGAAGGACCTTCCTCAATGGCCGTCCTTGAAGTCTGAAGTCTGCAAAGGAAGGTCAGAGAAAAATGAGGTACGCCGGCCTCACCCCTTCCCGTGGCCCATCACACCCGTGCCATCGCCTCCCTGCTCAGTCGGTGCTGCCTTTTCTGCTCGGACCTCTGCTGTGGGTTGAATTGCATCCCCACAAAAAAGTCAAGGTGATGGCTAACCCTCAGTACCCCAGATGTGACCCTATTTGGAATAAGGCTTTTAAAGCTGTAATTAGTAAAGATGAGGTCTCAATGGAGTAGGAAGGGCCCTGATCCAACATGACGGGGGTCCTTCTAAGAAGGAGACGAGACACAGATGCACACGGAGGGAAGACCCCATGTCACAATGGAGGCAGAGCCTGGGGCGACGCCCCCACGAGCTGAGAGACGCCACGGACCACCGCCACCAGAGGCCAGAGTGCAGGGCCCCCGGAACGATGAAAGCATCACTTTCTGTTGTTGCGGGTGACCGCTTGTGGCACTTTGTTAAGGCAGCCCCAGGACACTCATGTCCTGTATGGGGGAGACCCGGGAAGCTGCCCCCCGTCCAGATGGGTGGTGCCATCGCTGTCCCTACAGCCGCGTCACCGTGTACATATGAGGTTAGATGGGAACATGGAAGTGGCAGTTGTTCAGAGTGGTAGAACTAAGTATTTTCTTTTCTCTAATCCTCCCGTTTTATTTAATGCTGAGCTCTCACTTACATTTTGGTGAAGGTTAATAAAAGAAATTTGCAGGCTAAGTGGGTTTTCAGATCCACGTAACCACGTTACTGCCTGAAGGCCCGGGAATGCCCGCTTCCACCCACGTGGCTGGTAGAGGCCGTGCCCGCACCCACAGCCCAGCCTCTCTCTGGCGGTCAAAGCCGTCCCTCACCCTGATGTGGGGGTGTCTGGGTGCCCGCCCCCACGAGAGCGTCACCCCAGCATCGCTGGTGTCCATCAGGGGCGTTGGAAAGAGTCCGTATAGGTGGTGCTTTTCTGAAGGGTGACTTCTCCCCCGGCAACTTTTCAGTTGTCTGTGGCCTTTGTAGCTTCGCTACGACCCGTCTGCTGTGCACCCCCCCTTCATCTGTCCCGCTCAGAATACACTGAGGTATTGAATCTGGTTGGAAGTCATTTGTCAGTTCTGGAAAATTGTCGGCCATTACGTTTTCCACGATTCTTCATTCTCTGTATCCGCCTCCTTGGGCTTGTGTGCCTTCCACGCTCACCCTGCGCGCCCTCTGCGCTTACCTGTCCTTCGGCGTCTCGCTGTGTCTGTCCGTGGTGATGGACTTCTGATCCAGCTCCGATCACTGGCTTTCTCTTTGGCTCTGCCTGATTTGGTCTCCAATCTATGCAGTGAGTTCTCGGTTGACTTATCATTTTTCATTCTGAATTTTTAAAAATTTCTATTTCACGTTTTATAGTTTCCAATCCCTTGCACATCGATGTCCGCATGGCTCGATCTCTTACAACACAGGACATACAATCGCCATGGAGACCACACCTACGAACTTCTGCACCTGGAATCGCTCCTGGGCTGCTCCTGGCATCCGGGCTCCTGCCCCTCACTCACGCTGTGCCGTCCCTTTGTGTCTGCTGGTCGCTGGCCGTGTGCTGGACACAGCGCTCTGAGGAAGCCACTGCAGGCTTCCTTTGGGGAGAGTGATGTTACCTTCCTTTGGGAGATTTTTTATTTGCTCCGGGAGGTCACAGGCAGAGGTAGCGGCCTGGGACCACCTTAAACCAAGGTCAAGCCCTGAGGTTTCCTGGCCACCCGGTTGGCAGAACTACAGAGCTCTGCAAAGCTGCTTGAGGCGTCCTCCGTCCCCGGGGCGGGTCCTGCAGAGATGCCGTCTGGGCTGGGGAGGGTGGGGCACTTTAGCAATGTCTCCAATCTTGTGGGCCCCAGACTCCAACCTCTCCCCTTGGGTCTGTAGGGCCACCAAAGGCAAGCTTCAGCCCCTCTCTCTGTCCAGTCAATGCCTACAAGATCCAAAGAGGCCGTCCGTGCCAGAGTCTGTGTCTGGGCTCCAGTCCCTTCCCAGATGCTGTCCAGTCATCTCTCAGTCTCTTGTTAATTCTCTGACACGTAAAAAAAAACCTGATCATGTTGGTTTTACATTTTGCTCAGCCTTTTGGGTTATCCTCTGTGGGACAGAGTAAATTAAGTAGTTAGTATATATTATTATACTCGCCTTTATGAGTTGCTAATTATATTTGCATGTAATTATGTGTATTATAAATATGTATTATTGTATTTGCTTTCATAATTTGCAAAGTATGTTTGAACACACACACAGTTATCGTGGTAGGAAGCTATCTAGTCTGCCATTACCGGAAGTGGGAGTTCCCTCAATAAGAAACCCAGGTGTAGATAAAGCTGCGCTTATAAATATTTCCATTAAAAAATTCCTCTTGAAGCCCTTTAAAAATTTTCCAAGTGAAGACCTTCACGTGTGTTAATTCATCCAGCGTCGCTACGGCTACCTCGGACATGAGACTGTCATTATCTACAGTTTTAAATGAAGAAATTGTGGTCCAGGGACATAGAATAACTTGACTGAGAACGCACAATGAGTCAGGGGCAGAGCTACAGTTTAAACCTGCACCTGCCCAACTTCCTAGCCTATTCTCTTTATCTCTGCATTAAAGACAGGATAGAAAACTGATATTTTAATCCGTTTTGCGCAAGCAGAAAAGAGTTCTTAAGGAGATGAGTGGCATCCATGAACAGCCAAGAAATCAATGGCTAAAATATGCTTTCACTGCATATTTTATACAAATTACTTCAACCATAAAATTTGACAGCTTGTAAATAATGGCTTAAGAAACCCAGAGAAAAGAGGCAAAATTAATTTAGAGGCTGATTGTCCCCAGTCTTTCGCTGTAACCCCCTGTTCTCTGCTTCCCAGCCCATAACGGCATTTTGTGCATGTTCTCTTGATTCCATTTTCCTTTGCTCGCTCTCTGTGTCTAAATGATGGAAGAGTCACCACACAAATGCGCATTTATTTTAGGAAGTATATAGGATGGAAAGCAAGTTTAAACTTTTTAAATCCTTGAAACGAGTTTATATGCTAGCAAGCACAAAGCAGCACGGGATGGCGACGAGGAACCAGGGAGTGAATAATCACAGAAGGACGAGCTAAACCAAGATTTACAGTCGTCTAACCCCAAAGAACTCGTGAAGTCTCTTTTAGGAACATTATATCGCACCTTTCATCATTCGCTTAAAATATAAAACAATCGATTGCTTTTTGCTTTTGCAAAAACACAAATTTTAGTAAAGTATCAAAAACGATCATTAAAAATCCTCATTGAGGGGCACCTGGGTGGCTCAGTTGGTTAAGTGTCTGACTTCAGCTCAGGTCATGATCTCATGGTTCATGGGTTCGAGCCCTGCATCGGGCTCTGTGCTGACAGCTCAGAGCCTGGAGCTGCTTTGGATTCTGTGTCTCCCTCTCTCTCTCTGTGCCTCCCCTGCTCGCTCTCTGTTTCTGTCTCTGAAAATAAAGACATTAAAAAAATTTTTTTTAAATCTTCATTGATTACATGAGACTGCTACAAACAAATGTACAACACTGTTTTTCTCTAAAAGCCTCCCAGTGCACACCAATCTAACAGGCAAATCTGAAACGCCGGGTACTTCCTGGGGTTCTTTTAACATGCAGCTCCTGATTCAGTGGGTCTGGGGTGGACTCCCAGGTGCTGCTCATTCTGCTAGGTGCGGGGTATTTCATTTTTAGGGTTCATGGTTCAGCAGTGTAGTCCTTGAATATAGGAGATATATACATATAGGAGATGTAAGAAAAATGTAAGAAATATCCGGTAATTGTACCAATAAAAAACGTTCAGTAATACTGTAATTATTTTTAATGTTTATTTTTGAGAGAGAGAGAAAATGAGTGGGGGAGGGGCAGGGAGGGAAGGGGGACAGAGGATCCAAAGCAGACTCTATGCCGACAGCACAGAGCCTGATGCGGGGCTCAAACTTATGAACCGTGAGATCATGACCTGAGCCGAAGTTAGATGCTTAACCGGCTGAGCCACCCAGGTGCCCCAGATTTTTAAATCTAAGTAAATTTGTCTACAAAATCAGATAAGACTTAGTTAGCATCGCTATTTAATACTACTTTCTAGCACTACAAGTAGCTATCAAACAGGCATGTAAAACACCTTTTTTTCAGATATTTTTTATTGATATTCAGAACTTCGCTTTTTGAGAGGACATCCCATGGAGCCTCAAAACAAAGACCTCAGCAAATGTATCTGTTATCAGAAGAGACAGACAGACACACAGACAGAATGTTGTACCTTCAAGCCTACGAGGAGAGTAAAACAAAAATGTGTTTTTATGTCAAGTAACAAGAAAAAAATGGGGGAAAATGTTAACTTGGTGTCTTCATAGGTATTTGTCCTGATGAGTGAAGTATTTCTTTTTTCTAAATACTAAGTTCAATGTGATACAGCATGCTTTCCTTATTGCAGAGTGTAATTCACTTAAAATAATAGAGGACGCATAACCCCAAACAGAAACTACTACTATTTCAAAGGAAAAAAAAAAAAAACATGGCCAATATCCAATGAGAGAGAAGGAAAGAGAGAGACAGACAGAAGGAATAGAGACAGAGAGAGAAGGAGGAGGGAGGGGCAGAAAGAAAGACTAAATAACGAATCATATGGTGGATGCCTGACTATTCCTTTTTTTATGCCCCAAAGAAATGCATCTTTATTTTATCATTATACACAGATACCCAGAGCCAAGGAACTATTCAGTTCTAAAGTCTCTCCACGAACCTCTCAGGAGGAAAAATGATTCTAAATGCCCTTGGGCAGCAATATGAAAAATAGTAATCAATTTATATTGCAAACAAATCTGAGTTTCTGAAAATGGGCCAGGCTCCTCAGTCACCATTCTGTGGCTTATCTGCCATGGAAGAAGGACTCTTGAGGAAAGCAAGAAACAGGCAGAGAAGCCAGCTGACCATACAAGGGAGGTAGACAATTTGTTGTATTTTAAAAGAACACAATAATTCCTCAACACAGCCTAGTTTCTCGCTGGAAGGTAATGGGCATTTCATCTTCAAGAGCTTTCATAAGAGTGAGCTAAAAACTCTGTTGGTAAAATATGCGGAAAATTCACGGACTCCCAATGCTTTGGTTCACTTTGCGATCAAACGTTATCATCCTCAACATTGTGTTTTGTTTCCTTTTTTTCATTTTTTTCCTTTATCTGTAATAAGCATGAACTTGGTGGAATTAGTGGCACCAGGGGTATATGGATTCAGTCTCCACACGGATGTGTTACCTGCGCTCTACTTCTAAAGTTGCGGACTTACTCTTTGAAACACTTCATTATGTTTTAAGCAAATTGCGGGAGAAACTAAAACAATCTTATTTTGCATGTTTGTTGCTTTTCATTTCTACCTGTTGATGCCAGTTTCCAGCTGGTATCAGGTCTTTTCATCAAGCGCGCCTTTTAGCGTTGTTCACAGTGTGGGTGTATCAGCTATGGGTCCTGTCCACTTTCACTGATATGAAAATGCCCTTTGACAGCCTTCTCTTATAGGATATGTTTGCTTCCTAGGAAACTGCTGCGGGTCGATCGTTTGGGGGAGGGGCTCTTTCATGACTTAAAGACATCCTTCTTCTGCTTTGTGGCCTCTATTGTATTTCATGGGGAATCAGCTTATATCCCTGTATATGCGTCTCTTCTCTCCAGCCAATTTCAAGATTTTCCCTTTATCTTTGTTTTTGGCAGCTTAACTACAATGTGCTTAGTACGATTGTTTTTATATTTATGTTGCTTGGAGTTATGAGCTTCTTGGATCTGTAAATCATGTTTTTTACCAGATTAAGCAGGTATTTGTCCATTATTCCCTCAAAAAACTGTTCATACCACAATATCACTGGCTTCTCCTTCTGGCCTCCAATTACATGTACGTTAGACTCTTTGATAATGTCCACAGGTGCCTGAGACCCTGTTTGGTTTTCTTCCATTTTTTTTTTTTCTCTCCGTTCTTCAGATTGAACAATATATGTTAATGTCTTCAAGTTAATTACTCTTCCTTCTGGCATCTCCTACCTGCTGTCACACCTACCCCGTGGATTTTCATTGTAGTCACTCTACTTGTAAGATCCGTAACATCGATTTGTTCCCTGTTTATAACTCCCAATTCTTTGCTGAGTTTCCCAATCTGTTTGCTTTATTAAGAAAAGGTTTTCCTTCAAGTCTGTGAACATATGAAAGCTCCTTTAAACTCTCTGCTGAGCCCACACTCTGGGCTGCCTCAGGGTTGGCTTCTATTGACCGCTTTTTCTCTTGACTAAGGACCTCGTTTTCCTGTGAACCAGCATGCCTACTGACTTTTGCAAACTGTTTTCACTTGCTTTTCTCCAGCCGCATTCAGCTGTTCGTTTGGAGGTGTGGGCTGAGGAGCGTTCCCTCAACCCAGGCTGTGGGTTGGCCAGAGCAGAGTTGGTGAAGTAGAACGGAGCCAGGCACTTGAGACTGTTTTCAAGGGTGTGATCATAGCCACCGACTGGAATATAAACTGGATCAGAGGGGATGACCCCAATGTTGAACGGTTGTTGGAGTTAAGAACTAGAGGTTTGCACACAGGCCCCGTCAGTCCACATGAGAAGACCACCCGTGGGCAGGTATTTACGGGAAAACGGTCACAGGTACAGACCAGGGATCTATATATAGATTGTAGATAATATGTCACAGAGACTGAATTCTGCTACCTTCCTGTCTTTAGTATTGACTGTTACGACAGCAGGCAAATCAGTGACTGAATGATCACCATAAACATGGTTTCGTGCTTCGTTGGTGCAGATCTGTAGCCGTCCGGTGCTGCCCAAGCCCCTCTCATGTGGCCAGACTTA
Organism: Hyaena hyaena; assembly: GCF_003009895.1. Taxonomy (NCBI): domain Eukaryota; kingdom Metazoa; phylum Chordata; class Mammalia; order Carnivora; family Hyaenidae; genus Hyaena; species Hyaena hyaena. Next base: position 5,729,827 of record NW_024080654.1, read on the forward strand.
CCTTCGGCACCTAGTCAGCTCCCTTGTGGGTCTTTATAGGGCTTGGCAGTAGGTGTTGCTGGGGCCGGAGGAGAGCAAACCTTACACAGGCCTGTGTCCCCAACTCCTGAGGAGTCTTTCAGGTCCCTCCTCGGGACGCCACAGGTGGCAGTGGTGGCCATGAGCTCTCCCCCAGCAGGGCTGGAGCTCAGGCAGTGTCTGCACGGTTCATCTTCCGGTTTCCTGCTTTACTCTCAATCCCTTTCCAGCTTCCATCCAATAAGGCCCGGCTAGTCAGGCCTCGTGCGAGGACGGCCTGGCCTTCGGCGACACACACGAATGTCCGGGGCCCCCTTGTTGCGTGACTCTCTCTGCTCAGATGTTTCACTCCACAGATTCCAGCCGCTCCAGGTTCCCAGGGCTCTGAGTTCTGCTCTCTCAACTCACAGGGACCACCGCAATCTCTTCGAGATCAGCCCTCTGACCACATCCAGCACACTGTCTGCAGGCAGAGAGCAAGGCCATGAGTGTCCATCTGTTAAAGAGCATGCCCTGGTCCCTGCTGCTGGGAGACCATTGTCGCATGTGTTTTGTGATGGTTTGTGGTTATTTGTGGCTGCAAGGAATCGAGTAACAGCTCCGCCTTCATGGGCAGCGGCCCGTTATCATTTATGTTTACCTGTCCAATAAATACTTATTGAGCATCTACAACGTGCTAGACTCAAAAATACAGCGTTGGGGGCACCTGGGGGGCTCAGTCGATTAAGCTTCCCACTCTTGATCTCAGCTCAGGTCATGATCCAGAGTTTGTGAGATGGAGCCCTGCATCGGGCTCTGTGCTGACAGTATGGAGCCTGCTTGAGATTCTCTCTCCCTCCCTCTGCCCCTCTCCCGTGCTCTCACATGCAGGCTCGTGGGCTCGCTCGCTCTCTCTCCCTCTCTCTCTCTTCCTCTCTGTCTCTCTCTCAAAAAGAAAAAAAAAGGAAATACAGGGTTGAACAGATGACGTGACCTTGGCCTCATGAAGTTACAGTCTATGGGGGAAAATGTATCTTAAATAATTAACCACAGAAATAAATCTGTAGTTAAAATTGTGATAGATGTTACGTGTTTAAAGCGTGACAGCGCGCCCTTATTTAGACGGGGGAAGCCTCCTCAAGCAAGTGACTCGAGTGACGAGTAGGTGGGGCAAGAGTTTGAGGGACAAAGTGTCAGAGACGCGAGAGCTTATGGGAACCAAGAACAGGTTATGAGAGGAGACCCAAGCGCTGGACGCTGGCTCCTGGGGACGCAGTCCAAGGTGACCTGGGAAGGGCCAGTGTGGCAGCAAACAATGTGAGCTCTGTCTTCAGAGGAGGGAGAACCACTGAGGTGTCTGAGCAAGGTCGGGTTCAGCAGCCTGCCCCGCGGGTGGGTGACCACACTCGATCTGGCGGGACGCTGTTGTCGCTGAGTCCTGTGAGTCAGCACCGGCGATATGCCTCTCGGAGAGCACGAAGCCACACGCAGACGTTTGCCATAGGGAGTCGGCGTGCTGTAGGTCGGCACCCGCTGGGTCCGTTAAGTTTCAGCATTTCTTCTTTGCCTTTCAAATGTTCAGGTGATGAGATCCGACCCAAAAAGTCCTTTTGATTTGATGCATTAGTTCTTTGGGCTCTAAAGAGGGCAGCTGCCTATCAGGAGGACCCGCTGGGGGACAGAGTGGAGCTGTGACCAGCAGGCTGGTCCTCTAGAGGGTGACGCTCAGAGATCCTAGGGGTGAAGAAGAGTCACAGAGAGAGGCCGGCCCACAGGGAAATCATTCTGCTACAATTACCAGAAAGACTTCCACAATCTTCTCAGCATCCCTTACAAAAAGAGCCAACTAATAAATATCTACTGCTATCAAAGTTATCCTTATGTGCTGCTCTTCAATTGAACCTTGAACAGTTCTCTATCATTAAAGAGAAAACTTCAAACACAGCATCTGCAAATTCACAGATCAAGTCAGCCCTTCACAGGGTCACCAAATTGCTCAATATTTCTATCCACTCGAATTAGGCAGTTTTTGCCCGATAAGGACAAATATTGGTCAGTCTGACCAATTTTGGACTCAATTGTCTGGTGACGTAAATATTTTCTTAGTGGCAAAGAGAAATTAATATTCATATGCATGTGATATTTTTTCAAACTCTTGCAAAAGGAGCTTCGTTCCTGAGAATTCTAAAGATACTCTGATATAGTAACAGCCTGCATCTTTTCCGTGTAAGATACTAGCCAAAAAGATGCGTGAGTGTGTGTGTGCGCGCGCGTGTGTGTCTGTAGGCAGCTATATGCCCATAATCGTGCGCATATATAACCTAGCTTCGCAGTGTCACCTCACATATATTTTACTCAGCTAAATTACTGAAAATAAAATGTATAGTGTGATATATTGCAAACATATATTGTGTACAGTTTGTATATAAAAAAGAAAGAATGATTAAAAGTCGATGACAGACTGTTTATAAATCTTGATTGCTTCATAATTTTAACTTTGAGCAACATTTTTATCATAATTATAGGCTTTCTTAAAGCATTTATGCAGATTGTTGTTACTCAAAAGGGGGTTTATTCCATTTTGGTGTAAACTACACTTTTTTTTCTTTATGAAATCACTCTCTGAGTTCCTAACACTCAGTACTCGGCCAGAGCTGCAAAATTCAAACAGCAGGCAGTGCGTCTGTGGAGAGGGCGGTCACGGAGCCCCCGCCGTCTGCCCCGCGCTGCCCCGCTGGCTGGGGCGGAGGCGGAAACTCCCCGCGATAATCAGCATTGATTTTCACACGCTTCTGAATTTCTCTTCAAACACAGATGCCCCTGTGAGACTAGCACACTTTTGTACCCACTTCCCAGATCAAGAAGTCAAACCCTAGAGGTTTAAATCATGAAAAACATTCCATTATTCAAGTCCGGGATCCTAAAGCATTAGCTTTAGCAAGGAGATACAGACACGATGGAATCCCGCTGCCTCACTCGGAAGCGTGGAAAATTGAGGTCCCAGACAGGCAAATCAACTGTGCCCCTCACAGATGCTCGCCTGCGCGGAGCTCCCACATGACAAGGTAACCTTATTTTAGGCTGAATCGTCCAGGGGCTTCGGCTGCATGTCGATTCGAAGCCGGAGAGAAGTCCTATCCCCTTTTTCCCCCCAAGGAAGCCTCACCTTCACCACGTGATCACAGACCTAAAAGGGAGGGAAGAAAAGAAATACGTCACCAGAAACAGAACTACAAGAAAGCAAGAAAAGCCAGAAGGAGCACACGCTGGACGAAAGAGAGGGGCATCAGAGGCCGACTGAGGGGGCTGGTCCAGAAGACACCCCACATCTCCCTCAACCCCCGCCTGCAGACCTGCTGACCAGCCGAGGACCTCGTGCCCAGCCAGGACAAAACCAGGTTCCGCGCCCGGGCCCCACGGCCCACGCGGTGCCTGGCACGCGGCAGGAGATCAGTAAATCTTTGTGAGATGGCTGAATGAAGTTCTGGGGGGAAACCCCCCCCCCCGCAACAAAGAAGGACTGAGGTCCAAAGGCTATAATTTATGAAATAAGGCCGCCCTGAGTAATTCAACTGAATTTTCGGTCAAGTCATAAATAAGCCTTTATCAGTGGAGGTAACACGAAATTTAAGATTTGGTAACTGTTCCCCCCCCACAAAAAAAAAGCCAATTTGATTACAAGACAGCATGTGACAAATTGTCGTTACAGACTGCAGGTGTCAAAAACGTTCCGAGAAAGGAGAATTCATCCCAGGTTTTCAGTTGAAGACGCTGAAATGTCAAGGTAGACAGAGTCCCAGACTCCTGAAAACACATGCCCCTGGCCAGGCAGGTGGCTATCTCCCTGGAGAAGGAGGTGTGGCTTGGCCCCACATCACTCCATCCCCCGGCAGCTCCCCCTCGCCCGGAAAACCCACGTGTCTGCCAGGAAGACCACAGGAGAGGGCTTGGGATGAAGGACACGCCGGGTCTCAGGTGACTTACGGGGACCACATCACTTAGCTACACGGTAACCCTACAGGCTGGGGTGACTGTCTCGCTCTGCAGGTGAGGGTGCAGAATGGGAGAAGGCGAGTCACTCGCTCAAGGTCGCACAGCACGGGGCAGCAGAACAAGGCCGGGCTGCGGTACAGGCGGCCCTGCCCACGCATGACCGCCTCCCTGGCGAACAAACACCCCCGCACCACCAGGAGCGCGCACCGCCTTCCTGGGCACCTGCCGCGCTGAGCGCCGTCCACAGGCGAGAAAGCCTTGTCTAGACTATCGGTGGGCACGTCACCCATGAAGCAAGATAGGCCATAAATATTAGCAACTTTACAAAGTGATTTTAGCTTTTCAAAGATCGTTTGTTTCCATTAGAATGAATCAATGACCGAGAAGACCCTTTATTCATACATGTATTCATATAGAGACGCATCTCCGTGGAGAGGAAGCTCTTGATTCATTTACGCGTGTGAGCACACCACACTCCTCCTCCTTTTGAGGACAATTATTCAAGTTCTTCTCCGCGGACAATGTTTAACCCTTTGGGGACGTCCTCCAATAACTATAGGTGCACCTCTACCTTAGAAGACTGGACTAAAAAGAACCGCTGGCCCTTCTCAGCTCCGATTCGGGGCCATTTGGATGCCCCAGTTCTCTTCCTGTTCAAGAGCTTGTGGACTCAGCTCTCCCGGCACCCACTTTGCTACGAGTGTCGGGACAGAATGGGACAGAGGAAGCTCATGGCCAGTTAAACGTGAATAAGGAAATATGGGAAATCAGCAAAATTCATTATTCTACCGCTCATGACTTGATTCGGTTTAAATCCTTGGATAAATGGCATAGAAACATATCACCGTAAGAGACATTATGATCATTAACGAAGAGTGAGTAGATAGAACTTCAGTAATTGAGGGGGGTGGATTCTAACAGTGTGGAAAGCCCACTAACTGTGACTGCAGATGCGGCCTCACCTCCCCAAAGCCTGGCCTTCCTTCAGTAATAACCCTCTGCGCGACTCCCCTCCCCGCTTCAAGCCCCTCCTCAGGGCTCTTCCCGTGCCCTTTCTGGGGTGGGCCTGAGCTGCAGCACACCGAACACTGGGACCGGGCTGTCCCTCCACCACACGGGGCTGTGACATTCAGCACGCGTAATGTGCCCTCCCCCAAGACACGGACCTTTTACACCTTAATAGGGCTGTTCAATGAGGACCTGCCTTTTGCCGGGTCCTACCTCCTAACTCCGAGTCAGATACCACACATGCGGAGGCAGGGCTGCCTGCCGGAGGTGACGTCGGCCCCATTCTGACATCCCCCAGCACCCCTGTGCACTTCAGAAGGCCAGCGGGGATTCCGTGGGACAACCGTGAGACGCCGGTCGTGGCCCGCCATGTATAAACGGGATCACAGATACACCAGAGTCCACAGCCGTGCGCACGTGGGCTGTAGTGAGCATGTTTACATTATAATTCTTCCTTAAAATTGGAAAACCATTTATTATAATTACAAGACGTTGTGGTTTCTTGGAGGATTATTTAAGTTTATTTGTATATAGAGAGAGAACACACACACACGCACAAGCTGGAGGGGCAGAGAGAATCCCAAGCAGGTTCTGCACTGACACACAGCTAACCCACGAATCGTGAGGTCAAGACCTGAGCCAACATCAAGAGTCAGACATTTAACCAGCTGAGCCACCCAGGTGCCCCTCTTGGAAGATACTTAAGTAATTTCTTAGAAATACTGGCGTCAGCCAGGGACTCTCCGCTCTGGATTATAATCAGAATCACTCTGGGCCTTTGTTGAAAATGCTGGTAAATTTTTCAGGAGATTGAGTCAGTTGATCTGGGCTAGGACACTGGAATGTTCTAGAAGGCTGCAGGTGATTTGAATGTGAAGTATTCGAGCTTACAGCTGTGTTCCCAGTAGTCTGGAAACTTTCACATGTGAAAATAGTGGGCTGTAGTCAGAAAGGCAAATCTTCACATCTTCATTTTTATACAGTTAATTAATCCTAGAGGCTTGTGAAGATTCCTTGAAAAAGTTAACACATCTGGTTTTCCACTCCAATATAATCAGAGTAAATGGACACCAGAGAAGCTTCCGTTCTCTTAAAACTTACAGTAGGATATTTGTTCTTACATTTCAAAGAGTTGGGGGAGCATTAAATTATGTCTTGATTCCATTCCATCAACCAGACGATGAGAAACAAGGAGGGGCCTTGGTTCGAGCAGGTACTAACTGTGTGTGTGCGTGGAAAATGCTGGCCATATGGGAAAGCAAATGAAAATTCGTGGCTTTGATCTCTATTCTAGACAGTAGCCTAAAGCCTCTTCTCATTTTTAAGCGCCTACCCTGAGGGGATCTGCAAACCAGGGTGAAGTAGCCTTCTCGCTCCAAGGGAAAGCCCTGGGAATGTTTCTAACCTTGGTACGGACACATCCGCCTTTTACCACATCTTGTAGTGTAATCAGAATTTTCCATTTGGACCTTCCAGCTTCAAGATTAAGTTCTAAAACGGAAGCGTTCGGGGGGGAGGGGGTTGTGGGAAGGGAAGGAGAAACGCGGAGGCAGCACTAAATCAGAGGCCATCCTGTTTTAAAATCCTGACAATGACTCTGTTGTCACACAGGTGTGACTTTAGGAAGTAGGACGTGGTCTTGTAAACATCTGCTTTGCGTGTTCAAGTTAGGCGTCACCGGGAGGTGACAGTTTGGGAAGACATTTGGGGAAATGTGGGGACACACGTCTGCGCGCTGGTGAACGTGAAGCTCGTACCGCGGAACCGTGAGCCTCCGCAGGACCCCGCGCCCCGCAACCGCGCCCAGTATCCCTAGTGCGCGGGGACCAGACCTACAAAGGGTCCCCCGGAGCTGCGGGAAAGGAAAGCGAGGCGCCTCTCGTCGAGGCCTCCGGGGAGGAGAGCGTGCTTGGGGGAGGAGGGGAGTCCCAGGCCCGCCCCGGGGCGCCCGAACAAAGAAGACGTTCTTCTGCGCCTCCGCCCTCCCCGCGCAGCAGCCAGGGCGCCGAGCGCCCCCCAGTCCCTCGGCACCAACCGGGAGGAAAAGCCGGCCCGACCCCCACCCCCACCTCGGGCCAACGGGCAGGGGGAGCGCCCGGTGCGCCCCGCGCTCTGCTTGTGGCTCTGGGCCTCGCTGCGGCCCGGCGCGGCCGCCGACCTCCGGCTGCCCGGGGTCGTGCCCGCAGCCCAGGCCGCGGGAGAGGCTCGGCGGGCCCGGGGCGCGCGGGCCCAAGGGCGGCGCGGGGCTGCGCTCAAGGTCGCCGGGCCCGCGCGGGCGTCTGCAGAGCTGCGGCGGGCGGGCCGGGCGGGCTGGGGGGCGGGGGAGGTCGGGGCGGGGGCGGGCCCTGGCCGGAGCCCCCCCACCCCCAGGCCGCGCCCGCGCCCCGGGCCCGCGGCCCCGCGCGGCGTGCGCCTGGCCGCCGGCCGCGACTTTTTCCCGGAGCAGCGCGCTCCGCTCGGTGCAGCCGCGTACGCAGGGCCTCCTCGGAGCCAGGCCGACTCGGAGGTTAAAGCTCCACTTCACAGCCCCCATTGATATGAGATACGGGTTTGACATCTGTTTGCCAGAGTGTTTTGCACTTAGCCTAACACCCACTATTAAGTGACAGAATCGTGGCAGCCTGTCAAAGCCGGCTGACTGGCAGCTGCGTCGCTTTCAAACCCATTCAAATATTTGCAGGTTTGGAAGCTTTATGCAGTGTTGTACCCAATCTTTCAGTGATTTAACATGTAAAATATAAGTCAAAGTTTTAAATCTGGATTCCAAAATGTTTCCATTTTCCATACAAAAGGAAAGCGCTTTCAGGGTGTCTGCTGGAATCGGTCCAACCGCAGCGCGCCTTCTCGCTTCGCGCCACGAGATTCCTGCGTAAACCCGCTTTCAAAAAAACCGTCAAGGGCCACACTCTCCTCCTGTTGTCACCAACATCTCAGGTGACAAAACTAAACTGCCTTAAAATCCAAGGGAACGCAGCTCCTCAAACGTAGATTTCACAAAGATAATAATAATACTAAGTCCCAAGGCGAGGGACCTCCCTGCTGTATTTTGCCTTTGACAGAGCGGCTGCCTTCCGGGGACAGCGGATGCGAGGAGGGCCCAGCCGCGGGCGGCCCCCCCACTTCCAGAACACTCTCCCTGCACTTCTGGGGAGCATAGTCCGGGTCAGAAATAATTTGCAACTGACATGGTGTTTCCCCAGATTAAAGTCCACTGAGTAAAAGTCATGTGGGGTTTTTTGTCTCCACAACTGAAGCAGACAGACAAGGGCCTCCTGAAAATTGCAGCTGCAGGCGGTGAAAACGACAGTATCACGCACGTGTCCAAGATGCGCGGATGCCGCACAGCCCGGGCCCCGAGGGCCCAGCGGCCGCCCAGCGCGCTGCACCGCTACTTCTTTACTTAAAAAAAAAAAAAAAAAAAAAAAAGGTAAATAGCTTTCCTTCTGGTGGGAGGGGCTCACATGTCCTTGGGGCAGAATGTGGGGTCGTCAGCTGCAGAAAGAGGCTCTTAACACGTTTCCAGAGAGCTTCAGAGGGTGCTGGATCTCAGTCCCAAGTGCTGACATCTTTACACAGTCGAAGAGGAAGAGAAGAAGAGAGGAGAGGCGGAAAGGGAGGCTGTAGGAGACCCACAGCCGGAGGACAGAGAAGGGAGGCCCAGGGCGGGCGTGGCTGCGGTGGGGACAGACACGTGGCCCCGGGCGCCTCCTCTGCCGCGGGCTTGGGCCTCCCCAGGGTGGGCCGGGGACTGTGCCCGCAGAGGGCCCCCCACCAGCCGGAGCCGAAATGCCAGGCCGCCCGGCCGCGGCCACTTTTTACCCGGAGAGTTTTGTGTCCACGACACTCGCGAGCCGGGACGCGACCGCGGGCTGCGGGGGGGGCTGACGCCCCCCGCGCGGAGGCAGGAGAGCAGCTGGGGGCGAAACCGGGAGCGTGCGCGACGACGGGGGGACACGATTTCATGGCGAGGCGGCGGCGCGCGGAGGCGAGGGCCCGGGTCACTGCGGCTTTGCGGAGCCCGAATCCGAGCCCAGGCGCGGGCCGGTGGGGGGGGGGGGGCGCCAGGGAAGGGGCCCAGGGCGAGGGGCGCGCGGGCGGCCGGGCGGGGGTGGGGGGCGGGGGCGCGGCGCGGGGGCGCGGGGGGCGCGGCTCCACCTCCCGCTCGGAACAGCGTCGCAGCTGCTCGCGAACCAACTGCTCAATTCTATTCACTGTCGAGCAGGAACAAAAAAGTGGCTATTTATTAGAATACTTGTTTGGTATTGTTCGGCGCCACACAAAAGGCGCTTCATTATGTGCAGGGAACCCCCTTTTTCCAGAGAGAAACAATAACTTGAAATTGTCTTTAAAGTCTTCCCTATCAATAATAAATTCCATTTTCTTGTCTCTCTCGCCCGCAGCGCGTGTGTCAGGGAGGGTGTGCGCCAGGCGGGCGAGCGGCGGGCGCGTGTGCAGCGAGTGTGCGAGCGGGGCGCGTGTGTGCGCGTGAGTGTGCGTGCGCGTGGCGCCGCCGGGAGCCGGCCGGCGGGGCCCGGGGCGGAGGCGCCCGGCGCGGAGCGGGCGGCAGGCGCCGAGGAGGACCGACCGTAAGTGCCTGCACTTAGGCGGGGCCGCGGGCCGCGCGGGGCCGGGCAGGGGCGCGAAGGGCGCGGGGAGGGCGCGGGGTCTCCGCGGCGGCTTCCGAAGAGGCGGCGCTGTGTCCCCGCGGCTTCTGCCCCGGGTGGAGAACAGGTGCGTGGCCGTGGTGACCGCGCGGGCCATCCTCGGGCCGGGGGCCATTTGTCATTTTCCAGCCTGTGCGGTCCCTCCTCCCCCTCCTCGGCTTTTGGGATTGGCCGCCGCCCACTGGACCGACACTGGTTTCTCTCCGGGCCGGCCTGTTCGGGAGGGCGGAGGACGCGCCGGGCCGCGACCTGCGGGGCGCCGGGCGGCCGCCCCCGTCTCCGGGCCCCGCGCCCTCGCCCTGGGCGGCGCTGTCTCCCGCGCGCACCCGGCGGCGGAGGGAACGGAATCCGCCGCCGGAGATCACGTTTTGAAAATGAACATGTAGAGCGTGTGCCATGTAATGAGAGGTGTTTTGGGCAAAGAATCAATTTAACTTTGACTGACCGACGGTCTTGGCTGTTCACACACACACACACACACACACACACACACACACACACACACCAATGAGCAGAGAGCCCTTGACAAGCCGCAGATGCCTCTGGACCCACCGGGCGCTTGGGCTGGAAACCCCGCGAGCGTGGCGGTCGTCTGGGTCCCGCCCTCCAGGGGAAGGCGCCCCAAAGTGGGGTCCGGGGCGCCCCGATGCCCCGACTGCTGAGCGCGTCCCCCCTCCTCCTGCGAAATCGCGCCCGCTCGGCCTCTTTGGTCCCGCACCGCGCGTCTCAGTCCCGGAGCGCACAGCCCGGAGCCTCCCCGCGCGGGCCGCCCGGGGAGAGGGAGGGTAGCCAAGTGTCAGAGGTGAAATGGATTCTCGGCTGCGGCCGGTGCTTGAGTGGACGGACCGGGCGGGGCCGGCCTGGCAGCCATCGACCCGGGACCGAACGGGGCTGGCCGCCTAGGCCTGCGAGAAACAGGTGTTTGAACACGATAGCAGCCGCCAGTCAATTAACCCATTAACACCCCGCTTTACTGCATTGATTTCCGAGAGCGCGGAGGGGCCGGCGACCTGGAAGCCCCTTGGTGAAGGGCGGGGGCGCGGGGTGGACGCCGCCTCAGCAGCTGCCCGGGCTGCTGGGTTGGAGTTTGCCCTTCCGCTGGAGTTGGGGAGGGAGGGGCCCTGCTCTGTTCTACCCCAGAACCAGGATCTTGTTAACCCAGGCCCGGTGCCCTGCAGGGCCTAAGGGGCCCGGCAGAAGTGTCCCGCCCAGGCCAGTGTCATGCACGTGCCCAGGTGTGGCTGAGCACCAAAGGTTAAGGCCAGGGTCCACGTGGAAAGGAATTCCGCCCCCACCCCACCTCCTCTGTGCGCTCCCAGGTCTCCCTGGAGCAGCATCTGTCCCGGAAGGTGCTCGTCCCAGCACCAGCAAACACAGAACGCCGGAAAACGACACAAAACGTTCAGGTGGCCTCGAGTTCTGGCCCTCTTCATTGCTGGCGAGGATGGAGCAGAAAGCCGAACCCAGCGTGGGAGTCGGTGGCTGCGGGGCAAAGGGGGGTGGAAGGAAGTGGCCTGGCGCCAAGGACCCTGGGGGGAAGCGTGGGCAGCGACCGGGCCGAACTCCTCCCCATGCCCGGTGCTCCAGCTGCAGGCGACCTGCTTGGTGGCAGAGGACGCCTCTACCTGGTAAGGCGGCCGGTAACTGCCTCTCCGGGCGCGGCTGCGGCTGCGAGCTCTGCGGGCTGAACACCATTACAGCCCAAATACATAGGAAGCATAGGCTCCCTGCTCTGCCACCTGAATACCCCTCACCCCCAGCCCTGGGTGTGAGCCCTGGCAAAGACCGGGCGGGGGAGTGGGGACATGAGGCACCAGCAGCCGGTGGAGAACCTCCTTTAGCCAGTTTTGCAGGAAACTGTGTTCACCCACGTTTCCTCACTGCCCCCGAGATTGAAGGTTCAGAGGCTGAGGAAAGCAGGGCCTTTCTCTCCCTGATCTGCCAAACCTTCTGTCTCATTGTCATGGTGCTTCCTCCTGTGGGGAAGGGGCATCCTGGGAAGCTTTGGGGTGGGCTGGGGGTCCTGCCCCGCCCCTCCTGTCCGAAGTCTGCGGCCCCAGGTAAAGAGGGAGGAACACTACCAGTGTGCCCCCCGGGAAGGCCCACCTGCCCAGCTGGGCCCTAGGCCTGCAGGAAATCAGACTTGGCCGCAGGGGACAGCTGGCTCTGCCCCCCTCCCCCCAGGTGAGATAACGTCACCGTGGGCCCGTGGGCTCTCCCCGGAGGAGAGCGCAGGGCAGGGACGCGGCTGTGAAGCCAGCCCCACTGCTCCAGGACCTCAGAGGACCCACCTTTGTGACTGCAGTTTTCTGGAGTAAGCAACACACGCAACTGCAAGGCTTGAAATTGTGTCAAAGTGATGTTTTAATCTCATTGAAAAATGTATTAAAGGACAAGATGTAATTTATGTGAGACGCGTCGATGAAAGGAGAGATTGGAGTGGATGGCCCTTTCGCTCCCGTGAACCCCCGTGTCATGTTGGTATTGAAGCCGGTGCGGCTAATCTAATTTGCAATAACAGGGACAGCCTGTAAGAAAAAGCATCTCTGATTTCACTTTATTTCTCTTCATATAGAAATTCCTTATGACTTGTCTCCTCTTGTGAGTGATGCCTTTTCTATGTGGGGCTAATGAGAGAATGGGAGACAGGGCCGCGTCCCGCTCGCTGCGCCTCTCCCTGCAAACGCCCCTGGTAACCGGGCTCACCTGGACTGTCTGGACTCGGCCGGGGCGCCGCGTGGCCTCGGAAGACCCGCTCTGAGCTCTTCAGAAACGCGGGTCCCCGCAGCCCTGAGGGCGCGGTTGGCCTGCAGAGGCGGCTGTGCCTCCCACGGATTTGCGGGCTCCGCCACAAGCCCTGTGTTCTCAGAACTTCAAGTTCTGCAGATCGTAACTGGGATGGTGAGGAGGCTCCCGGCATCCCGGGAAGTGTGCTCTTTGATGAGTCCTTGCACTTGCTTAGAGGAGCCAGACACACCTCCTGTCACACCGGGGGCTTTGTGTTCTTGTGACGCAAGGCACACGAGCATTCTTCATCAATAAAAAAAAAACTACACGTGTTAGAAAATTACAACTTTTGTACAATGTAAAAAGGTGTATTCAAACTGTTAATTATGGGGGTTTGTGTAAATGAAACTTTACCAGTGACCCATTCAATTTGGTGGTAATTACTGACAAAATAAGACAAGGGTGAATCACAACGCAGTATATTTGTCTTGAAGGAGACCGTTGCGCACAGGTAGTTAAGCCAAGGAGGAAGACAAAATTTTCGGGCGGCCGTGGGGGGAGGTTGCAGATGTATAAAAAGTATATAAAAATCACACTATGAAATCATTCGGATTGAAACAGCGGAGAACCGGCTCGGGCAGCCTCCCGCGAAGCCCCTGCGAATTTGGGGGGCGCCGGCATTTTCTCCTTAAAACCCAAGGCTCTGGCTCCGGCAGGTCAGCTCTGGGCTCCGCCGACTCGAGCAGCGACTCTTGCGGGTCCTAGAAACGCGGGAGGGGGCGAGGCTCTTCCCAGCCGGGCGGAGGGGAGGGCCGCACCCCTGCCCATTGCACTCCCGCAGGCGCGGCTGCGGGGCCTTTTCCTTCCCGGCTTCCTCGAAGAACTTGCGGTGACGGGGAGGCAGGGAAGCGGGTCCGGCGCTTTCCTCCCAAGGTCCGCCTGCGGCCCCAGCGTCAGGCGGCGTCCAGGCCGAGGACAACCGGCCAGGCCACCCGGCACTGGCCCGGGGCCCCACTCGAGTCGCTTTCCCGCCAAGTTGTTCATCGGTGTGGACGCGAGAACGCCACCCTGCCGCGCCCTTGGGCACCGGGCGTCGCCTCGTACCGTGGCCAGGGACGCTGGGACCTCCCGGCCGGCGGCCTGGGCCCGGCGAGGGGGGCGGGGAGCCCTGGCGGAGCTCGGGTCTCTAAAGGCCGCCCCCAGAACTGCGCCCCAAAGCCGCGCTCGGCCCAGCTCCCCGCCTGCACCGGGTTGGGCCGAGTGGGCAGCCTCGAGGAGACCCCAGCGCCCCGCCGCGACTCTGGGGGGAACGTTTCCCAGCGAAGGGCCGGGCGGGCCGAGCGCAGGAGGAGCCGGCGCGGGCGGCGAGGCCCCGGGCGGCCTGGCACCCCGCGGCCGCCCTCCCTCCCTCCCCAGGCCCGCAGCGCCGCGGGGCCCAGGGCGCCAGGCTCCCCTCGGGTCCCAGCGCTTCCCGCCCCGTGTCTTCTGTCTTTCATTCATAAACCTGGTGGCTACAGACGCAGCTTGAATATTGACGCCTCTCCCCCAACTGCTCTGCCGTTAACCCAATTACAGAATTCATCAAGAACTGTGTTGAATTATCTCTTTCCATACAGTATCAGCATTAGCCTAATTAAAAGCTATAATGTCTGATATAATGATTAAATCGTTAGCTCTGCTGTAGGGAAGCAATATTTTGTTTTCCCTTCAATTAGAAGCTGATTGAGGTTTTCAGAGCAGGTCAGCTGTGAAATTTGAATTATATGTGTGAGTACTGCTCACAGGGTGAGCCCCTACTCGAAAGCTCCCAGAGATTCTCCAAATGCTTTCACCCGGAGAGCTCGGAGGCACAAAACACCACGCGCGCGCGCGCGCACACACGGCTGTTTGCTCTTCAGGGGGGTTTGTGGATCCCCACGCTGACGGCTGGGGAGGGCGGCCCGTCCCCTTCCCGCAGGCGCGGGGCACAGGCCTCCGAGCCCGGACGCTCTCGGCGGAAGAGGAGGCCGTGCACCTGCGAGCTCAGAGCGGCTCCAAAGGCCTGCTCCGTGGCCATCCCCAAAAGGCAGGTGCCGCTGGAAGTTCGCCGCTGGCAAGCGGTCCCTTTCTTCCTTCCTCTTTACCCCTTTCCGTGACTATTTTTTCCCCTTTAAAAGAAAAAAATATCGACAAAGAAACTTTTGTGCTACTTTGGCTCCGTTGGCTTTGTTTGGGAACAACGGGCCAAGTTAGCAGGGTCAGGCGCAGAGGGGGGACCCGGCGCGCCCGGGGACCCGCGCCAGACAAGCGTCCCCTACGACCCCCGGGGCGTCCCCCGCGCACCCTGCCTGGAAACGCCCCGAAGGCGCACGCCAAACGCCGAACCCCGCGCCCGGCGCGAGGCCGCAGGAGCTGGAAGGGGCGCGAGGCCTGAGGCCCGGGGCTCCGCGAGGCGGCGAGGGCGGCAGCGGCCAGCAGACGGCGATCGCGGCCCGCGCTCCCGCGGCTCCCGGCAGGGGGGCTCCGCGGCCTCGGCCTCCGCGCTCCGCGCGCTGCCCCCGCCAGCGGCACCCGCCTCCCCTCCGCCTGCGCCTCCTGTCGGCAGGGACGACCTCGGAGGCCGAGCCGCCTCCCCGTCTTCCTCGTTCTCTCTCCCGCGCGCTCCGCCGCCGCCGCCGCCTCGCCGGCTCGTCTCAGATCACTTTTTTCTCTCCCCAAGTCCTGCCATGAGTGGGCGGCTGCCTCTCCCAGAATGTTCCTCCCCGGACTCTCTCGGGCCTTAGTTCTTCGGGGCGACTCCAGAGCCTGGAAGGCCGCGCCCACGCGGGGCGGCGGTTGTGCCCCGGCCTGGGAAGCGTCAGGAGCTGAACTGTGCGAGCGCCCGGCCGGCGGTCTGCGCGCATCCCCGGGGCGCGCGGGGGGCCGGGCCGGGCGACCGCGCGGAGGCCGCGTGTGTCTCCCTGCTTCCTGCGGTGACCTTCCACTGACCCCCGTCCCCACCTGCAGGCTCGGAACGGTCCGTCTCTCTGCTGGCTTGGAGGTGTAGACTGGGGCGGGCACAGAAAGTCACCTCCAGGTGCCCAAAAGGTAGCTTTCATTTAAAGATTGCCGGGGGCGACGTGCCGGGGGTTCTGTCCACACGGATCCCCTCTGCTTCCCAGATTTCTCCTGAGCACCACCACAAGGCTGGCAGGAAAGTCAAGGGCAAAAGTTTTAGTTACCCCACATAAGCAGTTTACACTAGTGGTGTTAGAAGTCCAGAACTCAGTTTATTTCAAAGTCAGGGGCTCTTGTACAATTGCCTAAATATGTCCCATACATAGATGTGCCTGTGCTCGGTAGGTCTACCCACCTACGTGTTCACGTGCAGCTCTCCTCTGTGAACACACGGATATTTATGTATGCATATATTCTCTGTGGGCACGTGTGTATACGCATGTGTATGTACTCTGTATGCATATACATGTATGTATACGTATGCACACATGTGCATATATGTGTATATAATTTCCTCTAACGAGGCTTGGATCTGAATTTTCTTTGAGGATCATGCCCACAAGTTAAATAAAAGAACAGAAAGTGTCTTCACCTACCCATATTTCAAAGTTGATCTTCCCTTTGGCATTCTGAGCAAAGAGACACAGTGAAGTTTCTGAGAAGCCAAAAAAAAAAAAAAAAAAAAAAGCCAATCTGGTCGATCATCAGTGAACTAATCCTTCCCTCAGGGTCCGGGACCTCACGTTACTTGGAAGTAGTGTCGTCTGTCTTCAAATCCTCCAGCGTCCAACCTTGGAGACGCCCGCAGTTTGAAGGAGGCCCTGCCAACGTGGTGGAGGTGAAGAGGAGCGAAACCAAACTGGGGAGAGGAGGTGTTTTTCCAACCGGTTTTTGGACTGTTTCCTCTCCTTTTAAAGAGTCCCTGGGGAGAGGGGTGAGAAGCAGCAAGCAATTGAGGCTCTCAGAAGCCATCACCAGCGGGAGCTGATATGACGCTTGCAAGTATCTAGGCCAGGATGGAAGGCGCGGAGAGGTCCGGCGCTCACTGCCCTGCCACTGCCTAATTGGCACAGGCGCCTGGTGCCAATCATCTATCGCTTGGCAACAAGTTACACCTGCGGCTCCAGTTTAATGCGTGTGCATGTGAGCGCCCGGAGTGTGCACCCGCTCGGGCCAGGAGAGCAGCTCGTCACTCAAAAGGGCTTATGGCGAGCGCCCTGAAGGCCCTGCACTGGCATGATCTCACACAAGGCTAAGCCATTTACCTCCTATTTAGATGCTCTGGAAAACAAGGGTAACATCATATTTGGAAACAATTTTCAGGACGGTGGTAGAAAGAAACTAGACCATTCAAAGTCGGCTATCCAAGTTCCCAAAAGCATAAAGCATTCCTGCAATGCTAACTGGAGTGCAGGGTGTTTATAAAATAAATTGCCCCATTGATATGGAAAATAACGTGCCAAGCCTGAGTCACACAAAGCATTTTCAGGGGGTCCTAGGCTATTTAGTTTAAAATCTAAATTGAAAAGCAGAGGAAAAGAAATCTTTCAATTGCTAAGTGGATAATATAGTTTATAATTTGTAAACCATTTCCTTTATTTCAGTCTTGCTGACTTTCCATAACACACTGGATCTCACTGCACACCCATCGCCTCCTAAATTATCAAAGGAAAAATGGGTCTGTGGCATTCTTAAACAGTATTCTCGCTCTTTTTTTGTTCACTCACAATGTAACTGATATTTGGAGGTAGTGCATGAAACAAATCAAAAGATTTAACAAACTCGATTGATGGAATGAGAAGGTAGCTAAAAACCAACTTTATAACCTAGATATTTAGTGGAAAATTAAACACGAAATGACGTTTCCTCTCTAATATAATTATGTATTATTTGATGAGTTCACTATTAACTGCTGAATGGCCTGAGCGGAAGCAGCTCAAAATGCGGAGACCAATCTGGGGTAGCGTGCATGCTGCCGCAGCCTGGAAATAACAATAAAAAGTCTACAGTAATAATCACGGAACTGGGATCACAGAGGGCAGGACGCCTGCGCCTCTGGCAAGCAACGGGGTCAGGATATTCACCACCGCAGAGGGGCTTTTTCTGTGGTTTTTTTTTATAAGTAGAGGGGGAGGGGGAGGCGTCACGTGCTCACTGCCCAATGTTAAGGATACTTAAACATCCTTGTTAGTACGCTTAGGGTCATCCTCGCCGTTACATGGTCATTTCGATTACAGTATGGCCAGTAGGGCCAGTCACGCCGCTGTGGTTGGGCTCGGGGTCGCCCACGCCCCCTAAGCACCGCCCTCTCCAGGGCGCGCGCGCGCGCACACACACACACGCGCACACACACACGCACGCACGCACGCCCGCGTGGAGAACGCACGAGAGGCCCTTGGGCTCCAAGGCTCTGGGCCGCCAGCGTCTCGCTCGCACTGACGTGGTAGCGTGAGCGCCACGGGGGGGGCGCTGGACTGGGCTTGGAAGCCCGGTGCGTCCCCAGAGGGGGCACGCTTTGAGGGTGAGGGACGATGGCCGAAGCCGGGCCCCACTCCCGGGAGCCAGGCCTTCCGTTCGCATCGCGTACGACGACGGCATCTGTCGCTCGGTCGCGAGGCCCCGCTGGCCCCGCTGGGTGTCCGGCGGGCCCGCTCCGTTCGCGCACTTTTCACGGATCTTGGGGCGACAGCCGCGGGGAGAAAAGCGAGGGCTCCATCATCCTCGCCTTCGACAAACTTTTTCAACTGCTGCGGAGTTACTACCAGACCCCAGACGCACCGCGTCGTCGCCGGGCTCCCTGGCAGTTTCTTTTGAGGAGGAAGGAGCCAAATTGAGCAGACACCCCCAGGCTCATTAAAACCCTCAAAAAACAAACAAACAAAAAAGTTCAGGGCTGATGCTCAAAGCAGCTAAGGAGCCAAGTCTGACAAAACGCTCCCTCCGCCCCTTAGGGGACTCCCTGGGGCCTGGGCCGGGAAGGCCTCGCGACTAGAGGGCGAGGGGGGACCTACGCCCACGCGGCCGCGGAGCAGGGAGCCTCGGGAGGGTCTCGCAGGAGAACTCGGGGGGCTTCCGAGCTGGGATCGTAGACGCCCCCAACGACCCCCGGGCCCCGCGGGCGCGCCCCTCCGCCTCAGGCCTCGGCCCCAAGTGTCCCCTTCCCGGCAAGCGCGGACTCGGCCGGCGGGGCCGCGGCGCAGCCGGGTCTCCACTGCGCTCCCCTACACCCGGCTCGGGGCTCTAACCCCCCCGCCCCCGCCCCCAACGAGTCTTTCTTCGTCTTGGCTTTTAAACCCACCCTTCATCGTTCGGAGCGCGCGGGAGGGAGAGGTGAGGAGGGCGAGCTCGGGGTTCGCCGCCGCCGCGCGCGCTCAGGAAGCAGCGTGGCGGTGCCCCCTCCCCGGCCTCGCCCCCCTCCTTCCTGCCCCTGCTCCCCCTCCTTCCTCCCCTCCTCCCGCCCAGCCGCCCGCGCCCCGAGCCTCTACTCCCTCCCCACGTCACTCGCCAGCGCGCCATGCAAATCACCGCCGCCGCCGGCTCCCATTGGCCGCGGCGCGCTCATTTAATGGCAGCCCGGGCCCCGCGTATGGCTGCTGGGCCCCGCGCGCCGCCGGCCCCGCGTGCGCCTCCGCTCCGAGCGCACGGCCTCGGGCAGGCAGCGGGCAGCCAGCCCCGGGCTCGGCGGCCCCGCTCCCCGGCCCTCTCCGCGCGCCCGCGCGGCCCCCGGCCGCCCCCCCCCGCCCCCCCCCCCGGCACCTGGAACCGGCACATGCCCCGCGCACGCGGCGCGCCGCGCTGCTAGAAGTTGTAGCCCCGGAGCTGGAGGCCGCCGAGCACCGAGTGCGGGGAGAAGGCGGCGGCGGAGAGCCCCGGGCCAGGCCGCGCGCACGGCTCTCGTCCCGAAAAGTGGAGCTGCAGCTTGGCGACGCCGGCACCTGTTCGCGCCGCTCCGCCGAGGCGGCCGGGCGGCGGCGGCGAAGACGGCGACCCCGGCCCGCGCCCTCTTCGGC
Source organism: Hyaena hyaena (assembly GCF_003009895.1). Taxonomy (NCBI): domain Eukaryota; kingdom Metazoa; phylum Chordata; class Mammalia; order Carnivora; family Hyaenidae; genus Hyaena; species Hyaena hyaena. The sequence continues at coordinate 5,749,202 of NW_024080654.1, forward strand.
GAGCGGCTTGAGCGCCAGGAGAAACTTTGCACCCGTGAGCCGGACCCGCGCCGAGTGCCTGTGTTGTGCTTCCCGTTCCGCTGTCGCCGCGCCCACCTCCCCCCGCTCCGCTCTCCGGTAGGACTTCTCCCCCTCCCCGCGTCCCGCTCCGCTCGGCCGAGCCCCTCTCCGTCCTCCGCGCCCCGGCCGTCTATGCTCCCGGGCCTCCGCGCGCGGTGCCGGTGAACCCGCGGGCCGCCCCGATGTACAGCATGATGATGGAGACCGACCTGCACTCGCCCGGCGGCGCCCCGGCCCCCACGAACCTGTCGGGCCCGGCCGGGGCGGGCGGCGGCGGCGGCGGGGGCGGCGGCGGCGGGGGCGGCGGCGGGGTCGCCAAGGCCAACCAGGACCGGGTCAAGCGGCCCATGAACGCCTTCATGGTGTGGTCCCGCGGGCAGCGGCGCAAGATGGCCCAGGAGAACCCCAAGATGCACAACTCGGAGATCAGCAAGCGCCTGGGCGCCGAGTGGAAGGTCATGTCCGAGGCCGAGAAGCGGCCGTTCATCGACGAGGCCAAGCGGCTGCGCGCGCTGCACATGAAGGAGCACCCGGATTACAAGTACCGGCCGCGCCGCAAGACCAAGACGCTGCTCAAGAAGGACAAGTACTCGCTGGCCGGCGGGCTGCTGGCGGCGGGCGCGGGCGGCGGCGGCGCGGCGGTGGCCATGGGCGTGGGCGTGGGCGTGGGCGCGGCGGCCGTGGGCCAGCGCCTGGAGAGCCCGGGCGGCGCGGCGGGCGGCGGCTACGCGCACGTCAACGGCTGGGCCAACGGCGCCTACCCCGGCTCGGTGGCGGCGGCGGCGGCGGCCGCGGCCATGATGCAGGAGGCGCAGCTGGCCTACGGGCAGCACCCGGGCGCGGGCGGCGCGCACCCGCACGCCCACCCGGCGCACCCGCACCCGCACCACCCGCACGCGCACCCGCACAACCCGCAGCCCATGCACCGCTACGACATGGGCGCGCTGCAGTACAGCCCCCTCTCCAACTCGCAGGGCTACATGAGCGCCTCGCCCTCGGGCTACGGCGGCCTCCCCTACGGCGCCGCGGCCGCCGCCGCCGCCGCCGCGGGCGGCGCGCACCAGAACTCGGCCGTGGCGGCGGCGGCGGCGGCGGCGGCCGCGTCGTCGGGCGCCCTGGGCGCGCTGGGCTCGCTCGTCAAGTCCGAGCCGAGCGGCAGCCCGCCCGCCCCCGCGCACTCGCGCGCGCCGTGCCCCGGGGACCTGCGCGAGATGATCAGCATGTACTTGCCCGCCGGCGAGAGCGCGGACCCGGCGGCGGCCGCGGCGCAGAGCCGGCTGCACTCGCTGCCGCAGCACTACCAGGGCGCGGGCGCGGGCGTCAACGGCACGGTGCCCCTGACGCACATCTAGGGACGCGGGGACGCCGCGGGCCGGCCTTGCTCTTGTCCGGACGTTTCCACGGCCTCGTAAAGAGGCGAACGCGGGCGGCGGACGCGGGCGCCCCGCGCCCCCACCTCCCCTTTCCGGGAGCTCCGGGGCCCGCCGCGCGCAGACACAGCCGTGCGGCCCGGGCCGACTTCGGTGTTTTCTGGAGACTTATTGTACAGTATTTATCACTCCTGGAGGAGGCAGAAAGCGTTTTCTTTGCGCGAGGGGACAAAGACCGAACCAAGCGAGAGGCGACTCCAACTTTTCTATCCCGGCCGCGCGCCCGCTCGCGTCCTGCGTCGCCGCCTGGCGCCGCTCGGGCGCCCGGGACCCGGGCGCGGTGCCGGGAGCGGGCCCCGTTCCTCACCGACGCGGGGAGGCAGATCCAGACGCTTACTACTGCTCTGTAGCTGTGACCGCTTATTTTCTTTTTTTTGGGTTGGTTTGTTAATTTATACCGAGATCTCCCCAGTGCTTTCGGATGGCCGCGTTATATCCTGGGTTTTGTAAAACTTTCTGTATCTGAGCATTTCCATTTCTTTGTTTTGGTTTTTTTTTTTTGTATTATTTCTTGTAAATGCATTGTGAAATTTTTATTTTAGGCGTTGCGGTGTGGGGAGGGGGTTTCAGATTATGTACATAATTTCCTAAAAAGCCTTTCTTCTAAAAACGAAAAAAGACCTCTCCTTAAAAAAAAAAAATGCATCGAGTTTTGAGTCAATAAATTTAAGAGAGAAAAAAAAGCGCCCAGTTTTCCCCTGTAATTGGAAAGTGCTAATTTTATATGCATGTTTTGTGAGCTTAAAATACAATTAGTAAATCCGAGGGAGAAAGAGGCCTCATCAGCATAAACTAAAAGTGAGGGACTCCCCGGGGGGAGGGTGATCTTCACGGAGCTCCCTTCGGTGGGAGAGAAGAAACTTAAAATCGATAGATTATTTTGTAGCGTTTACGGTGTTAATGTGGATCAAGAAATAATGAGCAGGCATTTAAAAAAAAAAACAAAAAAAAAAACCCCTCGTTTTCTAGCCTGGCGCTCCGGTGTGTGGTTTCTAACTGCGGCCCGCACGGCTGGCCCCGGGTCCCCGCCGGCCCGGGGTCTCTGTCGCAGTTCCGTCCGCAGGAGGAAGGAGAGAAGACCCCAGTGGCCAGTGGTGGGACCAGGCCCAGGTTGAATAACAAAGACCCGAGGGGTCACGGAGGCCTCCAGTTGCCCCGCAAATAACAAGATTGCAAATGGAATTTATCAGAATTTGGAATTTATCTGAAATCAGATAGGGAACACTCTTTGAGGCAAAATGTAGTGTAACCGAGCTGCCTCCGTCCCTGCTCAGCCCCTCCCTCGGCTTAATTCTCCTTGGGAAAGGGCAAAATGATCATGAATTCTCTGTTTCTCACCCCCCTCCCCAAACACACACACACTCACTCCATACACTCACTCGACCACCCCCTCTACCCGCAGAGTGAACTGAGATATACAAAATGTGGTGTTTATTATTCCTACTGAGATCGGAGGGTGTTTGATGCTTTAAATTTTTTAATTCTATTTTTTCTAGGTGTTTATGGGTACCCTGCAGTTTTTTTCTGGAATTTAAAGTTTTCTGTAAAACTTTGTCTTCAAGTAACCCGACAGCATTAAATATTGCATTTAAAAGTTATACTGTAGCAAATATGTTTTGGAATGAGTCACAATATAGAGATGAAGTTACACTTTGGGGGAGAAAAAAGCCTTTAGGCCACATCCAGACATGTTGATCTCACCAGCCTTAGGCCTCCTTCATGTTATTTTCTTGCCCTGCGATGGGAGAAGCGTCTCTCTGAAGCCAGGCCTGTGCTCGCAGGGCCCTGAGAACCTCGTTCAGCCTGTACTGGAGAAGGGCTTTACGTAAAATGCCAAACTGGCGATTGACATGTGTGTTTTTTGGAGTTACTTTGATAATTTGACTTTCATCGTGCATTTTTTAAAGTAACTGCAAAATTTTCAGGAATGATGGCCACTGCTGCTTTCTAACAAGATAATAAAGTCCCCTCTTCCCCCCACCCCTTTTTCTAAGCAATCTGATCCTTTGTGAAATGGTGGCTCCTGAAAGTGGACATACATGGATTGCTGGGTGGAACAGCATCAGGAGATAGTCTGGGAATAAATGAATAAATACCACACACATTCTCCTCTGGGAGATGCTTTGGGAAATTGGGTAATGCTCTGTTAATTCACCACACCCAGCTTAAGGAGCGGGCCACATGGGCTCTGAATGTTCGGTCAAATGGACTCTCTCTGTTCTTTGGCTGAGTCCTAATCCGCACGGCCCCCTGCACTTACTAAAGTGGCAGGCGGATGTGTGGCCAGCACATGCGTGCGTCCTGGGTTCGTATCTGTGCTCAGCCACTGGCACCCCGGGCCTAGCTCGTCACCCGGATTAGTGACGGGGGTCACACTGGAAGTGTGTCAGACTACAGGGTGCCCCTTGGTCTCCTGCAAGGTGGACTCAGCGTCCGGCATTTTCCCGCCCGTGCTCCCTGCGTAGCTGAAATTCAGTGTCAGGTCCTGGGAGCCGCTTCTGTTAAAAACCCGGGAAGATCTTAAAATTGGGACTTCCTGAAATCCAGCGAAATTTGCTGTGTTGCTTAGAACGACATGGAGAAAAGCAAATATAAGTTCGTTAACGACTCCCTTAAACCTAAGCCGCGATGGGGGAGCGGACGGTCTCAGGGTTGAGACCCCGACACTCCGACGCGTTTGTCCCGTTCGCGCTCGTGGAGAAAATACCCCGCCAGGCCCTGGAGGCGCCTCGCTCGGCTGGGAATTCTGTTCTTGTCAAGGTCACTCTTCATCACAGGCAGGAAACGAGACCGCCTCTGATGGTTCTGATACGACGGCTTCATTCACTCCCCGAATGTCGGGGCGCTCGCCGTCCCCGCCGCCCAGCGCGCTCTTTGCGGGGAGCCGCGCGCACAGCCGCACAGGCCTCGCGGGGGCCCGGCGCGAAGGTCGCGGAGCTGGGCGCGGGGATTCCTCCGAAACGGGCCTGGCCGCGGCTGGCGCGGTTTGGCGGGGGCCGGGGGGGGGGGGGGGGGCTCTGGTGTCTCACCACCTGTTTTTGAACGAACGGGCCCTTTTTGGGGCTGTCCTGAGGACTCTGCCCCCAGCCCCCCACGCCCGGCCCAGAAACCCGGCGGTAGCGACGAAATGCCTTGATCTGCACCCCGGCGGCGGCGCGCCCCGCAGATGCGAGTCGGGAGCGTGACTGGCGGGTCTGTTAACGCCGCGCACGCGGGGCAGGGCCGCGCGCACATCCACGCACTCACTTCCCCACAAAGGCCGGGCCACGCAGAGCTGCCTCCGGAAAATTCCGGTTAACTCGAGAAAGCATCCGGCGCCCCGGAAGGCGCGCCGCGGGGCGGCCGGGCCGCGGCCCCCACCGCCCGCCCGCGCCCCTCCCCGCGCCCCCTCCCGGCTTCCGCAGCCTGGCCCGCGGGGCAGAGGCTCCAGAAACGTCGGCGGCAGAATGTAATAATAGGTTTGATTCCTTGGAAACTTCAAGTGAAAAGCAGACTTGGCCTTGGCGCGGCCCCCTCTGCGGCACGACTGTGCGGCGGGATTGAAAGGCCGGGCCAGAAGGGGGGGAGGGGCGCAGGCCCCCCGGGGCGAGCAGCCGGGGGAGGTGGGTCGGGCCCCCGCCCCCGGGCCTGCGGGGCCGCGCGAGGGGCGCAGGGACCCCTTACCCCCGCCCCCCGCCCCCGCCCCAGCCCCCGCCCCAGCCCCCGCCCGGCCCTTCCTCTCCAGCTGCGCGCCGCCGGGACCCCGCTCCGCCCGCCCCCGGGAGCGCACGGCGAGGGCGGCGGAGCGCGCGGCCCGGGTCCCCTCCGGGAGGGCGGCCGTTGCGGGCCCTGCTCCGGCGGCCTCCTGGCCTCCGCGCCCCGCCGCCCTCGCCGTGCGCCCCTCCGCGTGCCGCCCGCGCTCGCCTCCCGCCGCCTGTGCCTCCGTCCCCCCCGCCTCCGACTCCGTCCCTCCCGTCCCCGCGCGCCCGGCTTCCCTTTGTCCTCGCGGCGCCCGTCCCCGCCCCGCGCCCCGCTGCCGCCGAGCCGGGTCGGGTCGGCCGCCCCCGGCCCGTCGCCCCCATCCCCCCCCCCGGCCCGTCGCCCCCTCCCCCCGCTCGCGCGGGAGGGGCGGGAACCCCCGCACCTACCCGACCCCCGCGGGCAGCCCGGGCTCGGGCGGCGGTGGCCGCCGCGGGGGGCTGAGGGGACTGGTGCGAGCGGAGAGGCCGAGGGTTTCGTGTTTAAAGAGCGCGGGATTAGCGGGGAGAACGTCCTGACCCGGGGTCAGCGGCAAGTCAAACCCTTTTACAATCAGCGAGCGGAACAGGCACGTCTCCGGGCCGGGCCGCAACACGTGGGGGGAGGCGGCGGGGCGGGGCGGGGGGCCCGCACCCCCGGACTGCGGGGCGAAGTGGGGGCCCGCGTCCCTGCCCTGCGGGGCGGGGGGGGGCATGGAGCGCCCGCAGCTCTGGACTTGGGGGTGGAGGGCGGGCGGGTCCCGCGTCCTGGGACTGTGGGGTGGGGAGTCGGGGAGATGGGGGCTCCGCCCTCGGACTGCGGGGTGGAGGCTGGGGGCCGGGGAGAGAGGGGGCGCCCACAGCCCTGGACTGTGGGGTGGGTGGAGGGCAGGGGGTCGGAGGGTCCTGCAGCCTGGGGCTGCAGGCTGCAGCGTGGGGGAGAAGGGGCCGAGATGAGGGACTCGCACTCCTGGCGAGGGGGGGGGGCCAAGGGGCGGGAGGGACGCGAATACTCCGGGGCGGGTTTGGAGCTTTGCCGGGTGGGGTGAGCTGCCCATCAGAATTCCTTCTTAGCGGGAATGCCTGCGTCTCCCGGTTCCGGTTCTGGGCCCATCTTCCTCTGTTCCTCCGGGAGGGAGCCTGGGGAGAAGGTCTGGTGGGCTCCCTGCTCTGGGGGCTCTGTCTTATTAAAGCAACTCCTGTCCGTAAGGAACCCAAACGAAGGAGCAGGTCCTGGGGTGCGGAGCTTCTCCCCAGCCTCCCGAGGCTCCCCAGGAATCCTAGCCTCACCTAGGCCCTCGCAAGCCCGGATCAGCGTGGGAGAAGGGAAGTGGGGATACGCTACGACCCCCATTGCCCATCACGGCGGAGGAGTGAGGCCCTCGTGTGGGCTATGAACCAGGCGTACTTCATCAGGGAGCAAAATCCCCGCGCGGGGGTGGGGCGCTGACCTCACAAGTAATAAAAACTGGGGAGAAGGATGAGAGGGGTCAGGAGAGAAGAAAAGAAAGTAGATAAATTTGTCTCACTTAGCAGTCAGGTTCAGAATTTATGCTTAAATAACACCAAGAGTTTTAACAAATATGAAACACAAGAGAAAGTGCAGCAAACAAGTGATCCACCCAAGACAGAAAAGGTCATCTATCTTAGAAATAAATAAATGAATGAATGAATAAATAATAAATAAATGAATGAATGAATAAATAAATAAATAAATAAATAAATAAAGGTTTGGCACATTTGCCTCTAAGTTGGCTTATCATCTTTAAATGTGAAAACATCGACACCAAATGGAGAGAGAGAAAGCAGTTTTCCAAACACCAGAAAACAAGGGACTCTGGGTGAATGGCCGGCCCTTCCTTGGGGATCGCCAGTGCCGGCGGCAAATGGGCTTCGGCTTCAAAAAAGCAAGTAGCCGAGAGCTTGCTACTCAGGAACTTGCTAAATGTAACGGATGGGGAAAATTTGTCTGTGGCAGAAACTCTGGACTTTGAGAGTGATTCTGAATGCCCCGCAGGCAGCTCCGAGATTTAATTGCCGGCAGCCACTTCAGAACAGCCATGTGGGCACATTAAAGATGTTTGTGAAGAACAGCAGGTCATCACATGCAAAGTCTCGAAATAGTCAGCCAGTCAAATCAGTGGAAAAAATCAGCTTTTGTTAGATTTTGCAGCTTCAGGAATTAGGCATTCACTGCAGAGCTGCGGTTTTGAGAAATTGCAATGTCAGGCATGTTCCCAATGGGGAAATATTGTGAGTGTGGAGGAATGTAAGATTGGGTTTGACAATGGGGAAACTGACAAGAGTTATCACCCAGACATTGTTTTCTCTCTGAGCACCCCGAAATGCTAACTAGAGATGATATCTAGAGGCAGCAATAGCACTCTCTGTGCGTCCTACGCACTTGATACGAAAACAAGAGTCTTACCCGCCTGGAGGACTGACCCAGGATTTCGATCAACGAATCCCAGAATGTAGGGCAGAGTACCGTACAGGTATACGAAACTACGAACGCAAAACTAGCAGGAAGACATTCAAAGCAGAGGCCAATTTCTCTTTTTATTTCTAAGCAACAGAATAGGAGAAGACCCAGGCGAGCAGCTCTTAACCTGGGAAAGGATTTAGAACCCTCATGCTTTTAAGTGATCCAAACTATCGGGGGAAATTTCAGGACATAGAAAAAAGCCCAAACTTCAGCAGTAGATTTACGGTGAATTTCCATGTAGAGGGATAAAGCAGAAGCATCGCTCTTTGTGCTAAAAATTGAACCGAAGAGTGAAGTTTATTCTTGTAAAAATTGGCTATTTGCATTTTCACCCTACAGAGAAATGACAGATGTGTGCTCAAAGAAAAGGAAGAATCGAGGTGAAAAGTTAGTCAATATGGTATTTATTGTATTTCTCATCTCTGTTGAACCGTAGCACGGTGACGTGGGAAAGAATACACGATTTGGAGTAAGACAGAATTGCAGCTGAATCCTGGCCTGGCACGTATCAGCTCATTGCCCTTGGTCAGAGTCCTTCCTCTGAGTCCATTTTCTCATATGCAGAAAGAAATAATAGAACCCACTTCGTAAGAACATGGTCGGGATTAATGCTGTAAGGAGCGTGCTGTGTCTAGCAAAGAGCAGGCCCTTAATAAATGGTCGCTTGACGTATCAGCCCGTGTCAGCCCGGGCAGGGGTGCAGTGGGACGGTAATGCCAAATTTGGCCCGAGTGGGAGCAGTGTTAATTATATGCACCAAGGCGCCCATATGTTCACATTAATAACAATCCGTCTTTAGAGTTACGTTGCAGCCATCATAGTCATTCAGCTGTTCAACAAATATCGATGATGGGCACGTCGTACGTCGAGGCTATCAGAGGAGCACGTGTGTGTGGCCGGGTGCTGGGGCTCCCTCCCCAGCGAGTGGAACTTGTCACACGAGAGAGTACACTACTGAGGGCTACGCTTGAAGGACAGAGGTATCTCTACATGCTGCCTGACCAACGTGCCTCGTTTGGGGGAATCCGGGAAGGCTTCTCAGAGGAAGTGACAGCTGGAAGCCGGCCTACCTGGTGCTGCTCCAACATTCCCTGCCGCCAGTCGTGCCCGAGGGGCACACGCTGCATGTGGGCACACTGTGTGCACCAGTGAAGGTTGCGACATAAATCTGAGCAGAGGATCCATGAGAACCACTTTGTTTTTCAGTGAATGGCGGCTGCAGATCGGCTCTGAGCTGTCAGACAAGTAGGCTCAGAGGCTCACTCCGCGCGGTCTCCCGTCCTCAGGGCGCGCAGGACACAAGAGAGCTTGCTTCACACCCAGAACCGACGACCCTGCGCCCCTGGCAGGCAAGTGGGGGGCCCCTGCTCCGACAGGATGAGACACGTCCTGCGTGACCCTGGGTGCCGGTGTCAGGGGACAGACCCCAACTGTGTATGATAAATATAGCTGCTGCTAAAGCTGTGTGTAGGTCATTTAAATTCGAGCAGCGATGTAGTACTTATAAAGTGCTCTCACTTAATTGTTCAATTAGATGACTTTTGAAAAAAATTGAATTAGTGAGAGAAATTAAGCTGGATTATTAGAATCTCATAAATAGGAAGGACTGACTGATTTACTGCTTTTATTTTCCATTTTCCAACAAACCGCTCTGGCCGCCCGTGGAGGAGTCTGCCTCTCCTGACCCACGGTTAGGTTGAGACACGAAGAGCATATGCCATGCACTCGCCTCTCGCTTTACGGAACAGACAATAAAAGGAAGAAACAGAGTCATATGTTGTGCCTACCGATTTCTGAGTTTACCAGGCTGATCTGCACTCACACAGACTGGGTCTGCGTAGCCTCGACGAATGCCACAGGGGCCAAAGCATTCATGTCAGTTAGCTGAGAGTAATTTTAATGGCCCGTGAAATGTAAGGGGGAGGTGGGGGGCATTTAATAGTCCCCGTGAGATGGAATAAATCAGCTTAGTTGGATAGATCATAATTATAACAAAGTATGGTATCATTAGTTTCTCCATCCTGCCATCTGTAAAATGGGAATATTTTGTTGTACAAAACCTTGATCCATTAAGTACTTTAAACATCTTCATGCAGATCGAGGGGCTACCATATAAACAATGAACTTTCCGCACTTCCCCCACAGGGCACGCCATTCTGCTCTATGGATGTCACTATTACTGCCAATCACAGTGAAGACAGCGCTCCGGATATGCATACACGCAGAGGTAGATTAAGGTGTGGCCGTGGAAGAAATCGTGACCCATGTGAATAGCATGTGAGAAAGTAAATTTTAAATACTATATAATAAGACAAAATGTTCTATAAAAAAAAAAGCATCAAAACTATGTTAATATATAAGAATTCCAGTATGGCTTTTAGATAATTTCAGGACACAAGGCATCATTCAGGAAATCTAATAATCTATGCATTTTTACTATAGCTTTTTGGAGAAAATGACATTGCTTTTGTTGGCTAAATAATTCATAATTTTAATGGATGAGAATGTCAGGCCAGATAATCAGGTCCCTGTGAATAGTGGGGAGGGCGGGGTTTCTTAAACGGACTCGTTGTGAATATTATCACACGGGATGCGCACGCTGCTGCCCCACGGCTGTCATCCGGTGCGTGGCCCTTGTCTGTTCCCCACAACATCCAGAACGGGGGACGCTCTGTCACCTCGTGGCTGATCCAGAGGAAAGAAAATCCTGCACTCGGAAAGGAGGAATGCGCAGGAACGGAATTGTTTATACTGCGGTCAATGAAATGAACCAGAGAAGAATAAAAGTCGAGCAAAGTAAAAGTCGAGGGTGGCTCTGAACGCAGGCTTGCCCCTGGCCGCCACCATCAGACTGGGCCTCTGCGGGCGAAGTTGGGAGGGGCCCCGGGCTGGCAGCACTTACAGCCGGAAGGGGCTCAAAGCTGCTGAGCGTGTTTTGGTAGCTCTGTAGCATATGGGCGTCCGGGTCAGAATGCCATCACCTGTGATTCCCTCCGAGGTGCACAGATTTAAATTTGGTTATGGTAATCTGAGTAAGATACTAAAGTAAAAAACTTTTCTGATCGTTGAAAAAAATTGTTTTGGTTTTTCAAAGTGAGAACGCTACTGGAAATGTATTCTCAATTTTAAAATATGAACTATGAAATTTAGAAAACAAACTAAATTATGCACTTACTAAGGGGAATTATATAAAAGTCTTGAAATAATTAAACCCTATTTTATTCCCCCAAACAAATATATCACCTGTAGGAACTACTTACAGAATGCTAAAATTGTATTTAAAGTCACAGCTCAAATTTAATTATGCATGTGCATTAAAAATAGATCATTAAAAATCAATCTACAAGGTACAAGTTCAATATAAATTTGAACAAATTAAGTTTTAACTGAATTTGAAGCAGTTATGATTATAAGAAGTCAGGTTTGGAAAAAACAACAACATTTACAATAACATTTTATGGTGAAGTCATCACATTAGGGGCTTATTTAAACTTAACGTCCAAAAAGGGGCCAGAGCGGCTCGCTTCCTCAGGACACCCCGCCGGAGGGGAGGGCCCGGCAGCTCCGCGCAGGTGAAGGTTTGCCGGCAGAGCAGCTCCGGGGAGCAGGTGCACCCCTGGCAGAGACCACGTGGAAAGCCCGCGCCCAACATCACCAAGCGTCCGGGAGAACAGACCCCACGTCTGGCTTGATCTCCGCCACCACCACCCCCCATCAGCATCCAGGCACCTGGCACAGGGAAAGCAGCCGTGGGGTGAATTGAATCGGGCATCAGGGCACGTGCAGGGGCTACGGGCTGCTGACGAGGAACAGAGAACAAGGCCGGCCTCAGCCGGGGAGGGTCCAGTGTCACATGTGATGGCGTGAGGGAGAGGAGGCCCCTCGGGGGTCAGCACGGGGCCCGGCACATCCCGGAACACGGGGAGCAGTAGTGCTTCGTGGACATCGCTTTTGTGGCCCTTCTGGGTACAGAGAGCAAACTCAAGCCTGGAGTCGGGACACCCCGCTGTGGCCTGGCCTGGAGGAAGGACTCGCACCTTCGTGTCACATGGGGGCTGCCGAGGCCACGGAGCCTCCGTTTCAACTCTGATTCCCCAAGACCCGCTCCAGGATTCGGCAGGTGATGGCCAGCAAGGAGTGTTCGGTAGTCAAGCGAAGCCTTGCGATGGTTGTGCGGTGTAGTGCGGTGTTGGGTCATGCTGCTTCACGCTGCGCTGTTTCGCATTCTGTTAGGCAAAGGGGTGTCTCAGGACCGCGAGGGTAAGGTCGCACTGGCGAGCAGAGCTGGTCCAGGCACCTGGCGGGAGGGACGCGAGGCGGGGTCGGCTGGAACGCAGACCTGGGGGCCTCCTGTTAGGACTCACACGCGGGAACTTTACCTCTTCCTGCTCGAATCGTAGAACTAGCGAGAAACCTAGAAAAGAGCTCATGGGGATCATGCTCACAGCGGTGACCCTGGCGTGGAAACAGGTCGGCCCGGCCAGAACTGTGTCCAGAGGCTCCGCGTCTCACTCTTCTTCGTAGCAATCCTTGTCGCAGTATGAATGTGACCCGTAACTTGCCGGGCGTCTGAAATGTACAACCCTGGGAAGGTATTTCTTATCATTAGAGTGGTGGGTGTTGGGACCGTGCAGAGGGAGGCGCAGGGCACCCGCGCTGGGTGACGGATCGGCCAAATGACCTGTCCCAACTCTGTCCCTACCCCTGTGCCTTCCCACACTGTGAACCGAGGCACCCCGGGGCCCCCACAGAACTTGGCGAGACTGCTCAGAATGTTTGAGCTCCGAAGAGACACGATACTGGCACTCGATCAGATGCCCCGTGCACTCTGCTTCAAGACGGCCCACGGCGGAACGTCCGAACGCTCCTTGCAGCCACATTCCTCTGCTGGCATCTTGCCTTCGTGGAGCCGGGTTTTCGGCAGTTGCTGTGCCAAAAGTAACTTGCATGGGAAGCTCGGGGTGGACCCAGAACTGAGGTGTTAGGGTCCAACCTGATCCCACATTTGCAGAGTCGTGCAGTGTGCAGCCTGTACACACGGCCATCGATCAGTAGTTGTGGCTGATCGGGGAGCAAAGTGAAAGTAAATATTTTTTCATTCAACTTATGTAATTAAAAAAATTGTCACTAAGTTATTAGGACATAAATGTTATTAAGTTGTTTGGGTTTAACTACTTAACAAACAGAACCGTTAGATACGTCTTTTGGCCTGGGGCGCTCTAAATAATTACTGGAATACGAAGAGGGTGCTCAAAATGCATACCATTCAAACTGATATTGAATTTGTAGCTTATAGATTGATTTAAATTATTTTTGCTTTTATTATATCAGCACAATGGCATCATTTAATTTAAGCTGCAACTTTAAATGCAATCTTATTTTTCTGCCAAACTTACTATGGATGATGTATTCATTTTGGATAATAAAGTAATGGTCTAGCTATTTTAAGAATTTTTTATAAATTCTCTTAGTAAGTGATAATATCACTTGTTATCCAAATTTCTCTTTTTTTTTCTAAAACTGAGAATACATTTCCAGTAGTGCCCTCAGTTTGAGATACTGCAGCAAATGATTTATTTATGTTTAAATGAGAAGAAATCTTTTACATTAGTGTCTTACTCAGATTACCATCACCAAATGGAAGTCGGTGCATCCGGGAAGAATTGCAGGTGATGACATTCTGATACGTGTGCCCGTACGCTACGCACCTGCTAAACTCGGTCATTGTGCCCCTTTTGGCTATAAGTGCTGCCAGCCCCGGGACCTCTCCCAACTTTCTTTTTTTTTTCTTAAATTTTTAAATGTTTTTATTTATTTTAGAGAGACAGAGTGGGAACAGGGAAGGGGCAGAGAGAGAGGGAGGCACAGAATCCGAAGCAGCTCCAGGCTCTGAGCTGTCAGCACCGAGCCCAACGCGGGGCTCAAGCTCATGAACCTCGAGATCATGACCTGAACCAAAGCCGGATGCTCAACTGACTGAGCCCCCCAGGCGCCCCCCTCCCAACTTCGACCGCGGAGGCCCAGTCTGATGGTGGCGGCCAGGGGCAAGCTGCGTTCAGAGCCACCCTCGACTTTTATTTTGCTCAACTTTTATTCTTCTCTGGTTCATTTCATTGACTGCAGTATAAACAATTCCGTTCCCGTGCAAATTTCCTTTCCGAGTGCAGGATTTTCTTTCCTCTGGATCAGCAACGTGGTGACAGAGCGTCCCCCGTTCTGGATGTTGTGGGGAACAGACAAGGGACACGCACGGGGTGACAGTCGTGGGGCAGCAGCGTGCGCATCCCGTGTGAAAACGCGGGAAGCGGCCGGCCATGCGGTGCGTGAAGGCGCTCCACACAGCACGGGGCCGCGTGGGCCCTCACCGTCACCCTGAAACCAAAACGTGGGGTTCACCATTCTCGGGTTTGCAAGTAATTATGTTTACCATATATTCTTATCAAACATATGCAGACAGGAGAAGATGCCTCCCTTGGAAGAGGAGGCTCTCTGTTACGTCCGTTAAACGACTTTCCTCAAAAGCTCGTTAGTATTTTAAAAGTTATTTTACTTCCTAATTTTGTTTTGTCTGGTCTCATGGGCGACAACATGGGGGGGCCGCAGGGGCGGGAGGGCGGCCGGACCCAGAGCAGCGGCGTGCAGGACCCGCGCCTGGGCCCACACGGAGGGCTTCGGGCGCCGCTGCCCATCGTCAGCCGGGTCGGGGATACGCGGGAGGACTTGACATCACTATTCAAACACTTGGATTTGCCCGTGGGAGCCCGGGCTCTGTCTGGAACGTATAACTGGGTCTGACGCAGATGTGATGGTGATACTTGGCCGGACGTGTTCACTACAGTGACTGGAACGTGGGAGCAAGTAGAGAACATATTCGGGCTCAAAAATACGTGCAATGTTAAGAAAATGATCAGCAATGAGGGGTTACCCAGGGCTCAGGTGGGTGCAAAGCAGGGGAGACGGGTCACCCTGGAGCCACGGAAACCTGAGAAAGGCAAGGAGGCCACTGCGTGGGACGGAGGCCCCGGAGGCCGCCCTGCCCCACCAAGGCCGGGGTCCTGGAGGACCTGTCTGTGCTTGTGTGGGGTTCTCCGAAGCCAGGAGCCTCTGACCTGCCTGTGTAAGCTCGGCACCGCCCGGTAGTCTCTGTGGCCAGAGTCACAAAGTCTCCGAGACTGAGGGGCGGAGAGACCGCGGCCTCACCGTCTGGAGGCGGGGAGCCTGGGACAGAGGTGCTGGCAGGCTGGTCCCCTCCCCGGCTTCCGGGCGTTCGCTGGCTCGTGGGCATGGCTTGTGGACACATGACCCGGCTCTGCCTTGGCCTCCACACGGCCTCCTCCTTGGGTCCAAATGTCCCCTCGGCACATGGGCCGCAGTCCCCGGGCTCCGGCTCGCCCAAACGCCCTCAGTTCACTCGCTCATCGGCGAAGGCCCATCTCCAAATAAGGTCCCATCAGGGAATCGGGACCTCAGCATCTTCCTGGGGAGCACCATTCATGCCATAGCATTCACTCTTGTGATTGTGACGCTAATAAATGTCCCTGCCTTGTAAGTACTGCGCCTTCCGAGGGCTCTGGTTCTACTAGAGATTTGAATAGTTTAGGCTTTGGCCATCTTTCGAATATTCTGTGTGCAATTATCCCCTGAATCTATTTGTAAACAGGACCCTTTTAATACAACTGGGCAGGACCCTGAAACCGGCTTGGAGTCCCCCTTGAATTAATCATTTAGGGGTCAGCACAGCAGAGGCAGGGGCTGCAGGGTGAGGGAGGGACCCATTGCAGCCACACCAAGGGCACCACGTGGCGGGATTGCAGACGCCATCAGTTCACCCCCAAACACATTGCTTTCATCACAGGAGAAAGAAATCAGAACAAGTCTGGGTTCCAGACTTGCCCTTATTTTTCTTATTTTTTAAAGGTTTTTTATTTTATTTATTTTTGAGGGAGTGTGTGTGTGTGGGGGGGCACAGATTGAATTCCAAGCAGGCTCCAAGCTCAGTGCAGAGCCAGACTTGGGGCTCAAACCCACCAACCATGAGATCAGGACCTGAGCCAAAGTTAAGAGTCAGACACTTAACTGACTGAGCCACCCAAGCTCCCTCTTTTTTCATTGAATAAAAATTTATCTCGCTGTTAAATGCATCTCTGTAAACGACCTTTATCTCTTTGGGAAGAATGCAATGTATTAAAGAGATTAATCACTATTCCAATTCACACATATAATCTCATTTAATTCTCACTGCACATCAAGATTATAATTATTTTCTCCTTTTCATCGAAAGGCAGATGTTTAATGGACAGGAAATTCAGGATTAAAATCTAGAACTGATGGAATCTAGTATTTATAATTAATATAGTACCTACGAATATTTTTAATAGACTATGTTTTTAGAGAGGTTTTAGGCTCACAGCAATATTGAGTGGAAAGCATGGAGTTCCTGTCGCCATATACACACAGCCTCCTCCATTACCAACGTCCCCCACCAGACTGGGACATTTGTCACAGCCAACGAACCTGCACTGACTCGTCATCAGCACCGAGAGTCCAGAGTGACATTAGGGTTCACTCTTGATGTTGTGCCTTCTGTGGTTTTGGACACACGTGTAATCCTGTGTCCACAGGATCAGAGCGCCGTACACAGCACTTTCACTTTCCCTGCCCTGGGACTGTCCTGTGCTCCACGTCTTCACCCTCCCTCTGCAGGAGCCTTCTTAATTCATTTATTTTAGACAATATCTATTGAATCTTATTCATTATAAACTAAAAGGCTTCGATGTTCTTTTACATTCTTCCCCACTCCCCTTTCCCAAAGCAGATGTGTAATATCAATACTCAGTGTACACCTTAGTCTGAAAATGGAAGTGCTGGTCATGGGTGACCCCATAGTAGATGATGATTAGATTTCCTTTCTTGCGAAACTTTGTTTCCCGGAGTTGGTAGTAGTCTTGGTTTGTGAAAGTTGTTGTTCATTTAGTTAGTTTTCTCTGGTCGTTATTTGTTTGAAAGCTGATTTATTTATTTATTGGGGGAGGGAGGGGCAAAGAGAGAATCCCCAGCAGGTTTCATGCTGTAGGCGCAGAGCCTGACCCGGGGCTCAATCTCACAAACGTGAGATCATGAAATGAGTCGAAATCAAGAGTCAGTTGCTTAACCTACCCTTGCCCCCCCTCCCATGTCTCACTTTTCTGTTATCACACATCCTTTCCGTGCTTGATATCAGTGTCATAAACATCTTTGATACTGTCTTCTGCAAGACCAAACACACCAAGCATTTGTGAGTTCACTTTCTCCCTCCCGCCAGAGCTCTCTGTGTGTCTGCTCCAAGTTAGCTGGGCTACTCTCAGGTGTTGCCACAGGCTGTCATCGCCACCCTTCACTCTACCTTTCGTCCACATGGAGCTCCGTTTTCTAGATTCCATGTTTTCCCTCTTACCTGAGCCACTCCCTTGTTTTGCTAAGTTAAATCTTCCAGCAGGCTGTGCAACACTAGAGGGTAGTTTAGCTAGGTATCGGATTCTAGGTGAAAAATAATTTTCCCTTTAAATTTTGCCTTCTAACTTACTATGTTGCTTTTGAGTAGTCTATACAACTGTTTTTGTCATTTACTGAGGGACACTTGATAAGTAATAAACTATACATTTGTAAAGTGTACAGTTTGAGTCCTTCTAACAAATACATATACTCGTGAAACCATCGGCACAATCAAGATAATGAACATATGCCTTATCCCCAGAAGTTTCCTCCCCCTCTTTGCAAACCCTCTCTGTTGTCCTGCAGGTAACTACAAATTTGCTTCTTATCACTGTAGATTTGTTTGCATTTTCTAGAATTCTATATCAATAGAATTGTATAGTATGTAATCTGCATCTAACCTCTTTCACTTAACATAATTATTTTGAAATTAATCCGTGTTACAGCATTATCAGGAGGCTATTCATTCCTCTTATTGTTGAGTTGTATTCTACTGCCTGGATGTACTACAATTTGTTTATACACCTCTTGATGGACATTTGTATCCAGTTTTTGGCGGTCATGAATTTGTGTACAAATTTTGGTGTGGACATGTGCTTTTGTTTTGCTTGGGTAAATACCTAAGTGTGGAATGGTTGCATCATAGGTATATGTTTAAATGTTTAAGAAACTACAAAAGTGCTTTTCAGGGTGTGTGTGCCATATAACAGTCCCACCAGCAGTGTATAAGAGTTCAGGTTACTTCACATCCACGCCAACACTTGCTTTTTATTTTTAGCTATATAACTGCCTGACTGGTCATATCTCGTTATATTTTTAATTTGCATTCCCTAATGCTGAACCTTCTCATGTGCTTATTAGCTATATATTTTTTTCTAGACAAGTGTCTGTTAAAGATGTTGCTCATTTTTATAATTTTTTTTTAATTATTGAGTTTTGACAGTTCTAAATATATAATGAATATAAGTCAGGTACCAGTTTTGCAAATATTTTCTCAGTCTGTAGCTTGCCTTTTCATTTTCTTAACAATGTCTTTTGAAAAATAAAAGCTCTAAGTTTTGATGAAGTCTGATTTATTGGTTTCTTTTTTTTTTTTTTAACTCTCCATGCCTTTACGTTGTATTTAAGAAATCTTTGCCAAAGTCAAGATCACTAAGCCCATGTGCTATGATTTCTCTTGGAATTGTGATGCCTGATAGCCACTACCTAATATGACTATTTATATTTAACATTAAATGAAGTAAAATTAGAATTTAAAAAATTTGTTCCTCGGTCACACTAGCCACATTTCAAGCACTTAATAGTCACATGTGGCTATTGGCTATTATCTTGCACAGTACAGGCAGAATATTTTTGTCATCGTAGACAGTTCTGGTGAACCACACTTTAACATTCTGTTGGCTTACCTCCCACATTCAGGTCTTTGATGCATTTTGAATTAACTTTTGTATGTGACATGAGGTTAAGGTTAATATTTTTGCATATGGTTCCTTAATTGTTCTAAGATCACTTTCAGAAAGATTATTTTTTCCTATTAAATTGCTTTGGCACCTTTGTCGAAAATCAATTGACCATATATGTGTGGGTCTGGTTTAGGACTCTTTATCCAGATCATTGATCCATTGTTCTGTCTTCGTGCCAGTACTGGCCAGTCTTGATTACTACGTTCTTATAATGAAAACAAATAGTGTAAATCTTTCTACTTTTTAAAATCTTTTTAAAAATAGTTCTGGCTCTTCTTTGCTTTAGTATTTCTATATAAGATTGAGATTAAGTTTGTCCATTTCTGCAAAAAGCTTTCTACAACTTTAAGTGGGATCTTATGAAATCTGATACATTTTGGGAGAATTGATATCTTAACAGTATCGAGTCTTCCAATTTGTCCATATGTTATTTTTCTCCATGTATTTAAATATTCTTTATTTAAAAAATTTTTTAATGTCTTTTATCTATTTTTGATAGAGAGATAGAGACAGCATGAGCAAGGGAGGGTCAGAGAGAGAGGGAGACACAGAATCTGAAGCAGGCTCCAGGCTCCGAGCCGTCAGCACAGAGCCCGATGCGGGGCTTGAGCCGATGAACCGTGAGATCATGACCTGAGCGGAAGTCGGACACTTAACCAACTGAGCCACAGGTGCCCTGAATTTAAATATTTTTAAATCTCTCTTAGCAATGTCTTGTAGTTTTCGGGTACAGATTTTATACTCCAAACTGTTTCATATTTGATTATTATAAGCTGTCCAGTTCTTTGAATTTCAGTTTCTGATTGTTCATTGCTAGGACAAAGAAATACAAAAGATTTTTGAATTTCAATCTTGAATTTTGTAACTTTGATAAGTTTCTTATAAGTTCTAATAGCTTTTTTCTTGCAGCTTCTGTAAGACTTTGACCAAAAAATCCTACCATCAACAAATAAAGACATGTTTATTTCTACCTTTCTAACCTAAATGTCTTTTTCTTACCTTATTACGCTGGCCAGAAACTCCAGCACAATGTTGAAGAGCGGTAGTGAGAGCAATATTCTTGTCCCACTCTTGATCACAGGGAGAAAGCTTTCAGTTTTCACCCTTAAGTAGGATGTTAGCTGTAGATAGTTCATTGGGTTGGATTCTGGATCCTTTATATTTGACCTGTTTTTATTTTGTTTGCTTGTTTCTTATTCTTTCTATGTAAGTTATTTTGGGTGGTGTTTTATTCCCTCTCTTTATTCTTGGTTTCTGAAATTGCATGATGATGTGTATTATGTGGGTCTTTTTTTTTTTTTTTTTCATTTATTGTACCTGGTATTTGGTGTGTTCTTTCAATCTTGAAAGTCCTATTCTTCAATTCTGTGAAGTTACATCAAATATTTCTTTGAGCTTTCCTTCCTCTGTTTTTCTCTGTTCTCTCTTTCTTGAATTCCTGTTAGTTAGAGATCACGTCTTCTGTCTCGTCCTCTGAATTTCACAGTTGTTCTCTATTCCTCCTCCCTCTCCTTTCTCTTTAGGTTCTGGGTTTTTGTTTGTTTGTTTTGGAGAGTTTCTTATATTTAATTTGAAACTTGATTTTCCTAAAAGGAAGTCTGTAGGCCAAATCTATGTTACCACGTGAGACAATTTTCATTCACCTCCAAGAGAGAACACATGTTTTGGTGAGTCCGTGAGTAAAATTGTTATTATGATGTATTTACAAGGAGAAAAGGATTAGTGATCCAGAACTCTCTAATGAAGAGTTTACTTGTGAAATGCGTCCTGCTGACATAAAAGGGGAAAGTACTCGGTTGGGATCCAGTATCTCGGTTCTCACATCATCAGTTTATTATTGTGTGTGGGCCAAGTGTTTTCAGAGATGGCACACCCATCATCTAGATTCACTCACTCAGCAACTGAGTAGCACCTGTGCGTACAAGGTTCTAATGTACAAAAACATGATATTTTGAATCATCTGGAAAATGTAACTTGCTTTGAACAGAATAAAGTAAAAATGGGAAAAGAATATTGTTCTACATTTAAGAAGAGCATAGCTGATGACGGGGCGCTAGGGCGGCTCTGTCCAACTTGAGCTCAGGTCATGATCTCACGGTTTGTGAGCTGTCAGCACAGAGCCTGGAGCCTGCTTTTGATTCTGTGCCCCTCACCCACTCGCATTCTGTCTCTCTCTCTCTCAAAAATAAGTTAAAATATTTTTAAAAAGGAGAGCTTAGCTGATGAATAACAACATAAGTAACAAAAAATTAAATAATTGTCCGTATCATACTGATTGAGGTGTTAATATTTTGTTTGGATATTTGTGTATTTTTCTAGCATTTCTTAGTGGGTAATCAGATACCAGAATTACTTGAGATGCTTCCTAAGAACATGGATTCCTGAATCCCATCCAACAAGGCACTCAGATTAAACAGACCTTAATCTGAAGACGGATGTGTATGAGAAATCTTCATTTATAACAAACTCTTGAAGTAACTGCTTTGCTCATGAAAGTTTGAAAACCACTGTCTTCAGACAAGATCTACACGTCTTTGCTAACATATTGACTAATAAGATGAGAAAAATTTCTCACTTGATTTTCCAAGGCATAAACCACTCTTTATGAAATTATTGAGTTATCCTAACCTTTGGAAGTTGAAGTAATTCTTCTAACACACAAAACATTAGATTTTGAAAAAATTGGCTTTAAGCCCATAGCATCTTCCTTAAAACCTTAGAACTATACTATGGTCACTTGAAATAAGAGCACTGTGATTGAGAAATTGAGTTTTTAATTAAAATACATTTAAATGGCTACGTGTGGCTAGTGGCTACTGTATTGGACAGAGCAGATGTTGATCATTTTCATCATCACAGGAAGTTCCATTAAACAGTGCTGCCTTGGGGGATAAATCTAGTGTCCAGTGGCACCCCATTTATTTTGAGAGTAAGTGCATGTGTGCATGGAGTCCCCTGGCCACCTTGCAGGAGGGCTGCTACAGTAAAAGGTAGTGTTACTAGTCTTATTTACAGAGACAATATATTTTGTATATTGCATTATATTTATGGACAGGACAGAAATTTTGATTGGAAAGTTTTTATAGATGGATGGAAATACTTCATTTCATTTCATTTTATTACCATTTTTGAAAATTCCAGTGTAGTTAATATGCGGTGTTATGTTAGTCTCAGGTGTACAATAAAGCGATTCAACAATTCCATATATTACTCAGTGCTCATCATGGCAAATGAGATCTTAATCACCCTCCCCATTTCCCCGATCCACCCCCCTCCCTTCTGGTAACCATCAGTTTGTTTTCTATAGTGAAGAGTCTGTTTCCTGGTTTGTCTCTGTGTCTCTATTTTGTTTCCTTAGCTCATTTGTTTTGTTTTTTAAATTCCACATACGAGTGAGATCATATGGTATAGATCTTTCTATGACTGACTTATTTCACGTAGCATTATACTCTGTAGTGCCATCCATGTTGTTGCAAATGGCAAGATTTTATTCTTTTTTTATGGCTGAGTAATAGTCCATTATATATATATACCACCTCTTCTTTATCCATTCATCTATCAGTGGACACTTGGGCTCCTTCCATAATTTGACTATTGTAAATAATGCTGCAATAAACATAGAGATGCACATATCCTTTCAAATGAGTGTTTTTGTACTCTTTAGGTAAATAGCACGATTACTGGATTATATGGTAATTCTATTTTTAATTCTTTGAGGAGCTCCCTGCTGTTTTCCACAGTGGCTGCATCAGCTTGCACTCCAGCCACAGTGCTCTTTCTTCACATCTTCACCAATACCTGTTCCTTGAGCTTTCATTTTAGCCATTCTACTCTTGACAGGTGCCTGTGAGATGATATCTCACCATGATTTTGATTTGCATTTCCCTGATGACTGGTGATGTTGAGCATTTTTTCATGTGTCTCTTGGCTATCTGGATGTCTTCTTTGGAGAAATGTCTGTTCATGTCTTCTGCCCATTTTTAATTAGATTATTTGTTTTTTTTGATGTTAAGTTGTAGACATTCTTTTTTTTTTAAGAGTTTTTTTTTTTTAAAGTAAACTCTATGCCCAACATGGGGTCAAACTTAGGACTTCGAGATGAAGAGTCACATGCCCTACCAACTGAGTCAGTCAGGCACTCCATGTTGTATAAGTTCTTTACATATTTTTTTAACTTAAAAAAATTTTTTTTACATTTATTTATTATTGACAGAGTAAGACAGAGCACGAACAGGGGAGGGGCAGAGAGAGAAGGAGACCCAGAATCAGAAGCAGGCTCCAGGTTCTGAGCAAGCTGTCAACACAGAGCCCAACAAGGGGCTCGAACCCATGAACTGTGATATCATGACCTGAGCCCAAGTCGACACTCAACAGACTGAGCCACCCACGCGCCCCATAAGTTCTTTACATATTTTGGATACTAACCCTTTATCAGATATGTCATTGGCAAATATCTCCTCCCATTCATTAGGTTGTCTTTTAGTTTTGTTGATTGTTCCCTTTGCTGTGGAGAAACTTTTTATTTTGAAGTAGTTCTAATAGTTTATTTTTGCTTTTGTATCCGTTGCCTCAGGAGATATATCTAGAAAAATGTTGCTACGGTGGGTGTCAGAGAAATTACCCTCTGTGCTCTCTTCTAGGATTTTTATGGTTTCAGGCCTCACATTTAGGTCCTTAATTCATTTTGAGGTTATTTTTGTGTAGGGGTGAGAAAGTGGTCCTCATTCTTTGTAGGTAGCTGTTCCGTTTGCCCAACACCATTTGTTGAAGAGACTTTTTCCCATTGAATATTCTTTCCTCCTTTGTTGAAGGGTAATTGACCATATCATTGTGAGTTTGTTTCTGGGCTATTCTGTTCCATGGATCTATGTGTCTATTTTTGCATCAGTTCCATACTGGTTCGATTACTACACCTTTGCAGTATAACTTGAAATTTGGAATTGTGATACCTTTAGCTTTGTTTTTCTTTTTCATTTGCTTTGGCTATTCAGGTTCCATACAAATTCGAGGATTGTTTGTTCTAGCTCTGTGAAGAATGCTGTATTTTGATAGAGACTGCAGTAAATGTGTAGATTGCTTTGGGTAGTATGGACATTTTAATAATATTTGTCCTCCCAATCCATGAGCATGGAATGTCTTTCCATTTCTTTGTGTCATATTGAATTTCTTTCATCCGTGTTTTACAGTTTTCAGAGTATAGGTCTTTTACCTCTTTAGTTAAGTTTATTCCTCAGTATTTTATTATCTTTGATGCAATTGTCAATAGGATTGCTTTCTTAATTTCTCTTTCATCCATTTCACTATTAATCTATAGAAATGCAATGGATTTCTGTATATTGATTTTATATCCTATGACCTTACTGAATTTATTTATCAGTTCTGGTAGTTTTTTTCAGTCGAGTCTTCGGGGTTTTCTATGTAAATTATCATGTCATCTGCAAACTGCAAAAGTTTTACTTCTTCTTTATCAATTTGGATGCCTTTTATTCCTTTTTCTGGTCTGATTGCTGTGGCTAGGACTTCCGGTACTTGGCTGAATAAAAGACAGTGGACATCTGTATCTTGTTTCTGACTTTAAGAGGAAATCTCTGTTTTTCACCATTGAGTATGATGATAGCTGTGGGTTTTCCATATATGGCCTTTATTATGGTGAGGTATGGTCCCTCTAAATCTATTTTGCCAAGGGTTTTTATCACGAATATATATTGTACTTTGTCAAATGCTTTCTGCGTCTATTGAAATGGTTAGATGGTTTTTATCCTTTCTCTTTTGATGGAATGTATCACATTGATTGATTGACAAATATTGAACCACTCTTGCATCCCAGAATAGATCGTACTTCATCCTAGTAAATGATTTTTTAAAGGTATTGTTGAATTTGGTTTGTCAGTATTTTGTTGAGGATTTTTTCATCTATATACATCAGAGATATTGGCCTGTAGTTCTGTGTGTGTGTGTGTGTGTGTGTGTGTGTGTGTGTGTTTTGGATTTTATTTTTAAGTAATCTCTACACCCCTCATGGGCTTGAAACCACCGACTCTGAGATAAAGATTTGCACACTCCATCAACTGAGCCAGCCTGGCGCCCCTGCAGGTCTCTTTCTTTGCTGTGTCTTTATGTGGTTTTAATGTCAGGGTGACACTGGCCTCCTAGAGTGAATTTGGAAGTTTTCCATCCTCTTCTATTTTTTGTAAAATTTGAAAAGAGTACGTACTAACTCTTCTTTATTTTTTAAAATATAAAAGATTTTTCTAAGTTTATTTATTTTGAGAGAGAGAGAAAAAAAGCACGAGTGGGGGAGGGGTAGAGAGAGCGAGGAAGAGAGAGACTCCCAAGCAGGATTCACAATGTCAGCACAGAGCCCAATGCAGGTCTCGAACTCACAAACCATGAAATCATGACCCGACCCAAAATCAAGAGTTGGATGCTCCACCGACAGAGCCTCCCAGCACTCCCTAAGTCTTCTTTAAATAGTTGGTAGAATCCCCGTGTGAAGTTGTCTGGTCCTGACCTTTTATTTGTTGGGAATTTTTCTTAACTACTGATTCACTTTCGCTGTTGGTAATCAGTCTTCAAGTTTTCTATTTCTTCCCAAATCGGGGAAGTTATAGGTTTTTAAGGAATTTCTTCTAGGTTTTCCATTTCTTCTAGGTTTTCCATTTCTTCTAGGTTGCCCAATTTGTTGGCCTACGATTTTTCATAACATTGGCTTACAATCCTTTGTATTTCTTTGGTGTTGGTTGTTACTTCTGCTCCCTACATTTCTGATTTTGTTTATCAGTTTTATTGATCTTTTCAAAGAATCAGCTCCTAGTTTCATTCATCTGTTATCTTGGGGTTTTTTTAGTGTCTATTGGAATTATTTCATTTTAGGTTGTATTTTTCAGTTCTAGAATTTCCATGTGTTCTTTTCCAATCATTTTTACTTCTCTGTTGATGTTGCCCATCCATTCCCACAATATGTGCATATTTTCATTTAAAATTTTCTACCTCTTTGTAATAGTTGTATTAAAGTCCATCCTTTCTGTCATTGCTGGGTCAGCTTCCTTTACCTGATTTTTCTACTGCTCACATTTTCTTACTTCTTTACATGTCTGACCATTTTGTTGTGGTGGTGGTTGTTTACGGGATCCTGGGCATAGTGGACGCCACATTGTTGAATGCCCAAATTTTATTGTCTTCACTTAAAGAATATAGACTTTAATTCGGAAGCAGTTAATTTACTTGTGGATCTGCCTGTGAAGTCTTGTCCCTAAGCTTTGTTAGAACACATCTAGAATAGTCTTCATTCTAGGGCTGGGCTTGCCCTATTCTTAGCTCTATTCTTCTGGGATATTAGCTGAGTGCTCAGTGAGTTCAGTGTGGTCTTTCCAAACTGGCTGGCCAGTACTTCAGTATTTCCCAGCCCTGTGTAAGTTCTGGAATTTCCACGTCTCCCACTTCTCCTTGGTAGTTGGTCTTTGTCTGCTAGGTAAGAACCTTGCCTTTAGCATAGACACCAGCTCTTCAGTCAGGCACTCGGGGGATGTCTATGCAGATTTCTGGAACCCTTGCCTGTGCATTCCTTGTACCCTGCCCTCCAGGTCCCCTTTCGGTGCTACCCTCCAACCTGCGTCTCCTCACCCCCGCAGCACTCCTTATTCTGTGTGGGCTCCCCCTCCCTGCATCATGGTTTGAGAAGAGCCTCCGGGCAGAAATCTGCGTGATCATGGGGTTGCCTCATCTGTTTTCACCCTCCCAAGGGTCACAATTTTATATCGCTTGTTGCCCAACATCTGAAAACAGTTATTTCATATATTTTGTCCAGTTTTTATAGGTTCTTAATAGTAGAAGGTCTAGTTTGCTACCAGTTTTCATCATGTCCAGAAGTATAAGTGCAAATGGAAATCAACTATCAAATACAGCTTTAAAACATCACTAGAATTAAAAAAAGATGTTTAATAGTGGACTTTCCACAAACAACTTTGTTCAGAGGACAAAGCCCAGATAAATTAAATTTACTTGCACGGGGAAGATTTTCAGCATTCAACACAATAATTTACTACATGATTTTGTCACATCTTGTTTTAGACAGATACCCATTTATAAGGCCATAGTTCTTACATGAACATGGCCTTCTGGACTAGGAAGCAAGAGACTCCTGTTGCTCTGGACCCAGTGCACCTGCTTGTGTGACCTTGGGCCGTCACTTTGGTTCCCTGTGTGCCAAGGTTACCCAGGACACCACAGCATGCTCACAGAGATGCCAGGGGGTATTTTCAACTTTCAACAGAAGCACAGTGAGACCTGTCATCTGGTGGACACCACACACATGGCCAGCCTCTCATTAATGTCTAATTAACATTAGATTATGCTACACTCCTTACAAGAGCATCTTATCTTCACGAAACTAGATTTGGAGCAATTGCTATGATAAAAAGTGAGCACCACACACAGGAAGGTGACAGGGGGTGACAGGGAGGTGACAGGAAGGTGGGTGGAGGCCAAAGTGGATCCCAGTGGTAGACACATGTGCTGTTAGTAAGACCTTGTGATTATGTGAGCATGTAATGAAAATATCACTTTCTTCCTTCAATTTACATGTATTATTTTTTTCAAATGGCTACAGATTTGTCAGAACATAAAAACGTTTTAAGTTGAAACTAACGACTTAAAACCATTAGGCATTGTTTTTGGACGAGGCCCTGGGACAAAATGACAGAGACACGGAGGGCGCCATGCACCCAGAAAGCGCAGGAGCCTCGGGCCTGGATGAGGAGCCTGTCGGCATCACCGGTCCCGTCTGCAAAAGGCAGGGTCTGCATTCAATTCTCTCTTTATTCTACCAATTTAGGAATCCGTGGTTCCGTATCAGTACAAGTGGTATTTTTTGTTTTGTTTTGCTTTGTTTTAAGTAGGCTTCATGCCCAGCCCAAGGCTTGAACTCATGACTCTGAGTTTAAGAGTCAGAGTCTCAACTGACTGAGCCACCCTGGCACCCCAGTACTGTAAGTGGTTCAAGTGGCACAGTGAATGTGGCGTGCTGATCGGGTCACTTCTATCAGGGAGGCAAAGAAGAAATGCAAGACTCCCAGCTTGCTGTGAAGCAAGGGTCCCCAGGTCTCCAAAGGGAAAAAAGGAACCAGAGACAGAGTCAAGAATTCCTCAGGCTGAGAAGAGATAAGACTTTTAAGTCAGTTCAAATTCCCATATCAGACATGGGGCAGCTCTGGCACGGGGTGAAAACAGTGTGTTCACTCTAGAACTCTCCTGTACCTTTAGAATAGGGACCTGGGATCGAAGGACTCCATGCACAGAATTCAGAATGCTCACTGAACTTGAACAGAAAAAAACTGACCTTTATCCTGGTTAACTTCTAGTTGAAATGTAGCATTTTCTTCAGTTATGAACGCAGTCAACAGACCACAGGAGGGCCAGCATTTCCCGTGGTGCTGCCACCCATTGAAATAATTGGGATTTTCCTTTCACGGTACTGTTTTACGCTCACAGCCATTATGACTTGCACAGACCTCGTTACTCGGTGCGTGTGGGGGGAGATTATTACTATATCATGGAATATCTTTAAAACATATTTTGGTAATTGCTTTTCAAAATAGGAGTTGTTTCTTGGATAATCTTAAATAATGGTTTTAATTTTTTATTGCGGAGAACTTGGAACGTACGTAAAAGTGTACTGAAAGATATGTAGAGTGCCCCATGTCCATCACCCGGCTGCACCCTGAATCACTCTCAATGCCACGTGATCTTGTGGTCCCTCCCAACGTGACATAGGGTGTTCATCGTGTTGTGTTTCCAGCCACCTAGGATGTGCCCTCATCCCCATGGTGTAGTTCATCATGTCCCTCTTTCTTCCGTGTTTCCTATAAACTGAAAACTGGGTCTAGAGGCTTGATGCCGGTGGGCGTTAGGGACAGAAGGAGGACCGGGCCTACTTCTGGAAATCTCCATTAGCAACCATGGCTCTTCGGTGCTTAGATCCATCAGTTAATTAGGGTTACAAAATGCTCTAATTCTACCATTTCTTCTAGTGTATTATCTGTAATATTTCTACAAGGAAATGGATGCCTCCTCAATTATTTGGTTACCCGGTGGTAGAGTTAGTACAGGAAGTCAGAATACATATTCTGGATGCTTTCCCTTTATTTATCAATTTTCTCAAATGACTGGGTTTCTTTTATGCATCTTATTTTGTCCATTTATTTTTTTTAATGTTTGTTTTGAGAAGGGGGACAAGGGGCAGAGAAAGAGCCCCAAGCAGGCTCCACGCTGTCAGCGCAGAGCCCGACACAAGGCTGGAACTCACAGCCTGAGCCAAGCTCGAGAGTCGGACGCTTCACGCACTGAGCTGCCTGGGCGCTCCTTATCTTCCACAGTTAGAACCATTAGCCTGAGGGGGGTTCGTGGGCTCCCCCAGACTGTCAGATGGGGTGACTTCACAGAAGGCCCCCCCACCCCCGCCATGGACCCCTGAGAGATAGGCACACTCACTGCAGCTCTTCTGCAGCGGCCTTACCGCCAGTGCCCTCACCGCCCGCAGCACTTCACCCCGCGCTTCGGGCCCGGCGAGGCCCCAGCCCACGCTGCGCCATGGCAGCGGCACGTGCGTGAATCTTAGGGCAGGAGCCAAGGTACGGAGACAGCCTGCTCGCGGCCTTGCTCACACGCAGACTCTGCTCCTCACCAGCTGCGTAAACTGGGCAAGTTCCTCCTCCTCTGAGCTTCGAGTGCTTCATATGGAAAAGACAAAAATGTTCTTGAACTTGAAGAATGCTTTTGAGAACTAAAGAGGGGAAGGTTCCTGAGGGACTGAGGTATATTCCATCTGATTAATCTGAAAAATTAGCTGGGGCCTAAAACTCCCTTAGGATTCTTTTTTTTTTTTTTTTTTTTTTGCACCCCTGGTCTGATTCTTCTTCCATTTCTGAACTCTGCCATCTCAATCTTTCAAGCACTCCCTGCAAGCCATGTCACCCGCCATAGGCTTTCTTCCTCGTTCAGGTGAATTGGCTGCTTCTTTTAAAGCAGAGGCGCCATCAGCATGGCTCTTATGCTCACATCCTATGTGAGTGATGCCAGTATCTCCTCAGTATCTGTCCCTGATGACTCATTGATATCTCACCAATGACTTATCAATATCTTATCAATATTTCTCACCAATTCTCATCAAAGGCTCATTAATGATTCCATCATTGTCTCATTGATGTCTTTCATCAGTGATTCATCAATATCTCATCAATGACTCATCTATGTCTCATCAATATCCCATTAATGTCTCATCAATATCCCATCAATGTCTCACCAATGTCTCCTCAATGTCTCATCAATATCCCATTAATGTCTCATCAATGTCTCAATATGTAATTGATATGTCATCAATATCTTATCAGTCTCATCAATGTCTCATCAATGATTCTGTCAATGTCCCATTGATGTGCAATCCATGTCTCTCATTGACGTCTCTCATCAATGGCTCATCAGTATCTCATGCATGTCTTGTCCATCAATGTCTCTCCTAGCCCCTTGGAGGTCCCACTAAGGGTAGGTGGGGGGCTTTTAGGAACATTTCAGTCATGCAGATACAAGTTTGGACATTGGCCTTCCTGTATATTAGCGGGGTTCCCCTGAACCTGTTTTCTTAGTGTAACATGGGCACTAAAAGCCTGTGCCTCAGCTTTGTTGAGACTAAACAGATTTTGTGTCTAGTATGGAGATGTATTAACAAAGGACGGTCAGGAGCGCCTGGGTGGCTCAGTCAGTTAAGCGTCTGACTTTGGCTCAGGTCATGATCTCACGGTTCATGGGTTCGAGCCCCACATCGGGCTCTGTGCTGACAGCTCAGAGCATGGAGCCTGCTTTGGATTCTGTGTCTCCCTCTCTCTCTGACCCTTCCCTGCTCACGCTGTGCCTCTCTCTCAGAAATAAATAAAACATTAAAAAAAAAGAAAAGAAAAGAAAATACGCTGAGATCTGAGCTCCTTCGTGACCTCATTTGCTGTGAGCAAAGTGAAACATGATCGTTCCACAGAATTAAAGACCGGGAAGGGCTTCTGATTTTGGAAGAACAGTTTTTTCATGGATTTGTATGCATAACAGCCATTGCAGTTGGTGATGGTGGAGTCAGTGAGTAATAAAAATGTCGTTTCCTGTGATTCTTAGAAATTAAATATGCCAGTACTCATCCACATTAGCCTTTGAAATGCAGGCAGCCGTCTGGAGCAGAGGCCGGGGGACCTCGCTGAAGCCTCGAGAGGTAGACCCCACAGGTGCAAATTGACACCCAGGAAAACAATGGTTAACACATTCTAGAATTTGGAGAAAGAGAGAATGTTAAAATAAACGTATGTCAAGCAGACAAATTTGGACTTCTGCAGGAGGATCTGTCACATCAAACAGAAATAGCTATAAATTACTTGTAATAGTAAAAATCTTGTCATTTATAACCTTTAAAGCAACGGGCTCATTTAACACATCAGCTCATAGATCATAATCTAGGACAGTCAGCCTCGGTATTTATTACACTTTTAGTGTGTAGAACGCAGAGCAAACCAAGCATGATCCGCAAAAGGCCCCTCGTGGGCCGTCAGCTTTTGGAACCACAGAACGAGCCAGAGAGGCAAGTGCCTCAGGCCCAGGGTGATGAATATGTCAAGATATGAAAACCCTTTCTGCTCCTAAAAAGAAAATTAAGACGTGATTGGAAATGTCATGCCTTGGGTAGTCTCATAATGAATAATTCCAAATAAATCCCACCATTATTCTGTTTATTTGTTTTACTTAGAAGCTATTTGAAGTCATTGGAGCTGCAAGTATGTTTCGACGTGCCAAGTGTATTTGCTGTATCTTGTAATCATCTCGCTAAGCGGCACCGGCAAACAGTGCTTGTTTCAGACTCGTCGCCGCGTACTGCCCGCAGATAAGAGATCCGTCCCAGAGCCATTTGTAAAGGGGCTGAGGTGCCTTTGCTGAAGACGACACAGGAAACCACCTTCTGCATTATTTGAAGATTCGATGGGAATGAGGTATTTATGACAGGGATGCTGAATGAAGTTTCCGTGCTCTGGATACATAATTCATGTTCGTCAACGCAGGGTGGAGGGTTCCGGAGGGTTCCAGAAGGAGAGGACAGGAGCACGCTGACCACTCGCGCCACAGGGAGGACGAGCCCCCAGAGTGGGGGGCGAGCACGTGGCTCACGCTGACAGCTGTGCCGGCATCATGAGGCTTGAGGCAGCACATGCCAGTCTCCCCACGGACAGCGACGCTAAGCTGCACTGCATCCTGTCCCCTTTGACCTTCTCTCTGACGGCCTCTGACCTCCGGGTTTTCTCCCCCACACAGATCGGTAGGTGCTTTACTCTGCCAGGAGCCAGCGCCTGGCTCCTGCAAGATGCTGTGCTTTGCGCAGCACCCATGAGTGCGTGGTGCGTGTGTGCACACACATGTGCATCCACACACATGTGCAGGCACATGCACACACGTGCATGCAGGTGTGCACACACACATGCTGTGCCCACGCACACGTGCATGCACATTCACACACGTGCAGGCACCCGTGCATGTTCACACACTCGTGCATCCACATCCACATGCACATATGCATGCAGGCACAAGTGCACACACATGCTCACACACACAGGCACTCGCGTGCACACACACGCATGTGTGCACACCCACGTGCAGGCACACCCACGTGCACAGCCTGCGCTGATGCGGCTGTGGCAGCAGCCACACTGAGAATCCTAGGTCCGGTGGTTGGGTGGCTTTTCCTTATTTTGCCTTTCCACGGTCTCCCGAGGCATGCTTCTAGCGGGGTAAAAATTTGCCTCTGTCTAAATGTATGAACATGAGCTAATTTAAAAAGAACAGACCCCCTGAATTTAATCTTAAAAAGAAGCTAAAATTTAAAAATTAGCTTCAACTGGTAAGTAGTATAACTGATTCCTTGAAAAATGACAGCCGCTCTCCCTCTGAACTGAATCCTGTCTTCGCAACGGCGGCTGCTTTCCGTAGACTGACGGGTGGTTGCTGGTGAGGGAAGAAGGGGGTTGAGCACAAGAGACTGTAGGCAGCTAGAGTTGGGGCTCGATTCAGGGCACACGGGTAACAAGCCTGTCATTCCCGCGGAAGAGCCGATACCGGGAACCGAATCATTCACATCCACAGCCTCCCGCCTGGAGTGCCGAAACCAAACAAACCACGCCGCACCGAAATTAGTCACTTTATTTTGGCTGGCACTCAACGTTTATATGCCAGGTAACACACTAAGTTTTAGGAGTGTGCGTGCATCAAATAAATTGAAGAACTGGGTTCTTCAGTAGCCTCGGTAATCTCTAGAAACACCAACAACCTACATCTTTAGCCTCAATTGTTGGATGTTACTGACAAAAGAATATTTTTCTCTTTTCTTTCTCTTTTTTTTTTTTTTTTTTTTGGTGAACTGAATGGATAATTGTCTCAATTCTACATTTTTAAATTATATATAACTATAGAGTATGTGTTGCATGTGTTGACTACCTATTATTTTAACACATCTGTTAATTTTTAACAAAGTTAATTTCTACAGAATGGTGGGTAATTCTGAAAACATTGTGGGCAAAATGTTACAAACTCATTATTCGACCAGCACAACGGCGTACTGGTAGTGAGTTTCCTTGCTTGGAAGACACACACTTTCCGTTCCATCGTCTCTGGAATCTGCCCACACCATCACCATCAGTGACAACTTACGATTTTAACTGGCAGATTTGTTTTCTTTCCCTGTGGCAGGTAAAATAAAGACGCGTCCTGAAATCAATGGCATGGTAGGCTTGTTGGAAAAAACAAATGCATGTGTGTGGTATTGACCTAGGGATAATCTCTTGTCTGTCTGGTTCGGGGTGAAGAGAAATTGCGTGTCCAAGACCGGCCGTTCTTCCCTAATACTTCCGTGTGTCGGAATTTGTATAAATTACGTCCCCAAACTTCAGTATGGTTACCTTTATTCGACTGTTCTGTGTGTAAGTGGTTCACCCTGGCTGGCTGTGTGTGTTGGACAGAGGGCTCCTCTTCTGTGTCCCTCAGCAACTGAAAAGGTTACAAATGAAAACCCTGGAGGACTCTCAAAGGATGAAGCAAGCTGATCAGTTCCCCAGCTCGTATCAAATGTGAT
The DNA here is from genome assembly GCF_003009895.1 of Hyaena hyaena. Lineage (NCBI taxonomy): Eukaryota > Metazoa > Chordata > Mammalia > Carnivora > Hyaenidae > Hyaena > Hyaena hyaena. The sequence goes on from NW_024080654.1 coordinate 5,782,975, forward strand.
GATGAGTCAAAAAAAAAAAAAAATCACCAAGTTAGTGGTGATAAATGGATCCCACTGGCTGGGATTTATTCATGTTTTAAATTTCAAGAGGAGCGGGTAGATGTGCAGCAAAATGCAGTACTGCATTCGCGTTCGTTTTCTGGAAGCCTCGCTAGGCAATTGCTGTAATGCAGAAGAATGTTTACCACTGACCCCCCGCCGTGTGCCACCCCTATTTCCTGCCTGAATTGTTTGTCCGCCTCTTCTCAGAGCCAGAAGTCCTCGAGAGGGCTGGGGGCCGAATTTAAATATGAGGTCAGTTGGAGGGGGTGTGGGGACAGTAGAGAGAAGAGAAAAGTATAGATTTTAAAATTTAAAGAAATTTAATGTTTATTTATTTTTGAGAGAGACAGAGAGGCAGAGCAAGAGCGGGGGGCAGGGGGGCAGAGAGAGAGGGAGACACAGAATCCGAAGCAGCTCCAGGCTCCGAGCTGTCAGCACAGAGCCCGACGTGGGGCTCGAACCCACGAACGTGAGATCGTGACCTGAGCCGAAGTCGGACGCTTAACCGACGGAGCCCCCCAGGCGCCCCTAGGTTTAAAAATGTTTAAATGATAAGGATTTCATACAGGGACACAGACATGTTGGCTCATTACCTGTGACTTCAACTATTTGTCCCTTATCGACTGACGTTACACTACAAGGATTTGCATTGAAAGGACACAAAGAAAGAGCAAGTCATGGCACACAGCCAAATAAAAGAGTAATGTTCTGGTGAATTTAGCCTAAATAATTTACTGCTGTGGAAAAGTGGAAAAGTGCAAGGTGAACCCTTTGACCAATAAATCTCTCCTGCCCGTGAAACCCTTATCTGGTCCCCTCACCATATTCCACACGAGGAAGCCATCCTCGTTGGCTCCGGTTCGTTATTTGTAAACCTTGATCTTCTGCACTCGGTGTCCTAAATATGGATAATTAGCATCAGTTTATCACGCTTCTGCATATTTTCTCTTCTCTCCAAACATGCACGCTGCTATTGGCTGCCGTTCTGCCACAGAAGATTATGGAGACAGATTGCAGAGAATGAATGTGCTAAACGAGATTAGGAAGGAATAGAAATAGAAACTTGGCCAATAAATTCCTCGCGAGAGCCTTATCGTACAATTACACGTTGACTTGTTTCACTCTCTCCCAGCCTCTTAATCCAGTGCCCCCACCAAGAATAAAATTTCACTAATTTCTGAATTACTGCGTATCCCCCTGGCTCGTTACCGAGAACGCTGCCGAGAACAACCCCGTCAAACTTTGCAATAAAAAAATTAAACTTTAAATGTCAAAATGGGCGGGCTGCGTCCGGGACACTGCAAGCACGTAGGCATCGGTGAAGGCGCGCGCGGAGCCTTGGCCCAGAGGGGCCTTCGACTTCTCCTCGAGCAGCAGATTCCCGCATCGTGCCCCCTGGGGGGCCTCAGCCGCGTGGGGGGGGTGGCCGTGCTCGCACGCAGCTGCCCGACCTGCTGGAAGGACCAGGCCTTGGCTTCGTTCCTTCGTATTATTACTGATAACAATCCGACGCCTGGAGCGCCGTGGCAGTCCCCTCCCGCTGAGACACGTGCCACACGCCGTGGGCCCTTGTGCACATCTGCGTACACGGATTCTCGCCCATCCTTGTCTCAGGGAAGCACGGAGTTGAGGCCGCTGCCGCAGGGCATCTGCAGAGAGAGGCCTCCTCTCCTGTGCCTGAGTGTCACCCTCCCCAGGGCTTTATAATCAGTTCGGTATTTAAAGAGGCCTATTAAGCTTTTCCATCCGCCAGGGGACTATTTGTAGCTCAGAGCAGCAGTCAGACATTATGATGCACCCACGGAGGCCAGGCACTGCCACGGGAGGCACGTCCACGGGACAGGGGTCATGTCACTGGAGGGGATGGAAACCCGGATCACGTCCTAAAACCGATACATTCGTCCTGGCTTCCAGTTCACGGTGAGAATAATCAATTCGCTGAAGAAACCCACACAATTGTAAACAGTTTTTACGCACAGATCATGAGGTTGCCTTCACTTTTTTTTCTCCAAGTCACGTCCATTAGGCTTTCGCGAGGAGAGGAACTTAGACACAGTCCAGGGAAGAGATTCCAGAACTCCGGAGGGCTGCGTCCAGGCTCTGGGCGCAGAGACAAACCTGGACAATATTCATCTGGCAAATGCATACGGAGTGCCTCCGAGGTGCCAGGACTGTTCTAGAAGGGTGGGGTGTAGCAACACAAAGAATCCCGCCCCGGACAAGCTAACGGTTAAGGAAGCTGGTCCGTCTTGACTTGAGTGTGCGTTTGCCTTTTGCACACTTGGTGATCTGTCGACTGCCTGTCAAGAATTCCCTTTCCCAGACACGGAGCCAGCCTGGACCGCCTTTCCGCCTTGTACCTCCCTAGGGACAGTGAACCCGGCCTGCAAGGAAGATTCTAGAGGCACAGCCCCAGCACCTCAGGCAGGTCCCGAGGCAACGGTGTAGACAAAACACACACGTCTCAGATGTCAGGGAGGTTGTGCTTTCCCTGAATCGTCCTCCTTTCCAGAGCCACGGAGGGGGTTGCCGAGTGGGGTGCCGGGGGCCTGGCAAAGGGCTAGGACTGGTTGTTTTCCTTTCCTGGGGGGATGGTTTGGAGGCTTTGCAGCGCTAAGAGCAGTGGACTCGGAGGCTGGGCCGCGCTGCGGGCAAGGCCCCGGGCAGGGGGCTCGTGGGGAAGCCGAGCTCAGCTACCAGCGCCGGGGCAACCTTCCCCGAAAACGTGCGATCAGATGGGGAGTGAGAACTGGCCCCTTCTCCCCTGTCCTGTTTCCTGAGCTGGAGAGCTGGGGGGGGAGGGGGGGCAGCGAGAGGAGCCGTTTGCCATTAATCTGGGAACAAACGGCTAACCTCGGTGACTGGTATTTTTGCTTTTCTTTTCTCACTTTTCTCAGTGTGGGGAAGCGCGGCGCCCGCCGGAGCGATTGTGAGGGGCTCTGCTGGAATTTGGCCGCGCGAAGGCTTGGCGAGCAGCCCCATGCTGCCTCCTATTCAGCAGGCCGGTCCTCCTCGAGCTTTGGAAGTTTCGCTCGGCCGTGCACTCAATGGCTTCACAAAGCTGATTACAAGCTTCAGCGCATTCCTGAAGGAGCCAAAAGCGACGCAGGTGCAAACGAGCCGAGGGAGCCCCTTATCCCGGTGACAGAATGGGACAAGCTGGGAAAGGCTTGGACCACACAAATCCAAGCTCACCAGGCAGCAGAAAGCCTGCCTTGGGAACCGGGGGTCATTATCCGCCCTATTCAGCGGGGCCGGAGACCCTGGGGGCCCGGGGGCTGCAGGGGACCCCGCCGGGGCCTGGAGCCGGGTCGGGGCGCGGGCGGAGGGCTGTGCCTCTCCCGGCACCCGCGGCGTCGGTCAAGTCTGTACTCCGACGTGCCCATGTCAACACCGGTAGGGACACAGGAGAAAAACCTTGCAGGACCCGACCGGCTGTGTGGACAACGCGCAACGTCTGCCCATCCAGCGTCCAGACCGCACCGGCCGCTGTCTGCCCAGCCTGGCGCTGTGCGACCCCGACGGGGCCCCCCGGGCCACTGACACTCACCCCCAAGGGCCACTCCGCCTCCGTTCTCTCCCACCCCACCCCCTTTCCTTCCAGTCTTCCTAGACACAGGGTCCCGCTGAGCGTGGCTGGCGCTGGGCTGTGGGAGGGACAGTGGGGGTGGGCTGGCAGGTCACGGGGTCGCCCCTTAGAATTGCTCTGGGCTTGGCCTCGGATGCCTTTGCTGCGAGTCTGACTCCCTGGTGGGGAGGAGGGCCCGGCCCCTCTGGGAGAACGAAGGTCGGTCCGGCCCAGGCTCAGAGCCCCGGACCAGGGCCATGGGGGGCAGGCTGCCGCAGGCCGAGGAGGAGGGGGCTGGAGGCGGGAGCCGGCCCGCGGGTGTCCCCCGGGGCCGCCAGCGACCCGCGACAGGTGCGGGCCGGGAGTCTGGCGCGCGCCCCTCGCCCTGGCCACCGCCCCGCGGGCCTGGTGGCGCCCGGGTCCCCGCGGGCAGGGCCGGGGCAGGGCGCTGTGCTGACGCTCTTTTGTCTGATAACTAATTTGAGTTAATGCGATCTTTATGTAAAGCTAACAGCGGATAATTGTCTATTTTCTCGCCAACAATCTCCATCACAATCACTTATCTGGAAACCTGCGGCTGGATTAATCGTTATATTCCCGAGATGAGCCTCGAGGCGAACGCGGGCGGGGACCTAGAAACGCCTCCCGCACGCCTGCGGGACGGGTGCGGGCCGGTCGGCCACTGGCCCCAGCTCGGGGCGCCCGGGGGCTGGTGCCCAAGGCGGGCTGCACACGCCTTCTTCAGGGGTCGGTTGGGGGGTGGGGGGCGGGAGGCGGAGGGAGGGGGGAGGCAGAAGAGGAGGGGAGGGGTGTGATCCTGCGGGGAGGCAGGGCGAAGGGCAGCCTGGGTCTCGCTGGGCCTGGGCCAGGGCTCCTGACCGGCGTCGGGGTCCACCCGCCCAGGAGTCGTCCGTGCCAGAATCAAGTCTCTGGGGGGGGGGGGGGAGAAAGCACGCCCCCCCTTATTTTCTGCAGGAAAGATTCTCCCTCCCTTCATCTGCGTGATCCAGCTTTGCCCCCGCCCCCGCCACCTGTTACCGCCGTAGGGTCCCTCCTCCAGGGTCCCCATAGCTGCAATTCATTGGCAATATTCACACCGCGCCCACCGTGACTGAAATACCCAAGGAGAGAGCCTGAGGGGTGGGGGCAGCCCCGGTGCGCCACCCCCACCAGGCTCCAGTTGCAGGGGTGAGAAGGGCTGCAGACGGCGGCCTGTGGGGAAAGGCACTGGCACCGCAGAGATGTTGTCTCTCCGAGCGGAAGCGCCACTGCCCGTGCAATCCCGGAGAGCAAGTGCCCTGCGTGCGCGGGGGGCTCGGAAGGAAACCCATTCTGCTGACTTCCGCTCGGATCTGCAGCCCAGGGCGCGGCCTCGCAACTTTTCAAAATGGTGTTTCTGGAAAAGAGAAATTCGGTCTCGGTTTGTGACACTTTGGGGCCACGTAGAAGGAAACTGTGTTTCGGTCTTGGCAGACTCAGGATTCTCAGAGCACAGGCATAGAGTAAAATAAAATGCCATAAAATGGTTGGGTTTTTAGATAAAGGAGGACCCCAGTTTACCCCCCAAATAGCGCATTGTGAAGTCCCGTTAAAATCCGCAAGTCTTCAACTTTCCCCTCCAGCAGCTTGATGAGGTCGCTCCAGGCAAACAAGGAAGTCCTCCCTCCTGGCCGGCGAGCCAGGCCCCGCCGAGTTCCCAGGGCGGCTTTGTGCCGCAGCCGTGGGATCACCCTGCTCCGTCTCTCACCTGAATCTTGTCATCCCGTGTCATCGCGGCCATCTCGGAGTGATCTTGGAACAATGCTGGTCCCCTCGGCCGAGCCGCCGGTCAATCAGGCAGAACGGACCGTGCAGATGGGCTGGGGGGCCTCGCTCGGGAACACTGGAGCCCATTGTCCTGGGCGTTTCCAAGCGCCGAGCAGCTGCACACACTTGTCGCCTCGGACCCTCGGTTGCCGCTGTAATGTCATCATTGCGGAGCGTCAGACTTTACCAGACAGTCCGAGCTCACCAGCGGCCTTCTCCGCAAAGGCCTCTCTTCTCCGTCTCTGTCTCCGGGACAAGATTCAGACTCCAGATCCCCTTCTGTGGGGAGGGGAAGGGGGCGCTTTGCAAGTGACAAGGGCTGAAGATCCACTTTCCTCTTTCTGGTGAATTCCCAGCCTCTGAACCCGTCCTGGGGCTCAGAAGTCTGACTCGAGAGACTCGGATTTCGGGGCGTCCACAGTTTCTGCGTGTTGCTGCGAGTTTAAAGCCCGAGGGCAGCAGCGCAGCAGGTGGAGTGACTTTAACAGACGCCATCTTCCGCTCTGGGGACCACACAGTGAAGGATGTGGGGTCTTTTCTGTCGATGGGCCTCAAAACCACACGCGGCCGGGCAGGTGTGCCCTGAAACGGACAAGTTCGCCACACCAGGCGCCGCCTTGTCGGGCTACGGAGTGGCCGCCCCCGATGCCGCCATCCGGCCTCTGTCCCCTCGCCGCCGTGCGCCCCACCACCCCCTCCCAGGGTCACCTCTTTTTGGCAGAACAGTGTGGGCGGGGGGCCCCGGGGCACCCGCGAACACAGCTCAGCTCTGTCCTCCAGCCAGCTTGCCTTCCCTTCCCCTCCCCCAGCCTCTGTTAATGAGTCCTTCCTCTGCCTCTTTCCAGGAGCCCCGTCCATCGTCCTTTCCCTTCCCTCCCCCGCGCCCCCCCTGCCCCCCCCCCCCCGGGGCTGGAAGTTCTTCCCCAGAAAAGGCCGGTGGAGAAAGGTTCCAGGCCATTCCCAGCCGCAGCTGAGAAGCCGATGTGGAGGCCGAGGGGCGGAAGGGCCAAGTCTTCCCCAAGTGCCCAGAGGCTCCCCGGGGGCCCTGGAGGACCCCCCCCATGCACCTCAAAGCCTCCCAGGTGCCTCTGGTTTCCTGACAAACCGGGGGTACAAGCAAGTCCTGCTTTCGCAAATACAGCAGGACGGCCCCGTTCCGGGCCTCGTTGGCTTGGCTGTCGGGGCGGGGGTGCAGGCGACCCAGCTACAGGCGGTCGCTTTGGAGGCCCCTCCAGCGAACTCACCGAGAACCCTCTGATTCTGCCCGGAAAACTGTATGATTCGGGCCCGGCCGCTGCGGTTGCTCTTGGAAATCTCTGCTTCTCTTCACCGTCTCTGGGCCCAGGACCTCCCCCACACCCGTGGGGTGCCCTCCCCCCAGGTCCACAGTGGGGGGGGCAGAGGCAGCTTGCAGGAGCCCCCGGCCGGGACCCGGGATGACGCGAGGTGCAGGGGACGGCGGTTTTGCGGGCTTGGAGGCCCGGTGTCTCCCCAGGGTGTAGACGGTGTCCGGTGGTTGGGAGTGTGCACAGTAGGGGTGGAGGGGCTGCAGAGGCCCGGCCGTGGCTCCGCCGAGGGCGCAGGACAGTTTCCGCGGCCGCGTGGGCCTCTTCCCCGGGGGAGGCTCTGGCCGGGCCCCTGAGCTCGGGGCGGGAGCCTGGACTCGCCCCTGCAGCCCTGTCCCTTTCACCCACCCGCTGCCACACACGCCTCACACACTCACAGCCCCTCCTCACACACACCCACTCCCACACACTCACAGCCCCTTCTCACACACATTCTTTCCCACACGTCACACACAGCTTACACACGCAGCCTTGCACAGCACACACACCATGCACTCATGTTCACGCAAACACCCAGAGGCTCTCTCTGGGATGTGGGCGTGTGCTCCACGGAGCCACTCACGTTGACTCGTGGGCATCTCCCCTCCCCCACTCGCCGGTCCCCACGGGTCCTGCGGCTGGCGGGGGTGGGGGGTGGCCAGTGACTCCCGGCTCCCTTTTGGGGGAGAAACCAGAAACCACACACTGGGAAGAATACGCTGTTAGGTACACGCACGGGGACGAGTGAGCTCATCTGTACAGAATTCAGCAAATACGGGGAAAAGTGACGTGAAGGAAGGACAAGGGTGTGTGAGGCTGGACCCTTCCCTTCTGAGCGGACGCCTCCAGGCTCGCTAGATTGGGCGAGCTGCCACTTCGCTCCCGTGGGTTCCACGTCTGCGCTCTCCCCCAGGGGGCCCTCCCCGCTGGCACACCCCCCGCCGTGACCCAGCCTGGGGGCCGCCGTGGGGGCGCGGGCAGCGGGCCGGACACGCCAGCTTGCACAGACGTGCTGTGACAGAAGCCACGTGAAATAGCTCACTGGTCGGTTAGAACACTGATTTCATGTGGAAACGATTGTATTTTGGTTATTTGGGGTGAAATAAAATACATTTTTGAAGTTAATTTCTTCTCTCTGCTTCTTCTACTTTTTAAAAACGTAGCTTTCAGGAAAATTAAAGTGACCTGCGAGTCTTCTGGTTGTGGCTTGCCTTCGCTGCCTGACCGCTCCTCCCGGACGCGGGGCCCACGGGTAGTAGGAGGCCGCGCGGACCCTCCCACGTTCAAGCTGCTCTTGTAATGTCGTATGTCGTCGAGGCCTCCTTCCTTCTGTGAGAGGGTGCACGGCGGGGGCAGGGCGGCAGCTCGGGGTATTTTATCACTAGATTCATTTCTTTCTGTTTTAACTTTAATTCCGTGCACTTGCTGCCCTGTGATCCCAGTCGGCCGTCTCAGATGAACTCTCCGGTAACTTCTGAAGAATCTTGCTACGAATGTCGGCTCGTGCTGAAGCCTAAATGATAACAGGTTATTCCCCAACGTCTACACGGCCTGCAGCAGCCCTTTCCTGTACTTCTCCGCCCTCCCTCTTCCCTTGCGAGGCGCCACCGCCCCGACCCCACCACAACTGGAGTGGGGGTTCACAGCCCCCGAAAGTGCTTTCTGCTGAGCAAGAACGGAATTCTTCCAGACTTTTTTTATTCCTATATTGATTCATAGCTTTAAAAATTTGTGAAGTCACACCTTGGTCAAAAACATTACAATAAAACATATTTGTAAACATTTTTTATTTTAGTTTTTCGACATTTTTTACTGTAAAGAAAGTATTTGAAAATGGTCTACCTTCTATAGATGCTGGCGAGGATGTGGAGAAACGGGCACCATCCTACACTGTTGGTGGGAATGTAAACGGGTGCAGCCCCTCTGGAAAACAGAGTGAAGGTTACTCAAAAAAATAACAAAAGAACTCCCCTAAGACCCAGCAATAGCACTGCTAGGAATTTACCCAAGGGACACAGGAGTGCTGATGCACAGGGGCACATGTACCCCAATGTTCATAGCAGCACTCTCCACAATAGCCAAAACATGGAAAGAGCCTAAGTGTCCATCAACGGACGAATGGATCAAGCAGATGTGGTTTATCTATACCATGGAATACTACATGGCAATGAGAAAGAATGACATCTGGCCTGTGTAGCAACACGGATGGACCTTGAGGGTGTTATGCTGAGCGACATAAGTCAGGCAGAGAAGGACAGATACCGTATGTTTACACATATAGGAGGATTGGGAGGAACTTAACGGAGGACCGTGGGGGAGAAGAAGGGCGGAAATGGTGGGGGAAAGGGAGAGAGGCAAACCATGAGAGACTCTTGAATGCCAAGAACAAACTGAGGGCTGATGGGGGTGGGGGGAGGGCACTTGTGGGTATGAGCACTGGGTGTTGTATGGAAACCAACTTGACAATAAACTATGGAAGGGAAAAAAAAAAAAAAAAGAAAATGGTCTACCTGAACATTTCAGAGACAAGATCTCTAGAAATAAAGTTATAATACTTAGAAATTATATTTCATCTTTTGATGACAGCAAGGAAGGATTCTTCTGAGAACGTTGTTTATGAAGGATTCAGTGTAACCATCACGTAAAACTCTACATGTACATGTAGTTGAAGTGCACACATTGTGTTTTTCCGTATTTACTTTGAGGATTATGTAAGTAATGAATCAATTCAGTAAAAACGTGAGACGAGTCTCCTTCACCAATAAACTGGAAGTATCTAATATATAATTTTGGGTAAAACTTAAAACTTGCTTTTATCGTAAAAGGAACTCTCTTCTTTCTCATGGTCAGTGTCCATGTAATGTTCTGTTTTTGGCAGAATTAACTTTAACTGAGGGAAAAGGAAAATGCAGACTCCCAGGAATGATCAAGGTTTTGTGGGTAAAGTAACTGAAATGGTTTATTCTTTGCATTAATTCCTGGGAAAATATCAATCTTGGTTCAATTAATAAGAAACCAGTAGAAAGACTTAATTATTTACCCTGACTGCCTGATTTTTAAAGAGTGGCCCATGTTTTTTTTGTTTGTTTGTTTGTTTGTTTTTAATGTTTATTTTATTTTGAGAGACAGAGACAGAGCATGAATGGGAAAGGGGCAGAGACAGAGGGAGACACAGAATCTGAAACAGGCTCCAGGCTCTGCGCTGTCAGCACAGAGCCCAATGTGGGTCTCAAACTCACAAACTGCGAGATCATGACCTGAGGCGAGGTCGGCGCTTAACAGACTGAGCCACCCAGGCGCCCCGAGTGGCCCATGTTTTTTAAAGAGTTTCCAGGGAAATAACTAAAAATGTAGCCTGTATCTTGCCAACAAGCCATCGACACCCATCAGAAGCTCCCGCGACCTCACTTTGGATGTGGCCCACGGTTCGTTTCCGTGACGACGCCTGTCCGCTGTCGCGGAACTTGCTGGGGTAACCAGAAGATGCAGACTGGAAGATCGTGACCGTTTAACTGCCCTTCTAGTGTTTGGACCCCTCTCAGAGTAAAAGAGCCAAACATGCCGAACAGGCAGCAAGAAGACACGCTGGTCCCCGGGCACAGGGCCGTGAAAGCCCCACGTGCCAGCCAGGGGCACCGCCAGCCTGTCCGTGTTGATTTCACGTGCGAGTTGCACGGCCTCGTTTGCCTCCTCGTGTTATAAACCTCGAGACACCCTCATTCAGTCTCCTGTTTCTCTTTTTCCGCTAAAGACCATGACGGTTATGCACCTTCAAATATTTGCAGACAAGATATTCTGGATAAACCATCTAAGATTAACTAAATTAGGTCAACACCATGCAGGGCCGGGGAGATATGCCCCTCGTGTTCAAATTATCTGGTGTCAGCGACACTGATTGAAACAGCACTACCGACCAAAAGGGAAAAAAAGAAAAGAAAAAAAAGAAAAAGTCTTATTACAAGATGTCTCAAAAACAGATAAGAAAGCAACGAGGCCCTCTCGTAAATGAGGGGCCTTATCTAGATTTTAATATGGTGGTAAGCAAATTGTACATGTTTTTGCAAGTTAGACAACTTATATGGGCGGCAGACATTTCTAAAGTTTCTGTAATTCAAAGCCAGTCACTACAGTTTGCATATCCGTCCACGGCTCGCGGGGTCTTTGTTCTTTTCCTCAAAACACTTTCCGCAGAAAGGCTGAAATATGAACAAATTCAGGGCATAGCGTCTGGACCGTTTAACCCCTGCTGGGACGGGTGGAGCGCGAGGGGCTGGTGGTGCTTGAGTGTGTCAGGGTCGGGCCCCTCTGCTTCTCTGCTTACTGTGGAGGCCGAACTGCACCCCATTTCTTTCTTTCTGAAAACTGCCAAACATACTGATGAGATCCCTTGGAAGAGGACCCAAACAAGAGTTGGCAAAGAAAGTTCCTGAACCTTTCATAGAGAGGCCACACTGCCGGAGTCAAACCGTAATGCAGGTGACTGTCACGGCCACAGCCTCTGTATCCATGTCGCAGGTGAGTGCGCCCCGTGACTGCTCCTTGAGACAAACGTCCGCCTGCCGAAGTCACCCAGCGGCTGCTACAATGTATTCATTGTCACAGAAGATATGATTTGGCATAATTAATAGAGTGGCTGTAGGTACATATATTTCAAAACTATACACAGAGTCACAACGAGGGGATGACGTCCCACTTAAAAATCGCTGTATTTAGAAGCCCCTGGGGGCTCAATCCGTTAAGCAACTGACTTCGGCTCAAGTCATGGTCTCGCAGTTTGTTGAGTTTGAGCCCTGCATTGGGCTCTGTGCTGACAGTTAGGAGCCTGGATTCTGCTTCGGATTCTGTGTCTCCATCTCTCTCTCTCTCTCTCAAAAATAAATAAACATTAAATTTTTTTTAATTCACTGTATTTAAATTTTTAAAATTTTTTTAAAAATGTATTTCTTACAGAGAGAGAGAGAGTGAGCAAGGGAGGGTCAGAGAGAGAGAGGGAGACACAGAATCTGAAACAGGCTCCAGGCTCTGAGCTGTCAGTACAGAGCCCAACGCGGGGCTCGAACCCACGAACCATGAGATCATGACCTGAGCCGAAGTCGGACGCTTAACTGACTGAGCCCCCAGGTGCCCCAATTCACTGTATTTAGAACATATTCCTGAGCGGCAATAACCGTGATAGCCTTTATCAGGTTCAAGCTGTGTTCTAATGTAAAGCTGCTGGCTCAGGCAGGCAGCACGTTGCAATGAAATAAAACCAAGAGGAAAGCCCACCGCCCGAAAGCGAACGTCGTGAGCGCATTCTGAGAGCACAGTCGGCCCTTTGCAGGGGTGCTGCTGTCGCTCGAATATTGCAGCGAACGGCAGCTGGGGTGGGTCTGAACTCTGGAAAAGCAGCTGCCAAAACAAAAATAGAAAAGCAAAATAAACCAGAGTTTGAGGTCTGGAATAAAGATTTTTTTTTTTATTTAAAATACCAAATTTCACGTGAACATGCGGGCTGGTAACCTCACAGCTCTGCTCAGGGGTCTGGGGGAGCAGAGCCCTGTCCCCCCTTCCCCCCCATCTCCCCCCCACGGCGTTCTCCGTGCCAAGGTCCTTCAGCCAGTCAGGGTCTCCGCTCCGGCCGCCGCTGCCGCGAGTGGTCCAGGCAGATGTGGATGGAAGCCAGTGGGGACACAGCCTGGCTCGTGACCCTTCGCCCCCTTGCTCGACTCGGGAAGCCTGCGTTGTGGCCTAAGGGTCTGACTCTGGAGTTCTGAGGACTGTTCAGTAGGCCTGGCGTTCACACCGGAGATGCGCGTCCGGGGGAGGGCTGGTGTCCCCTGGACACTTTACCTGGTTTAGCCTTTCCTGAGCTTCCCGCCTCTTCCGCACGCGGACCGCCAAGTGCGCCAACCCGGGGCTGTATGTGGGCAGCAGGACAGGGCCCGAGCCGCCCTGCACGCCCTGCAGCTCTCCTGGAGAAGCCCCCTCCCGCCGCGGAAGGGCACGAGTCGCTCTGTCCCCTGCCGCCCGCGCCCTCGCACCCTCCAGGAGAGCAGGTGGGCGAGGGGCGCCCTCTCGTCCCCCAGCCCGGCTCGGCTGTGGCTCCGTCCTCCTCCCTCCGAGCAGCCCGGGGCTTACGTCGCGCGCTTGTCTCTTGAGGAGGAAAGCAGGAGCGACCGGAGGGGTTCCGGCCAAGCTCAGGGTGTGCGAACACCTTCCTGCAGACGGGCAGCACGTCTTTTATTTAACGCTGCCGTCACTGGGGACTATTCGTAAGCCGCAGCGGTCACTTCTGTATCTCTCGAAGGGAAGGCAGAAGACAGTAGGGCAGAGTTCCGTCAACGGAGATTTATTAGACACCTACTGTGTTCGTGGTGCTTTGCACAGTGCAGAATACAAAACTCAGAAAGATCCTGGTTACGGTCCATGCTCGGAAGGAAGGAAGGGGAGAGAGACACACAGAGAGAAGTAGACAGAGATGCAGGCTAGGAGAGAGAACAAGTAGAGACGGAGGGAGAGAGAAACAAAGGGATTCAGAGACATGGAGACACAGACACAGAGAGAGAAGCAGACACAGACTCGAGGAGACACACAGGTGACTGCGGGTGGACGGCGGCTGTGGGGGCAGATGGTCACGCGTTGAAGGCCGTGTGTTCTCCTCGGTGCAGGGCGGGGGGGAGGCATGACGTCCGCCAGCTGCGGCTGGACTTTGCAGAGTGAGGGGCGTGCGGGGCTCAGTACAGCGACCGGCCACCCCTCCGCCCGGTGCCGCGGGACGCGCCTGAGAAACGCCGTGCGGTGCGCTCAGAGGCACAGGGGCTGCACAGACAGACGGTTTGCTGAGTGTGAATAGTTTCCTCGGCCTTTTTAATAAAAAAAAAAAACCAAATTATCAAAATTGATGAAATATAAAAACACTTCTCCCGCTCTGATGCGCTTTTCATTAAAACTGGGTAATAAAAGGGGACGCCTTGGGGTGCTGGGGGCTCAGTCGGTTCAGTGTCTAACTCTTGATTTGGGCTCAGGTCACGATCTCGTGGTCGTGGGTTCAAGCCCTGCGTTAGGCTCTGTGCTGACAGCATGGAGCCTGCTTGGGATTCTCTCTCTCTCAAAGTAAATAAACTTTTAAAAAGTGAGTGATAAAGATTCAAATACATAATTAATGCTTACATATTTATAGATGTCATTTTTTGTTGATTTTTCGAAGAATTGAAGAAATGAAAACTGAATGACTCTATAGAGTTTCAAAGAGAATCTCAATCCCCTTCGTGTCTGGTCCCAGCCCCATGCAAGCCGCACGTGAAGGACCCGGACTGGACGGCTAGCGCGCACTTGGAGAAACCCACGCTGCATCCCTCACTGGTACATTCCGGATGAGGTTTCCTTTCCTTCAGATTTAAGTGGCAAGACGGAGCGAAGGCAGGTGGGGCAGCGGGTCACAGCCTAGGGAAGGACAGGGAGGGCGCTGGACTCCGGTCCCCAGGATGACTGCTGGCGCCCCAGGCCTGCCGTGTGCAGAGCGCGGGGGAACAGGGCGCGAGCTTTGGGGAGCAGCCTGTCAGGGCACGTGACTTGTGTCCCCAAAACAGACATGTAGAGACCCTGACCCCAGCACCTCGGGAGGTGACCTTGACGGGAAGCTGGGTTGCTGCGGATGCGGCGGCGGCGCGGCCAGGGGACCGCGTCCCCAGAGGACGAAGACACGGCGAGAAGGCCACGCAGAGTGCAGAGACGGGAGCGGTGTCCCCCCACGGGCGCCGGCCGCAGGACGGGCAGGGAGGGAGCCCCTCCGTGGGTCTCCCTGAGGCGCGGCCCCCGGGCACCCTGACCCAGGGCTGGGAGGGAACACGTGCTGTGCGCCCTGGAGCCGCAGCCCCGGGCGGGGACAGACCCCTGGGGAAGCCGGTGCCCCCCGCCCCCGCCGTGCAGGCTTCCCGGCTCCCATCGCTCCGCCCCGAGGGGCCAGCCTGAGGCAGGGAGAACCGGCCCACGGGGACACGGGACACGGGGGGACACGGGGACACGGGACACGGGGACACGGGACACGGGGACACACTCCCAGGGGCCCCCAAAGAGGGGTGGTGTGCCAAGGGGGAGAGCTTGCGGGGCAGCCAGCAGGCTGGAGGGGGCCCGCCTGCCCACCCCCCCCCAGAGGGATGACGGGGGGGGGGCGTCACCAAACCCGAGGGCGGCGGGGAAGGGGCGGTGCACGGAGAAGCATGAACCCGGCTGAGGGCGGGGCGGCCGGGCAGGCTGGGAGCCGCACAGCGGGCAGAGGTGGGCCCTCCCTGTGAGGGGGCGCTGGGCCACCCACTCGTGCTCTGTGTCCGTGCACACTGCGTGTGCGGCCCGGGGGATGGGGACAGAGCAGCAGGCAGCAGGGGAGGCTCAGTGACACCTTATCCGAGAGGCGGTGCAGACGGATGACAAGGAGGCCCTCTGCGTGAAGAGCAACACCCAGGTGCCCACCCAGCTCCCGCTTCAATGACCTGCCAGCCGACTTGGGTTACTGTCCTCGTTCGCGGACGAAGCCAGCGGTCCCTCTGGGGTCGGGAGCCCCCACCCGGTCGCCCCTGACTGCGGTCAGCCAGGGCGCCTGGGACGCAGCGGCCACGGTGTGCAGGCCTGTTTAGTAGCCCGACTTCGCCGGTGCGGCCAGGATGTCAGAAAGGCCGTGTGGAGGGGACGCCTCGGTGCCACGGCCCAGGTGGGCCGCACCGCGCACGGCAGCGTCACTGCACATGCGTCCCCGAGACTGGCCGCAAAGCCGCGACACAGGGCCGGTCCCGCCGTGGAATTATCCATGTGGCCCTGCTCAGGTGGGTCTTAGAGCCTGTGATCCCCCTGGGGCCGCGGACAGGCTCAGGCCTTCCTCCAGGTGCCCAGGGTGTGGGCCACCAGCGGGCCCTTCCTCCCGGTGCCCGGAGCCCCGCAGGCCCGGCCACCAGCGGGCCCAGTCGGGGCCCCAGCAGAGGCTGAGCCTCAGCTAGACTCCCGGGGGCCAGGACCACCCAGCAGCGGGCGCTTGCCCTGGGAGCACGG
The DNA here is from genome assembly GCF_003009895.1 of Hyaena hyaena. Taxonomy (NCBI): domain Eukaryota; kingdom Metazoa; phylum Chordata; class Mammalia; order Carnivora; family Hyaenidae; genus Hyaena; species Hyaena hyaena. The sequence goes on from NW_024080654.1 coordinate 5,798,740, forward strand.
GCTCCAGCCTCCCACCACCGCTCCCGCTGCTGCTGCCCACGCGGCCCAGAGTGAGAGCCAGCTCCGCTGACCGTGGCTCCGGGAGGTGAGGGACTGTCCCCGCCTCCCTCCGAGTCCTCCTCCTCCGAGCACTCGGGGGAAATCGTGCAATCTGAATGTGAATATAAAGAATAATAAATGAGAAATGGAATCAAAACTCCTCATATATCATTGAACGCACCACTGCGAGGGCGACAGGACTTTAAATGGAATCATGTAGACACATTTCAAAACGGGCAATTTGGATATTACAACGCAAATGCCATCAGTGGCGTTGGGGAGCGAAGCCAGCTCAGCGGCCGGGGACAGGCCATGCACACCCTTCCCCGCCCCACGCGCTCAGATGCCCCCCTCAGCCAGAGCTCCCATTGCCGTGGGATCCTGGGGGTGTTTTGTGCCCCTCTCGCCCCTTCGGGATGGGACCCCGGCCTCAATTTGCCCTATTTCTACAGCACTGAGGACAGTGTGGTGTAGGATGTAGCAGGGGAGGGGAGGGGAGGGGAGAAGAGAAAGGAGGGGAGGGGAAGAGGGGGAGGGCAGGATGGGGTAGAGAAGGGGGAGGGGAGTACGGCGGGCAGAGCCTTCCGGAAGTGAAGCTGAGTGCTCCCAGACCCCGCTGTGGAAGGCGCCTGGCTCTCGGCCCCACTCACCGCATCCCGGGCCACCCCTTCCGACTGGGCACAGGCCAGGCCCCCTCCCTCTGACGTGGCCGGAGGCCGTCCCACAGACCGGCCGGCTGGCGTGGCTTGTGAAGCGTTTTACTGATTGTTTTTATTTTCACCGTCCCTTTACTTCATTCTCTAGCGAAAAGACATTCTCTTAGGACGGGCTGAGGACGGGCTCCAGTAAACGGCCGGACCGAGGACCGAGATTTCTCAGCCCGCACGGGCCGGCGCACCCTGGGGAAGGCTGGCGCGCAGACCCGGCCTGGGCCTCGCCCCCAGCAGGGAGCACACCGGCCTCGGCCCCATCCTGGTGCGGCCTCGCCGACACCTAGTCCCTGGTGAGAGAACCTGGTGCCAGAGCTGGACTCTCCGCTTTCGCCACTGGGGCTGCAAAGCTCTAAGTCGGGGGCAGGACGATTCTCCAGTCAAGGGAAATGTGGTGTTTTGCTTTGCACGAGCAAATCGCAGGGCCAGCGTGGACGGCGCTAACCTGACCACGTCTCTGGGCCCACCCGCTGCCGGGCATCCACGTGCAGAGACCCCGGGGCGTGGTGTGCCGCGCTGACTTTCGGGGGGCTGGGCATCCCGGCCTCTTCTCCAGGATGTGTTTGTGCTCAGAAGCGGGGCCATCTCTCTGTTCTCTGAGGAGTGGTGTCGAAGACAATTACTTAGGGATGTTCCAGAAATTCCCAAATACAAAGATTAATTATAGTCATTTTTAGATTTCATGAAAACAGTTGTTTAAGAGAAACGGCCATAAAACTGCTTCGTGATCACGCTCAATTTATCAGGGTACACGGAGATTCAGTGTAATTACTGTGGGGTTTCAGTTATTTGAATTAAGAAGCACTAAACTCATTTTGTACCTACTTTGGGAAATAGCAGGAAGAAATGACTAATATAATGGATGATTTCTTTTTGTGTACAGATTCCAAAATATGAGCTCTGTACTATCGGGCGAGAGAGAAAGTCTGTGTGTGTGTGTGGGGGGGGGGGGAAGTCGAGAGTCTTCCCCTCTTTTTCAAAAAAAAATGTTTTTTATGTCAGAAGGCAGCCTTATATGACGGGAGAAGGAGGGAGAGAAAGAAGCGTGCTCTAAGACATGTGTGGGGGCGGGACGGGCCCTGCCCGCGGGGGACCCCGGAGCCAGGAGAGCCCTGCTCTAATGCGTGCGGCTCTCGCGCCCGCAAAGCCGAGTGTGACGCCTTGTGCACGGGCAGGAAGCAAAGGCGGACCTGGTTGAAGACCGTGTGCGGAGGGTCGAGGCTCTTTCCTTCTGGAACCGTGTTCTCAGTGCCAGCCTCCGCGCACGCTTCTTCCCTCTCCGTAGGGCGCGTGTGCCGGCGGCCCTCAACTCTCCTTTTCTTTCATCTGCAGCATCACGACTGAAGAATTCCACATTTTTGTTCATAATGTAAAGAATAATTTATTTTTTTCAATCCAGGTCGGGACTTGAGAAATGATCTTCCTCAATCCCTACCTTAGTAGTATTCCCTAATAAACATGGCTTTTGAAACTAAAGATGAGTTTCTGTTTGTTTGTTTGTTTTTTGAGAGAGAAAGAGAGAGCCAGGGAGGGGCAGAGGGGGAGGGAGAGAGAGAAAATCTTAAACAAGCTCCGGGCTCTGCAGAGATCATGACCTGAGCCGAAATCAAGAGTCAGACACTTACCGACGGAGCCCCCCAGGCGCCCCCAGAGACGGAGTTTTAACAATAATCTGTAGAAGTTCCTTAGAATAAAGACATTTTTCTTCGTGCCTAAAGGCGCTCGTCTTTCCTGAGTGAGCCCCTCACGCGTCCCCCAAGGTCGGCAGAAAGGGGCAGAGGACGCCTGTTCTCGCGGGGACGACGGCGCTACCCCGACAGGACGGCCTAATGTCTTCCACTTTGCTTTCACAAGTCAAATGTTTAATTCTCTTCTAGGTAATGAACTGAGGGCTCACTCTGACCCCAGGCACTCTCCTGCTTCGTTTTTGCTAAGCAACTGTATTAATTTTCTATCGCCGTGTGAGAAATCACCCAGAACTTAGCGGCAAGAACTCTCACCTCGCAGATTCCGTGAGTCAGCAGGCGGGGGTGACGGGGCTTGGTGGCTCGGCCCGGGGCCTCGTGAGGTCGTCCCAGAGGCTGCCGTCGTGGTAAGGCTGAGCCTGGCGGTTCTTCAGAGGAGGAATGGCTGGTGACACTGCAGGAAGGTGATACTTGATGCTCACTTTTAAATTCTTCCCGACCCTGTGCAGAATCTACCCGAGACAGAGAAATTTTTGATGCTGATGAAGATTTATAGCCACAGACGTTTATAGAGACATTATTATAAACCAGAAAACATTGGAAATACCCTAAAACGGCCACTCCGGAGCTGTGATGGCCCATCCTGATCTGGGAGCTTTAAAGTAGGTATCAGAACCAGGTCGTTTTCATTTTGTTTTCACGTGAGTTTTAGAGTCAGTGTGTGAACCCTAAGAGAACCTTGCTGGGGTTTGGATTGGGGCAGCCTCGGCCCCGCAGCTCAGTCCTGGGGGAGCGGCCACGCGGACCACGGCATGTCTGCCGCCCGTGCACGTGTCTCCGTTCCCGTGGGCCCTTCGTTCCCCTCATCACTGCTTGTGGTTAGCGCACAGTGATACAAAACAGAGTATTTCATTTTTACGCTACCATCGGAATGGTAGTTTCAAAAGTTTTATTTCTAGTTGTTTATTTCTAGTATGTAGACATACAATTGATTTTTAAAATATATATTGGCGATGTATCCAGTGACCTTGCCACGCTCAAGCAGGACCTTTTATGTCGATTCCACAGGATTTGCGGTGGAGACGACCCCGTCCTCGGTGAATAGGGACAGCTTATTTCTTCCTTCACCATCTGCGGGTTAGGTTCCTTTCCTTTGCCTGGTCTCATTGGTAAGGACCTCCGGCGTGATGTCAAATAGAACACAGAAGTGGTCAGACCAGACTTTGTCCCTGTCTCACGGGGGGGAAGCATTCCGTCTTCACGCATGGGTACGATGTGAGCTCTCGGTTTTCCACAGATCACTTTTATCAGGTTAAGGAAGTTCTCTTCTCTTCTTACTTTGCTGAGGGTTCATAGCGAGCGTGAGCACAGCTCTTTCCGCACCTCATGAGATGGTCATGGGCATTTTCTTCTTTTGTTGGTCAGTACGTCGGCGTGTTTATTGATTTCTAAATGTGAGTTGGCCTTGCATTCTTGGGATAGACCCCCCTTGGTCACGATCTATTGTTCTTATTACAAATTGCCAAATTTTGTTTATTTATTCACTTATTTATTTACTTTCTTATGCTGAGGACTTCTGTGTCTCACAGTCATGAAGAATATTGGTCTGTAGATTTCTCATCGTGTCTTTTCCATGTTTTGTATCAGGGTAATGCTGATCTTATAATGCAAGCTGGGAGGGGTGCCGCCTCATTTATTTTCTGAAAGAGATTTTATAAATTGGTATCATATTTTGCTTAAATGTCAGATAGGAGTTTCCAGTGAAATTATCTGAGTTTAGAGGATTTTTTTTTTTTTAAGTTTTCAAGTATGACCTCCACTTCTTTAATAGATGTGGAGCAATCAAGGTCATTGCTTTCTTCGTGAGTGGCTTTGGTTGTCTTTCAAGAAATTGGCCGTGTAATCTCAGCGATTGGGTTCAGTCTAGGAGTTGCTCCGAGTGATTCGTATGATTTCCTTAGTGTCTCTGGCCCGTAGCCCAGCCTCCGTCTTCCTCTTGATGCTCTTCTCTGTGTCTCGTCTCCATCTTACCATTCCTTAAATCTCTCCAAAGAACTCATTAGTTTCCTCTATGGCTTTCTGCTTTCATTCTACGGATATCTGCTTTATTATTTTCTTCGCTTTGGTTTACTTTGCTCATTTCCCCAGATTCTTACAGTGAGAGGCTAGAATCATGGTTTGAGTTGTTATTTATATTAAGATGTGAGCATTTAAATCTATACTCTTTGGGGCAACTGGGTGGTTCAGTCAACTGAGCATCCGTGACTCTTTTTTTTAACTTTATTTATTTTGGGGTGGGGGGGCTGCCAGGGCAGAGAGAGAGGGAGAGAGAATTACAAGCAGGCTCCACACCATCAGAGCAGAGCCCACTGTGGGGCTCAAACTCATGATCTGTGAGATCGTGACCTGAGTCAGACGCTTAACCGACTGAACCACCCAGGCGCCCTGAGCATCCGTGTCTCTTGATTTCAGCTCAGGTCTTGATCTCAGCTTGAACGTGAGTTCAAGCCCCATGTTGGGCTCCATGCCGGGTGGGAAGCCTACTTAAAAATATATATATATTCTTTGTCTAAGCACTGCTCTAACTGCATCCTGCTATTTTTGATATGTTGTGTTTTAGTTTTTATTCAGATAAAAATGTTTTCTAAGGTTCCTTGATACTTTCCTCTTGACCTATGGGTTGTTTAAAAATGTGTTGTTTAACATCCAAATAATCCGGACATTTCTGGGCATCTTCCTGTTACTGATCTCCTTAATTCCACGTGTTTAAACAATGAGATTTGTATGGCTCCAATCCCCTTACATCTGAGAGGGTGTGGTTAATGGCGTGCCGCAGGAGCCGTCCGGGGCGCCCCGCCGGCGCTGCTCTGTGGTGCCCGCTCCGCACTGGTGACTTCCTGTCTGCCCTGCCGCAGACGGCCCGAGCGGCTCAGGGCTGGCTTCCTTAGATTGTTTTTCTCTTTGAAAATTGGCCAGAGTTAGTTTGCTCTTTGCATGTCGAGTAAGTTTGGACTTTATTCTGGACACTTTGAATGACACATGGTGACTCCGGATCTTGTTAAAAGCTGGTGGATTCCTGTTTGTTTGCTCCACCAGTCCACCTGGTTAGACGGCAAATTCCTCCTGGCTTTTAAGGATGCTGATTCCGGTGCCGTTACGTCGGCCGGGCCGGCGCCGTGCTGCGTGGACTGGACCCCACCTGCTCCTCGGTGGGGGTTCTGGTCCCGGCTCGTCTCCCGCAGCCCTGCCCGCACAAGGTTTATACAGAACAGGAAACCCTTGCTCCCTTCTGGGATGTCCCTTTTCCAAACGTCTCTTGCCAGAGAGATTCAATTCTCTCAGAATTTCTCCAGAGTTTTGGCAGTTTCGGGGCCAAAGAACAATAGGGGAGAGAGAGAGAGAGAGAGAGAGAGAACAGGGATTTCGTTCATTCTTCACAAAAAAGAGTCCTTTTCCCTGAATTCACGGAGATGGGTTTCTCTTGGGATCTTAGTGGTAGTGACAGTGACCGTGTGGGTTCAAACGCGGGGCTGGCCCCGGGGCAGGGCCCGAAGAGAAACTTGCGCGCGCGTGCACGCACACACACACACACACACACACACACACACACACACAGGAAGCGTCCCCGGATTCTCGGGCTCACAGGTGCCTTGCCGGCCCTCGGGGAGAGGCTGGGGCTCTCCTGTCCTTGCGGCAGCGACCGAGGAGGGGTCTCCGGGCGAGTGCACCCTGGGCTCAGGGCTGACAGCTCGGAAAGGACACCAGGAGAGTCCAGGCCAGCCGCTCTCCGCGTGGGAGGCCTGCCCAGCCCGCCTTCTCCCGCGCGCTGCCGCCGGCCAGGTTGGCGCGTTTGGTATTTTGTTCAAGTCTCCGGTTCTGTCCGGGAGCCTAGGCGACACTGCCTCCCAGCCGCTTGGCCAGCACAAGCCCCATTCATTTTCTAGCTCTTTCTCATCCCCAACACAAAAAGCTGTTCTAAGTTTAAGGCCTGACTTTGGACTTTCTCCAAGGAGCCCCGCCGCCCTTGACGAGAGCTTGTACACGCGGATCTGGGCGGCAGGGTGCCCGCTGCTCGGGGCGCTTATGGGCAGGTAGTGGTCAGAGCCGGGGACTGACGTTAGGGGCTCACAGCTGCACCCCTGCAGGGCCCTCCCTCCCTTCCCCACCCCGCACTCTCCTGTCCCCGCTCAGACCCCGCTTCCCAAGATCCCAGAGGATCTGCTCACTCGCCTCCGCCTGCGGCAGCGGAGCCCATGAGGCCGAGTCCCGCGCCCCTTTGCACGTCTTTCTGTTGTACGAGGTTTAAAGCTGGAAAACGCACACAGGCCTCAGGAGCAATCTCGGCCGGCCGCCTTCCGCCTCATTTCCACTCACCCCAGACACAAGTATTTTTGTTTGTTTGGTTTTCCCAACTGGGGTTTATTTATACAAAGGGTGTGTGTGTGTGTGTGTGTGTGTGTGTGTGTGTGTTCGCACGCTCGCGCTCTTGTTTCCACTTCTCTCTCATAGAAAAGGTAACCTACATGTATTCCTTGCGCTTTGTTTCCCCTGAGCAGGAGGTGCTACACATTCCTCCAGGTCAGCTCACACAGCTCACTGGGGACACGACCCCGGGTGCCAGGCTGCACGAGGCAGCCGCGCCCCGTCCGGCCCGCACCCCCGGCCCCTGCACGCCTGGCCCCGCGGCCACAGGGCCCTGCGCGCGGCCGCTCGGCCTTCCCCGCTGCCGCCCGCTGTCAGGTAGGCGCCCTCGGGGTCCCCGGTGGGCCCTCCGTCCCGTCCCGCCGCTGTCCTCCGTGATGAGTCCCTGAGGAAACACCCAGGCCTGTGGGACAAGCTCGCCTTGCCGCTTCCCCACGAGGAGGCCCCGGCGGGCGCCGTGCTGGCTGCGGGGCCGCAGGCGGAAACCCTGGGCCGCGGGCAGGGCGCCGTCCGAGCGGCGGCTCCGTGGTTCCGCGGAGCCCGGGCCGCACGCGGGGCGGGGGGGGCGCTGGGGGGCCCGGGGGACGGGACACAGGGCACAGCTGCCCGGCTGCGGACTGGCTGCCGTCCTCGGCCGGCGGGGGAGGCCCTTCGGCCCCTGGGGACGCGCTTCGGCTGACCGCCTCCCCGAGCCCGGGCCTGGGCAGCCCGTCCCCGCGGCGCCCGGGCACGAGTGACAGCGCTCGGGCCACAGCGCCGGCCGCTCTGTGCCCTGTGCCGCTCCCCGGCTGGCGCCCGCTCCCCTCCCCCTCCCCTCCCTTCCCTCCCCCTCCCTTCCCTCCCCCTCCCCCTCCC
>NW_024080654.1:5806876-5884210 GCF_003009895.1 Hyaena hyaena
CCCCTCCCCCTCCCCCTCCCTTCCCTCCCCCTCCTGACCCACCCCTGCACTGCTCCACCACAGCTGCCTGATACAGCTTCTTTCTGTTTACTTATTCTCTGAATTTTTCTTTTAAATAAAAAACGCACGTTATAGAAACCCTGCAATCACACATTAAAAATCAAAATAAGAATATCCCGAGGAGGTAACAGGGGTCGCACAGAGGGAGCAGGCGTCAGGCCACAGGTCGGAGCACGGCAGGCGGCAGCAGGGGCAGAATGCCGCCCGCACGAACCGCCGCGCGAACCGCCACGTTGACACGCAAGCCGAGAGGCTCAGCAAAGGTGAGTGCTGTTTAGAAACCAAATAAAAAATACCAGTGTGATCCCAATGGCACTCAAAATAATACAGCTCAGCAGAAATTCCTGGATGGTTTCAATGAAATAATCTCTTTCTATTGAATGGTCCAGGTGGTTTAAAAGCTCACCTATAATTTGGACTGAGATAAAAGCCCTTTTTTTGTTTATTTGTTTTTGACAGAGAGAGAGAGAGAGTGCGCGTGTGTGTGTGTGTGTGTGTGTGTGTGTGTATGAGTGGGGGAGGGGCAGAGAGAGAGGGAGACACAGAATCTAAAGCAGGTTCCAGGCTGTGAGCTGTCAGCACAGAGCCCGATGCAAGAGTTGAACCCACAGACCACAAGGTCATGACCCAAGCTCAAGTGAGGCGCTTAACCGACCGAGCCCCACAGGTGCCCCAATAAAAGCTCTTATAAAGGACGTTCCTTTTACTTGGTTCATTCCCCACCAGAGGGGACGGACGGGCTTCACCGAGCGCCTGGGCTGGGCCATCAGGGACCTTCGAGGGCCCTGGTGAGTGCACCCAACAAGCTCTGAGAGGCAGACGTCCCCAAGGCAGCACGAAGATGTGGGGGAGGGGTAAAGGGGAGTCTTCTTTGTTCAAATTATAACAGCCCCAAGTAGGGTCACTATTTCCTAAACGTGCATTTTCCAAGTCCGTAACGGCAGGTAAGCGATATCGGGGTAAACACTCACTCATGAATTCGTCAGACAAACCCAGTTTTAACCCCAGCTCTGCTGTCTCCAGCGTGAGGTGGTATCGGATGTGCCAACTAAGGAGGCCGCTTGCTGCAAACCCACGAGACGCCTTTAAGGACCCACGAATCAGGCTCCTGGACCCTTTACTGTCAAGTGGGGCGCAGCCTGCCTCCCTGGGAGCCAGCAGGGCCAACCCGCCCAGACACCCAGCCTGGTGCCCGGCGCCCCGGGCCACGGCCAGTGCGGGCCCGTCTGTGTGTCCCCTGGCCCCGGGCTCAGCCACACCGCGTCCCTCCCGGCTCGCTCCCGGCCAGGCCGGGGCCTCCCTCCTCTCCTGCTCCCAGGCCACTCCCCACGGGGCGTCAGGGGTAACCCCGGGGGTCAGATCACCAGACTTCCCACCGGAAACCCTCCCTCGGTACCCCCACCGCGGCCCCAGGGTCCTGCCCAGCGCCCCCGTCCCTGTCTGCCTCACCTCCTCCGGCTCAGCCTCGGGCCCCTGCAGCCGAGCTGTGCCCATCCCAGGGCACCGCGTCTGCTGTTCCCTCTGCCCAGAGAGCTCTTCCAGCCGGCAGGATGCAGCTTACCTGTCACCTCATGGGGGCCGCCCAGGGGACACGGCCCTGGTGTTGAGTGGCCTGCTCTGGCGTCCTCTGTCCCTTTGCTGGGGACGGTCCCTGGGGTCTTCGTCGGTGTGTGACGGGGGGGTCCCTCTCTTCTTTACCATTAGTCTGGTTAGTAACAGTGACAGTGCTGCCCCCGCCCATGACCCCCCCGCCCCTGCCCCCCCAACTACCCCCCACACCTGCCCCCCTGCCCCTGCCCCCCCCGCACCCGCCCCCCCACACCTGCCCTCCCCGCCCCTCCCCCCTNTGCGGCTTATATTTCTCATACACACTACACTGGTGTTTGTACAATAATAAGCAACTGGTTTCACAACTGGACTTCAACTACCCCCCCCCCCCCCGCCCCCCCCCCCCCCCCCCACCCCCCCCCCCCCCCCCCTGCCCCTGCCCCCCCCGCACCCGCCCCCCCACACCTGCCCTCCCCGCCCCTCCCCCCTGCCCTGTACAGTCACGTGTCTGCTAGGCGGCGCTGTCCCCGCTGCCCTCGCTACGGGCGCAGATGACAACGATGCTCACATCTCCCTGTTGTCAAGAGCCCTGCCCACGCGTGTGCCCTGCGGCCCAACTGACGTCCACACCTGTCTCTTTAGACACACGACAAGCACGTCCCCGCACAGCCATCTGCAGTGGTTTGTACACAGCAAAGACTCCACACATTTCTGACCAAGGGCAAAATGCATCTCCGTGATCCTACGTCATCTGGCCCACATATGCCTCGTGGGGACTGAGGTGTGTTTCTTGTGCTACAAACAAGCCTTGAATCCGAGCACATCCATACGGATGAAAGGAGCACAGAGAATTTACACTCTGTCGTCACGCCCTTGTGCTGTGGCCTCAAACAGGACAGGCCTTCGCAAGCACATCCAACGTGCTCTTTACTGCAGCGAACAGCCTCACACGCGACTCCTCAGAGGCACAGGCCATTTGCATAAATACACGCACAGAGTGGGAGTGAAAGCCTACCTCCACCAGCCAGCCTGGGGCCACACAGCAAGACATGCCGCTAGATTAGCCTTTGTTAGAAAACAAGAGCTGAGTGGCCGTCGTGACCCATGGGAAGGGCGTCTTCTGGCATTTAGCAAGTGACCAGAGGACCCTGAAAACACGGAGGGATCAAAGGCCCTCGGGAAGATGGTAAAGGGCGCTGTCTCGCTGGTCATTAATCACCAGAGTCGTCGGACTGGGGGCGGCCAGCGTCACCGCCATTATGAACTATACACACGTAGAGAAGGAAGTAGGGGCCCCTCAGACCCTGGAAAGTTAATGTGGGCCCGACGCTCGTCACCATGGTCACGCGGGCTGCTCACGGCCGGGCTTTGTGGGCGCGAAGGCTGATTCGGCAGCCCGGCGGCCATGGTGCCCACGCCTCCTGACATCCCGCGGGGCCGCTTTGTTTTAGCGGATCCTTTCTGTGAAAATAAAATCTGGTGGACGATGCTCGTGCCTTCACAGAGGAAGACACTCCGAAAAGAGACGGGCGAGCAGGTCCCCAGCCCGGCAGCTGCCGTACGTCTCTGCAGAGGGTCACTCCGCCCCCAGTGGCCCACCCCAGATGGGCTCTTGATTCTAGAAGATTATAATTTGTTAATGATTTCTTTTTTCTTTCTTTCTTTCTTTTTTTTTTTAGTTTAGTTTATTCATTTTGAGAAATAGCACCAGCAGGGGAGGGGCCGAGAGAGAAGCGGGGAGAGAGAGAATCTCAAGTGGGCCCCACGCTGTTAGTGCAGACCCAGTGCAGGGCTCGAGCTCTCACGCCAGGAGATCACGACCCGAGTGGAAACCAGGAGTCGGACGCGGAGCCGACTGAGCCCCCTGGCGCCCCACGAGTTGTGATCGGTCCCAGCGAGAAGCCCGTTCTGGGACTCTGCCGAGTGCAGGTGCGGCCCGCCCGGCGGCCGTGGACAAGCACGGAGGCGGCGGAGGGAGGCCTCGTTCAGCCCCGTTCCTGCATCCAAACCTCAAAACGACGACTGGGATGTGCCGGCGTGATGTGCGGACACTGGTGGCAGCTCCGTGACTAACGAGCCCAGGGCGAGATCCCAAGGGGCTCGGGGCCAGCCCGCGGGAGCCCAGCTCACCCCCAGAAGACGACGCTTCTAGAAACAGTTGTTGTCTCCCTTTCCCCGAGGGCCCCAGGAGCCACTTTTGCAGGATGACGTCACCCCCTAAAAGGAAGGGGCCCTGGAGCCTTGGTTTTCAGAGCCTCAGGCTGCAGCCGCGCGTGTTTCCGACGCCTGGTGATGACGAAGAGGGAGACAGACTGGCACTGCCCGGGGCGGAGCCGAGTGGGCAGCGGGCTCTCGGATGGAGACACGGCACGGGGGAGACCCCGGGGCCGCAGACCCAGCTGGCCACGCCGCCCGGCCCGCACGCAGATGACCACGGCCGAGGGGAGGACGGGGCGCGAGCGCAGAGGCACACGCGAGAAACTCCCCTGCAGTTTTGCAAAGCGACGCTGTGTCTCCTGAGCAAGGTAAGCGATCGGCTTGTTTTGTTGGCTTTTTTGATTTCACTGTCTTAGTGATGAGTGTTTATCCCGTGTTACCCCTGGGTCACCCCGTGACCGATCGGAAGACCAGCGCCGGGGCGCAGGCGGGGCGGTGGCAGTCACTATCACAGGGACAGCACCGCAGCCCCCCACCCCCGGGGCCAGACGACACCAAGGATGAGCCAAGACATACCTTCCTGGAGGGAGTCATTAATTTTATGGCTCCCTTTTTAAACCCTTTTTGGGAACAATCTCTAGGCATCAGCTTCTCTGTTCGTTTTGTTTGGTGAACTCGGGGAGCCATGGGAACCAGCTGGGGCCTGCTCACGGCCAGAGCCTCCGTCCTGAGGCTCCCGCTGGGGAAGCGATCTGTCCCCAAACTGGGTCCCTGAGAGACCCCGCTTGTACCAGGAGCCAGCGGCACCCAGGGCCCTGGCCTCTCTGAGTACTGCCCGAGCCACTCTCTCTCCACTCTCTCTCCCTCCCCTCCCCCTGTCTGTCTGCACACAGTGCCTGGCACATGGCTAACGGTCAGGGGAATACAGCCAATCAACAGAGACTCCAACAAGCCGATCGTTGCCAGAGCAGAGCCGTGTGTGGTGGGGACACGAGACTGCGCCACACCAAAGAGGTGCAGCTGGCGAGGTGAGCAGGGGAGGCAGATGGCTTGCGAGTCGTAACCCCTCTGGGCGTGTGGAGCTGCCCCACAGGAAGGAAGGGTGAGTTTTTGTAGCCCGGGAGGCTGAGCTAGGGCCCCAGGCACAAGTTAGGGTGCGACTTACTTGCTCTGGGCCAGTGCTTGTCCCCTGACTGCTGGCAGTGGTGAGGGTCCAGCAGGCCCGTTCTCGGAGGGGCTCCGACAGCGGCCAGGGGTCTCCTTGCAGCAAAGCCGAGGAGGGGGTGCTCGTCTGGGTGGGAGGCTGAGCTCCAGGGCCTGGAAATCCATCTGAAATTCTAATGACGCATTGGAATAAGGGGACCCCTTGTCCACCACCTCCTGGGGTCCCTTCTGCCCTGAGGAGGCCCTGGGACCACCTGGCAGCCACACTGGTGCTTCTTCCCTGAAGAGGAGACCGGGGGCAGCGTCCACGCCAGCAGGTGGACCCTCCGATCACTCTTCCCTAGGGATGATGATGGCTGGCCTCGTGTTTTTACAAAATTTCTGTACGTTTCCAGTTTTGAGCTGGAAGTAAAAATAAGCATTTGCTTTATTGTGGCTATTTCCACTCATTTATACTGTCAGAAATCATGACTTCTTCCAACTTAGAGAGCGGTTTATCAGTTTGCTAACTAAGGTGTCGATCAAAGTGTGTGAGTCTTAATTCGCATGGGCGAGTGAGGCTCAGAGACGCAAACAGGGGTAAAAATAAGCGAGTTTTGTTGGCTTGCCGATTCAGTCACCTGCATCGTTTCCAAACGGGAGTTAAGGGAGTCTGAGGTCGCCTCCCGCAGGTCTGGCCAGGAAAGCGGCTAAGCCACCCCGGTGCGGTGCGGTGAGGGCATCGGTGCGGCTCTGCAGGCAGTGGTGTGGCTGTGCGGGCAGGGGTACAGCTGTGCAGGCAGAGATGCGGCCGTGCGGGCAGAGGTGCGGCCGTGCGGGCAGGGGTGTGGCCGTGCGGGCAGGGATGCAGTTGTGCAGGCAGGGGTGCGGCTGTGCCGGCAGAGGTGCGGCCGTGCGGGCGGCCGTGGCCCGTGTGGGTCGGGACCAAAGCCTGCTGCGTGAACACGGACCCTGGGGTTTGCGGAATCTTCCGTTTTGTTGGAACTGGGAACAAAGTCCCCACAAAAACCACACAGTTAATTTTGCTTAGAACCCTTTCCCCCCTAATCAAGCTCGTTACACAAAGAGACGCCTCGACTGCCTCTGGTTTGGTTTTGCTGCTGCAATATTAGCCCGAGACGCAGCAGCCCATTGTCTCACTTGAAACTGTCACAGCCCGTGGTGGCTGAGGCTCTCCTGTCTGGGCGCAGCTCGTCGGGGCGGAACGAGGCTGGGAGAAGTGACGTCCGTGCCCCAACCTCCAGGCCGCCGTGGCCGCGGGTTACCGAACTTGCCAACAGACGGCCGCTTCTAAAGGTGGGTGCCCAGGAGACGCAGGCCACGGCAGCAGACGCAGGAATAGATGCGCAAACTCTCAAAGCCGCTTGGATCGCGATCCGTCCAACAAGCAGGACTCGGTCGCGTCAGGTTGGCCAGTGGCGTGGCCTCCGGGACGGCTAGAGCCGTCCCCGCTCGGGTCCCCGGGGGTGCCCGGCCGCGATTCGCCGTGTACAGACGCTCGTGCACATAAAGTCCTGTTTGCCAAACTCACGGCAATTTATGTAATTATACACATAATGTATTTTAACCAAATAGACAAAGAAGATCTTTATAATGCCACTTAGGGCCTAGATTTAACTTAAACCACTACTTAGTCTATCTCTCTAATAGGATACTAAAAGGGAATTTTATGACAACATTATCAGTAGCATTTTGCTGATAATTAGAATAACAATAATAATACTGAGATATTTTTTCAGTAATAATGGTGTTATTAATGAGATTTTTATGAAAGACAGACTTCTTTGGTATAATTATGAAAATTGATCTTTTGCATTTTACTTATTCACTGAAATCAGATAAGTGGCTTAACTACATGTATTATTTCTAATAAATATTCAAAAGAATGCATTTAAACAAGGCTTCTCATTCTATTCTTGCTCATATTCCTTGCATTTAAATAAAAGTGTAATTGCTCTGCTTTTTAAACTGCTAGTTTGGATTAGCTGTCTAACCTGTACAGCGTAGCTGTTTTGCTGTTTGCATTTTTAATAGCTTTATTACCATTTGGTGAAGCCTTAATTTCTGGCTCCCTTGAAGCGTCCTGCCTTTAAGTCAGCACTACAATTTAACCAGCAATAATCTGTCAAGATAAGATAAAGGCCCACACCAGATGAGACGCAGTATTTTGTGGGGCTTTCTGTCATTGTTAAAGGCAAGATCCCAGTGTGTCAAAATGTAGCCTCTGAAAGTTTTCCAAACTTTGAGGCATAATTTTACAGTTCACGGTTTTAATCGATGGCTCCAGAATGCATTATCCTGTTCACCAGGGAAAGCAATTAGCGTCGGTGCCTCCTCACCCGCGAGTGTAAGGGCTCGAGGACATCCTCACGTGCGTGTGCGAGCGCCCGGTACAGCTGCTGGTCGGAGCGCCAAGTCTTCGGTTCTCCGGCAGCGGGGTGTGTGTTTCCTAAGAATCTGAGACGGCACATATGTGAGGACATGCTTTGTTTTTAACGTTATCTCACACATATGGGCGTGGAGAGACTATGGTAGGGAGCCCTCCCCCCCATCGCCCGGTCTGAGCCCCTGGCAATTCACAGGCCTTATTCTGCCCACTGAAGCCCTCGCCTCCCGCCCCCCACGAGCCCGGAATGCCGTCTCTTCTCACGGGTGAGTCTTTATGTGTGGATCTTTATAAACAAGGAAACGGGGCTCAGTCGGTTAAGCGTCCGACTCCGGCTCAGATCATGATCTCAGAGTTTGTGGGATCGAGCCCCACGTCGGACTCTCCCCGATAGCACAGAGCCTGCTTCAGATCCTCTGTCCCTCTCTCTCTATCTCAAAAATAAATAAACGTTAAAAAAAATCATGACTGTGTACCTAGTCACAACTAAAAAAATCAATAATTCCTCACTGTCATAAAATACCATTTTAAATTCTCTAGTGTCTCACTTATGTATGTCACAGATAATATGTTTCTGTTTTTTAAAGAATATTCCCTTTGGGGCACCTGGGGTGGGGGTGGGGGGCTCAGTCAGTTAAGTGTCCAAATCTTGATTTTGGCTCAGGTCATGATCTTGCGTTTTGTGGGTTCAAGCCCCATGTCGGGCTCTGTGCTGAACGTGTGGAGCCGCTTGGGATTCCCTATCTCTCCCTCTCTCTCTGCCCCCACTTGCTCTCTCTGTCTCTCTCAAAATGAATGAATAAACTTAAAAAAAATAAAAAAAGAAAAGAAGATTCCCTTGAGCCAGGATCAAAATAAGCCTCCTGCACCGTGGTTGGTTGAAACGCATCGTGATGGGTCCCTGACAGATGCATCTCACTGCTGCTTCTCCTTGGTTTTGATCTTACGGTTTGTTTGTTGAAGGGGACAGTCAGGGTCAGCGGAGGTCCCCATGCGGGGGACCTTCCCAGGTGCGTCCCCAGGTCAAGTCCCACTCGCTCTTCTGTAGAGCCCGGAAACTGCCGTTCCGCGGGGGTTTTCTGATTCCCGCTATAGGGGGAGGGCGGTTTCTCCGTCAGGGGGGCGGCCGGGGCCTGGCCTGGCGTGTCCCCCTCCCCCTGAAGGTAGGGGCTGCTGCTGCGCAGGGGCGAGACGCCTGCACGCGTCCGGGTGGAACACGGGCCTGTTCTCATTCTGTCCCTATCCACGGGGTAGTAAGCTGGAGCCCGTCTGTGAAAAGAACACGTTCCTTGTGTTATAACTGGTTGCCCCGTGTGTGGCTTATATTAGAAAGGCGGGATAAATATTTGATTTCCTGCTTGGCTTGCTAGTTTTCAAAGTAATGAATTATTCATTCCCAACCCCCAGTGGTACCAACTAAATTTGTTAAACTTTTTATTGGGTTTATGGATCTAAACATAAGTGTTGTAGTTCGGTCCACTGTAGTTATTATACGTTGATGATCAAATCGTCCCGTCCGTGGCCAGTAGAGGCCTCCTTAAATCTTCAGCTCCCGGTCGGTTGGTGTGACAGAGCCCCAGGCTCCCTCGTGTGCAGACGGGCCCGGGTCAGCCGCCTCTCCAGCGGAGTTCTGGCTTTTCCACTGGGAAGCGGTGGCCCAGGGCTCTACCGCTGGAGCGTGTAATTAAGCACAAACGTGCGTGTGCGTGTGCAGTGAGTGTGTGTGGCTACCTTGCTGCATCGGCCTTCCTCCCACACTTGTCATAGAAGTCGTCCCTCGAAAACAATCACTAGTCAGTTTCCAAAAATCATCGCTAAATTCACTACCCAGCGGGGCATCGAAGTGCGTGCGCGTGTGCTGGCCGGTGGGAGGAAGTCCCTCTGGTTACAGAAGGGCCGGGGTTGGGGGAAGGGCCAGGTTGGGGGAAAGGCCGGGGTCGGGGGACGGCCTTGAAGAGAACCATGACCGGCTGTGACCGTCTACGGCAGGGGCTCTCCCAGACTTTTGGGGACGACAAAGAGCCCTGCATTTTTGTGTGCAGGTGTCAGGAATCCGCGTGTGACCCTCGCGTGAGCGCCATGCTGGTGTCCATGTGCTGCGATTCTACCAGAAGCCGACGGGCACAGAAGCCCTGGGCGAGGGCAGGTCTGTAAACCGGGAGGGAGGAAGCCTGGCCCCTGGAGCCCCAGCAAAGGCACAAGCAGCCTCCGTCGCGGGACATCACACACAGCTGGGTCATCACAATGCTTACGGCGGCCTTCCGTGCCTCGTCCGGTGCCCTGTGGGAGGGAACCGAGGGGCCACTTTGCCCCCCACCCCACTGGAGACAGCAGACCCGTTGTCAGTGGTGGCGGGGCCACGAGAGAGCGTCAGGGACAGAACGCTAGTTATGGGGGCTCCCAGGTCTGTTGGCTCAGACCCCTCCTCACAGGTCTGTGCTCACGTGTCAGGGCCTGGCTAGTCCAGCAGAACAAGAGGTTCTCAGGTGACCAAGGTCACCGGCAGCAGATGGAGGACACGGACATCAGCGGGCCCCGGGGCGCCTCCTCGGGGCGCACTTGCTGGGCGGCCCGTGGGGAGCTGGAGGTGGAAGAGGCAGATCGAGGTGGGTGACGGAGAAGGCGGGCTGCGAAGTAGGACAGGGACGGGCACGTGAGCCGCGGCGGCTGAGGACCCGGGTTCAGGGAGCAAAGTGCAGGGGTCGGTGCCTGACGCGCCCCATCACAGCCGCTGAGCACATTGCCATCTCTCTGTGCGCCCGTTCTCACATTAACTGCCCGCAGTCCTTCTACAGTCAGCCAGCCCAGGGGGTCAGGAAGGACACGCTCCCCCCCAGCCCCGAGGCCACCCACGAGGCCACCGCAGTGTCCCAGCAGCCGTCCTGGGCCAGGCTCCTGCACTCAGACCCTCCCAGGGTGGCCAGCGGGTCCCGGTCATTGAGTCCGTGGCCACAGACACGTTCGTCAGGTGCCAGCCTCGAAGGCTCTTCCACCCAAATTGGCGCATGACCCGCACATGACTGAGGAGGTGGCCGAGGCCACGGGGTGAGACACGAGTAGAGGAGAACCTCTGTTTCCATTTACAGATGAGAGAGACCAAGTGCACAGCAACAGCTCACAGCAGCGCAAATGTGAGGCACAGGGAAAGTTCTAGAAAAGAAGCATCCAGAATCCCGCCACATCCCAGCGACTCAGGCGCTCGGCCGTCAGTGGTGGGGGCGCAGGGTCTTGTTCCTCCTCAGCCCCCTCCCCCCCGACCTGCAGCCGGCGGACCTTGTCACCAACATTAGTTAACAAAAAGCCTCCGAAAGGACAGAATCACGGACACCGAGCAGTCTGTCACAGGAGCCCTTACGAGGCCACGTGTTTGCAAGACCAGCCATTTGTGTCGTTCGTGTTTGCTGTTGTGAGTTCTCGTGCCGCCGAACAGAACACACAGCATTTCTGCAGCTCCAGAGTCGGTCCTCGGGCTCCAGCCTCGGGGCCGAGGGACAGGCAGTGACCCCGGAGCCGGGTGCCAAATCCAGAGCCTCTTCTGCTTCTAGACACTCGGACAAATCGTGGAACCGCACGGGCCCCACTCTGGACAACGGCCCTGAGGGGGGCGCCTGGGGCACCGGCAGCCGCGAGGCGGGTGACGTGGTGTTTGCGGGACGTCTGGACAGAGCCTGCCTCGCAGCGAGCGCACGAGGGACGTTGGCCACCGCCCAGGAGATGGGACGTGCACGGCATTTCAGCAGTGCGTGTGCCGGGCACCCCACTGGCCCCCCGTTGAACAGGGTGCTGGACAACACCCCCCGAAGAAGTCATTTTCCTCAAGAACGAAGGAGGCTCCTGACTGTCCTGGGCCCTCGCTGCGAAGGAGGAAGTGACGCCGGCGCAGGGTAATTCCAGGGCCTGTGAGGGGCGGGAATGGACCAGCCAGGGGCTCTCAGAGGCAGAGCACAGCCTTCTGGGACCACGCAAAGGGGAGGCTTGAGACAAGATCATATTCTCATTCGCTTTTGCCTCACACGGTGGGGAAAGAAGCACGAGCCAATGTTCCAGGCACTACACGCACCGGGGGCGTCGGCCGGAAACCAGCCGGAAGGTGGACCGGGACTTCTGCGAGGACTTCCTCCCGCCGTGGCCACCGAGGTTCCGGGGAGCCAGGCCTGGATGGCTGTAAAACTCAAGACAATGAACTTGACAGACAGCCAGACTTCTGTTTTCAGCCAGGTTAGGGTTACTGTAATCTCATTATCATGCTTGAAGGACAACAAGCAATGGGATCTGGGAGAGCGTTCTGGCTCTCCCGCTGCGCCTTCTCCCCGACGCCAACTTCCCTTGATTCCCCGGCCCGGCGAGGCCGTTTCGTCCCCTCCTCCCACGGAAACAGTCATGCGCTGGGCCCGCGAGCTCCTCCCCGCACTCAGCGGTTTTACCGGTCAAGCAGAGATTACCCCTTTGGCCTCGTCCCCTGAGAATCCCACGCTTGCTCCTTGCGAAGGGGGGGGTAGAGAAGGCGCTTGTAAGCAAGCTCCGGTCTCCCTCCCTCGGCGCCCAGCCTCTTTAGGGTGGTTCTGGATGTTTCTCACCAACACAAAGGCTGGAGTCACGAGGCCTTCCTCCACCCGCTTCCATAACCTGGAACCAAACACTTGTGGGTATTTGGCATTCTGTGCAAAGACAATAGAGTTAAGTTCCACAAAGGCTGGATGAATTATTAATTGCACTTTATGGAAAAACACATCTATTAGGAATGTGACTCATCAGGCAGAAAGGTTTCCCAAGGCGCGTGGCTCGTGTGATCTGGTTCAAGGCTCCAACACATCGGTCCTGCCCCAAAGTCCAACTCTGAGAAGCAAGAGCTATTGGAATCCACGGGTGGAGAGTCAAGGCTGGGGGAGAATCGCCACAGCTTCCTTCACAGCCGGGGGTGTGGGCAGCCGCCCCCCCCAGAAACACAGCACGAACCGAGCTTTGTACAACTTGACACCCACAAACATCTGACCTTTAGACTTTTTGCTTCTTTATATTTTGGAAGAGTCCCTGTAGTTGTTTCTTTGTGCTGTAAACTTAATAAAAACCAAACTGGGAAGCGTGTGGCTTAGCAAAGCCTGTCGGCGACGCCGAGTTCCTGAGCAAACCTGGCCTTCGCGTTTGCCCTACCTGAGGTGAGGACCATGTCCAAAAAGAAGCCCGTAGGATGTTTCCATTGGCAGCACCAGCACGGTGGAAAGACACGCGCCTGGGCACCGGTCTGAGCTCAAGGGCGCTGCAGACGCCTTTGGACTTCATCCAGATTGCCTTCACTTCAGCCCAAAGCCGAAAGGGGGTTGTGCACAGGACGCGAGTGAGGGAAGGGTGCGCAGGGCAGACACAGCCCGAGGTGCCCTCTCTGTGTCTTCCAGGCATTAGTGCCACATTTGGGAGTCTCGGCAGCCGAAGGGGAGTGAGGTGCCCTTAACTCGGGGGACCCTCAAGCCAGAGGCTCATGGCCTTTTAGACACCCGGCCGGGAGGCCTTGTACAGCCCAGGGAGTTTAGAACTCTGCTCTCTGTCCAGGGTGTAGACAAGAGAGAGGCTCTCCGATCCGTGCTTCGCCCACGGTAGGGATCCACCCCCACCAAAGGCCTGAGGGCTTTTACTTGTGCCCGTGCAGGGTGTCCTGGGGCAGCTGGGCCCACGGCCCACCCAGGGGGGCACGGTGATGGTGACAGTGATACATTAGCATGATGACCAATTATTCTGATATCTCTGGATCAGCTCCAAAGGCCCACAGCAACCCCCCCCGCCGGCACTGGCTACCAGTGACCGGGGGGAGACCGGCACAGTCACCTGCGGGGAGCAGTCTCTCACTGGCACTATGGAAGGAATTGGGCTCCCCACCCCCAGGTCCATCTGTTGAGGCCCTAACTCCCAAAGTAATGACGGCGTTAGGAGATGGCCTTTGGGCAGTAATTCAGGTTAGGCCATGAGGGTGGGATGCTCATGAAGGAATTCATGTCCTGGTAAGAAAAAGACGGGAGGGGAGCCTGGGGCTCAGTCGGTTAAGCATCGACTTCAGCTCAGGTCACGATCTCAGGGTCCATGAGTTAAAGCCCCACATCTGGCTCTGTGCTGGCAGCTCAGAGCCTGGAGCCTGTTTTAGATTCTGGGTCTCCCTCTCTCTGCCTCTCTGCTCACCCTCTGTCTCTCTTTCTCTCTCTCTCTCACAATAAATAAACATTAAGAAAAGAAAAGAAAAGAAAAGAAAAGAAAAGAAAAGAAAAGAAAAGAAAAGAAAAGAAACGAGGCCAGAGACCATGCACTTTGTCTCTCTCTCCCCGGCCCCTCTTTCCCCCACTCTCTTTTTTCTCCTTCTCCACCATGTGAAGACACAGGTGTTTCCCAAAAAGGAAGGGGGTTCTCACCAGGACCCGAGCAGACCAGAACCTTGATCCTGGACTTCCCGGCCTCTGGGACTGTCGTAATAAATTCCCATTGTTCGAGTCCCCCAGCACGTGGTGTTTGGTTATGGGAACCCTTAGCTGGTCCAAGGGGGGTCGAATTTATGTTCCTATACAGAGGACGTAGCCGTGTTTACACGCTGACATGGAGAAAAATGTGTATTCTGTTTTAGAACAAGTTAACTATTTTTTGTAGAGACCCGTTTCCACAGGAGAAGACAGAAAGTCTCACAAGTTGATACTGTAGCATATTTTTTGCAGCGGAATATTAACATGAAGTATGAGAAGTGGGTGAGTTTATGCCAAAACGAGGTTATTAATAAGAACAATGTTCCACAGCTGCATGGCGCTTTTCATCCGGGAAGAGGTTTACAAAACCAAACCTGCAGGAAACAAATATTCATGACTACCACCTGCACTTTGAAGACGAAGGAGAAATCAGCTACAGAGATACTAAAAAGAAGGAGAAGCTCTTGCAAGGTCACGCATCAAGGTAATGCAAGAGCTGGAAATAAACTCTCAAGAGGCCGCCTCCCTGCGCCCGCACCGCCTCGTCAACCCCGCCTGCCGAGAGCCGGCCGGATGGCACTTGGGGAACCGAAGTTCAGTCCTTCAGCCCCAGCATTTTGCTCGAAGTGCTACCGGTTCTAAAATTCCTCAGAGACGTTTCTACATGTTGTCCTCTCCTTCAGGCGATGGTCACGTCCACTCTCCCTAAGAACCCGCAGAGGCGGGACTGAGGATGGAGAGTCCTGTCCAGGCCCCGGGGGATCGATTCGCCTCCACGGTGCCCCCCAGTGGAGGGGGCGTTAGCAGCCCCGTGACAGAGCCCGCCGGCCGCGTCTCCCGCAGTAGAAATAATCTGCCCGGTACTATTTCGTGCTGAGGACTATCTCTGTGATCGAGGCGACGAGCAAACAGCAAAATTTAAAGAACGTGAAACAGATGCTATGCTGCCGCAGTGCGCGTGTGAACTTCGTGGGTTCAGTCGTGTCTCCCAAACAGACAGACGTCTTGAAGGCCTGCACCGGGGCAGCTGAGAACGCAGCCTTCTTTGGGAAGAAGGGTCGCTGCAGCCGAAATAGATTATGCCGAGGTCAGCCCGGGGAGGGCGGCCTGGTCCGGCAGGGCTGCTGTCTTAGGAGCGGGGACACGGGGAGAGATGGAAGCGTGGCCTCCACAGGCCGAGTCAGGCCAGGGAAGGCGCCGGAAGAGGCAGGAGGGACCCTCCGCTGGAGCCCCAGCCCCCTGACGCTGTGGCTCCTCCGAGCACCTGCCCCGCCTCCTCCCCACTTATTTGCATGTGATTTTCGATAGCTTGTTGATTATTTTCTGATTATGAAAGCCATGCGGACTCAGCAAAGCTATTCAAGCGCTTCAGGATCGTAGAGTGCAGGAGAGGAAGTGGCCTCGGGCCCTCCCCAGGGACAACTGCCCGAGTTGGGTGAAACGCTCTGGGTCACTGCTCACCTGTTTGCAGGTGCACGTCATACGTTAAGTGATCGCCTCAACAGGAGGGGAATGGCGTCCCCAGGAGGGCAGGCGTTGTGGGAACTGTTGAGTCCCTTGCTTTCCTGTCGCACACACAATGTAGGAGGGGGATCCTGGGGTGTTTCAGCCAAATACAGGCTCCCGGGCGGAGCATTTACCCTGTTTCCATCTCTTTGATGCGCTGGGTTAGCACCACGAGGAGAAGCACTAAACCCCCTAATCTTCACCCGGCCCTACTCCGTGAGCGAGGTCCCTGTCCCCACTCCTCGGCGCCCCATCCTGCTTCTTGGGCACAAGAAGCCCCAAGTGCCCAGGCTCCTAAAGCTCCTTCCGGAGCCAAGACTCAAGGACGACCCCTGAATCTGGAGGCCACTGTCCCTGCCCCCGGGTTCCTCCTTCCAGTGTTTTCCTGTGGAGACTGTAACATTCGGCGAAGAATCAGTCTACGGAGTCAAACTCCGTGATGCTTTTATCGATTCCACATACATAATTAAGGACCCAACATGTGCAGAGTCTGTGTGCCAGGAGCACACGCTGAGGCAGACGGAGCCCCCTCCGTCTTGAATCCTGGACATCGGGCGGAGGGGAGAGATGCTGAGCAGGAGCCTGGGGCCCGGGACAAAGCACCAACGGGGACGGTCATGACCTGAACATCTGCGTCCCCCCCAGAATCCACACGTTGAAGCCCTGGCGCCCAATGTGACGGTACTGGGGGTGGGGCCGGTGAGTAGATGGAGACAAGTTCAAGAGTGCGAGGCCACCGTGATGGAAGCGGTGCCCTTACAAGAAGAAGAAGGAACCAGAGAACCCCGCACACCCCCTCAGGCACCGAGAAAGGGAATGTAGGAGAGAGTGTGTACAAGCCGGGAAGAAAGCCCTCACCAAGACCCCAGTGTGCCAGCTCACGGGATTTGGCAGTATTTGGAGATGAAGGAATCTTCCAGGCACATGTCAGATCACTTAAGCACAACCGAGGGCCACCATCACGAAGGGAATCTAGGGCCTCCTGTAGGATTCACGCGTCAGCTTTCGTTGAGAAGTGAGGGAGGGAGAATGAGCAGATGATAAATGCACTTTTGATTGTTTCCCAGGGAACAGAACTCAGTGTCTTATCCATTTCCACTTTTAGTCTTATGCTCTTCACTTTAACCAACAGAACGCAAAAGCACTGTCAGAAGCCTCAAGAAGAGCTGGAGCCCTTGTCAATCTATTTCTGTGATTCTGGGCTATGGCCACAGCCTGTTTCTGATATCGTGTCTTGAGATCAGTGGCTGCTACAGTCGTGGACAATCCAAGAAGGCTGCTGGCTGAGGTGTCTCACTGACCAGGGCTCTCAGTGTCCAGACCCGCGCAGAGTCCCTGGCTTCTACATTCTCATATAGTGTGGGTTTGTTCACATACTGTCAGTGCACCAGGGTCGTGACTGGGGATTTAAGAAGCCCAGGAGTCTGCCTATTACAAGGCTCGATGGCACCACTAGAGAACTCTTCTCCCAGGGGCACCTGGGGGCTCAGTCGATTGAGCGTCCGACTTCCACTCAGGTCATGATCTCAAGGTTCGTGAGTTCCAGCCCCACATCAGGCTCACTGCCCTCAGCCTGTCGGCACGGAGCCTGCTTCCGGTCCTCTGCCCCCACTCCCTCGGCCCCTCCCCACTTGGGCTCTCCCCCCAAATAAATATTCAAACAAAAAAAGGAAACTCTTCTCCTTCAATAGAGAAAGCATGGACTGGGGCACCTGGGTGGCTCAGTGGGTTAAGCATCCGACTTCGGCTCAGGTCATGATCTCACAGTTCGTGAGTTCGAGCCCCGCGTCGGGTTCTGTGCTGACAGCTCAGGGCCTGGAGCTGCTTCGGATTCTGTGTCTCTTTCTCTCTCTGGCCTTCCCCAACTTGTGCTCTGTTTCTCTCTGTATCTCAAAAATAAATAAATGTAAAAAAATAGATTAATTTAAAAAAAGAGAGAAATCACGGACTTGCAGCCTCTGGGATCCCCTGCAAAGAACCCTAAAGCCTCACTCCTCAGAGCTGTCGTTCTGGGCATAAATATTACAACTCTGTTGATTAAAGAAGGGTGAGCAATTACTTTTGGTAGATAAGTGGGTGCTTCTTAAAAGAAAATTCAGGCCACAAAAATGCAAACTTTCAGTGTCTGAAGGCACGCCAGGGTTGCAAGAGAGAGAACACCCCCCCGAGCCTGCCTAAATAGAAAACCAAGTTAACTGGCTCCCCAAAGTGAACACTTTAGGGGAAGACTGCTCTCAGGCAAGGGTATTCTGCGAGGCCAGCAGTATCATTAGGGGTTGGATTATTCTCGCTCTGACTTCTGCTAAGTTGGCTTTAGTCTTAATCTTCACACGCTAACAAGCTAGTCACCGGCTCCGGCTCCCACATCCTCGTGGGATTCGGCTCCGACGGCAAACAAGTCCTTCCAGAAGTCACACCGGGAAGCCCCACTACATCGTTTGGCTGCGGTTGAGCTGGGCGCCCTTTATGGAAGGAGCCATCAGGGGTGGGGGAGAACTGCATTGCTCTCCCTGGTGGGGCTTGCGCCCGGAGGGGGCAGTGGCGTCCTGCACTGGGGCCTCGTGGCCTGAGAGCGGGTGAGGTCACAGCAAAGGTCTGGTTACCGGAGGAGGGCTGCGAAGGCTGCAGACAAAAAGAGCCCCACTACATTTTCCAAACAGACAAATTATGGGGTTACGATTCACACTACAGAGGAGCCTTCACTTAACAAAAGGGTACTTTACAGAAGGATTCACTGAAGGTTTCCTTTAAGCAGTTGTCTCCAAGAGCAGCTAATCCCTTGTTTAGTGATCATTAATGCTTCAGTAGGAAAGCTGAGGGAAGAAAACCTTACAGCTCAAATGCAAGAGCCACTGTCAATTGAGAATCAATCAAGAAAGAAATAAAACAAATTTGAAATGGTAGGTTAGTCAACTGGAAAATGGGATTTGATTTACATAAAACTCACAAACACATCTATGCAGGAAGCAAGGTCACGTCTATTGAGGAAAAATTGCATGTATTTCGGAACATGGTTAGTGATGATCCTAAGTCTCCAAAGGAAGCAAAATCATTCTGTAAGTTCTAGGTGCCTGTAAGGCAGGCTGGTAGAGGGTTTCCTGCATAGTGCACCCCAGTCCTTAACCTTGAGCTAATGAGCCAACCCTAAAGGACCACTTACAGAACGGGCTGCCTCGTTGTTTGGGGCACTTATTCACAGTAGAGACTGTCTGGGGTAACTGAGAACCCCAAGATAGTTCTTGGGATTGGTTCTCATATTGATTGTTATGATCTAAATTAAGAATGCAAGTGAGATTTGCATTTCTGAAAGTTCTAATTACTCACTGGCCATTGAATGCATACAAAAGGTCTCATCAGCATTTACAAATCACATAGGTAAATGTTTCTTTGTTTTGTGATGTTTGAGTTCCCTAGTCATGGAAATCGTTATGTTAGTTTGTTATTTTATTGTTACTGCTGTTTATATTCGTTACTACATTCTTGGGCAATTCCGGTTCATGGCCCATCTTCATAAACTGTGACCTTTATTACCTAATGCCTGCTTTTTTCTGGTTTAGAGCCACCAGTCCTGAATTCTTCATTGTGTGTTAATAATATTGCCACTTCTTTCTGTTTACATGTGTTTACATTGTTTGCATGTTCCTCATTTTCAACTTTTCTTTACCACTGTGTCAGAAGGGGATTTTTTGGAAACAACATGTAGCTGGATTAAAAAAAAAAAAAAAAAAGAAAGAAAAGAAAAGAAAACACAGTCTAACAACCTCTGATTTTAAGAGAGCAATTTATCTCATTCACATTTAGTGTAAAGCAGATATTCTATTCTTTTGTCTTATGTCGTGATCATAATTGGTTAAACCTTACTCTGTTTTCTTTTTCCTTTTCTTCATTTTGGATGGTTTGATTTAGTTGACCTTCATTCCCATTTTTCTTTATGTGAATTTGACATTTCTGCATTTTTTATTCAGCTAGTGACGATGCAGCCATCCCTCATCCTTGTAATTCATACACGCTTTTCAACTGTTGGATGAAAACTAGAACCAAAGTGTTTGATTCCCTCACTTTCCCCTTTACACAAGGCAGATGAGATAAAACAGTTGTAATCTGATCTGTTCTCTCCTTGTAACTCATTTTTGCTAAGATTGGTTAGCATGTTAGTACAAGAATATTATTAGGTTTTCCCTTGTAGCATGCCTTTTCTCTCTTAAAACAATAATCTACCCTTTATCATAAGTTTTCGATCGGTTTGTGATTTGTTATTATTGGAGCTGACTCCGAAGGGTACAGAGTTCATTGCTTCAGTATTTCTCTTATTTACCGTCTCCTTTCTTGAAGTTGGCGACTAGTGAGAGGCTGACCCGCAAGTTTGTTTTAAACTCCATTCCCGGCATCCTTCCAAAGCGTTCCTTCACATCATCCAGTTATGTCATCGTGACTGTGTGAATCAGTCCCCCTCTTACTGGTGAGGAAATTGGAAACAGTCGCGTCTTAGTGCCATTGACCCCCACTCCATGTTCCTAATGCTCTGTCTCCCTCAGAGGCCGAAAGACGTCTCGGGGAGGGTTCGTGTAACCAGGACAAATACCAGGTTCTCAACAAAAGCTTTTGAAGTAAAAGAGGCCACTGCCCCCATAGGGCCACTGAAATGCGGAAACTGATTTTAGTGAAACTTATATGAATGAAGCAAAATAGAATATTAATTTCTTCAAAATCACTTCTCTCCTCGTATCACAGTTTTGTTATCTCTTTAGAGCAGAGATGTTCTATCTGGATCTTGTGTATCTTTGCCCTGGTAACTGCCAGAGAGCTAGGGAGGACGGGGCCGGCAGGCGTGGAGAAACGCGGTGGGGCGCCAGGAGGTCTGCTGGCGTTCCCTTCTAGGCCCCAGAACGTAGCCGGGTCCTGCGATGTCATCCATCTGTCTGTCCACGCATTCCGTAGACGTCTCTGGACCCGGCTGGGAGCTGAGATTCTGGGACGCGTGACCCACTCGTCCACACCGACACACTGAGAAGCTGCAGCCTGACAGGGAAGACAGACAAGAAAACCGAAAAATCACAACATGATGCCCCGAGTGCTGTATCCAAAGGAGCCGCCGTCTGCAGGCCTGGTCACCCCCACGGGCTCACCTCCCGTCAGCTGTCCCTGGACGCAGACACGGCCCCTGCCCCTGGCGTCAGCCAGCATCAGGCGAAGCCTGAGCTCAGCCCTGTGGTCCTGCTCCGGGGCCCAGCTGCATCCTCACTTCGAGGGTCTCTGGGGAGAAAGCTGCACCTCTTGGCGATGGGTCTGCTAGAAGAATCTGTCAGCCCGGACATGCCCGCCTCCCTCCATCACTTGCAGCATCTGCCCTGTGACTTGGGGGGGAGGGGGCTCCTCACCCACACTCAGAGCAAGAGGTCAGAGCGCCAGAATCTTGCTTGTCTTTATCTTCACCTGTTGCTGCTGCTCCTCACGGTCACGGGGACCATGTCCAGCATGATAAGAACACCCCCAGCAGTGAGTAACATGTGCTTCCTGACACCCCCGTCTCTGCTGATTCGTTCGTCTGTCTTGCTGACACGTTGCCAGGAAAACCACAGTAGCCCCGCCCCCAGGGAACGTGCCCTGAACACCTACTATGTGCTCAGAGCTGTGTCGACACAGCGACGTTTCCAGGTGGCCTGCTCTTCTCTTCCGAGAGCAGTGCCCGACACACCCATCGTCCCAGACCAGTCGTGGGAATACGCGCCGGGCCCCATCTACGCAGGCCCTTTGAGGGACGGATATGTCTGGCTTCTCCTCCAGCTCCCAGAGTCTCCGGAAGTCGGTCACAGGCTGGTTATAATCTGCCGGCATGTTCTCGGGTTGCTCCCGACATGTTTCTATTTTTAAAAATTCATGTGCCGGATTCCCTGAGACCAGGTAATCAAAGGGGACATTTCAAAGCTCAGTAAGA
The DNA here is from genome assembly GCF_003009895.1 of Hyaena hyaena. NCBI lineage: Eukaryota > Metazoa > Chordata > Mammalia > Carnivora > Hyaenidae > Hyaena > Hyaena hyaena. The sequence continues at coordinate 5,828,073 of NW_024080654.1, forward strand.
GCAACTTTCTAAGAAATGAGAGCCGACATTGCGGCTGCTCTGAGAAAGCAAAGCAGCTTCTTCCCATCACGACCTCGTTGGTCTCGGCACAGAGCAGGTTCAGTGTTTTTGAAACCTCCCCACTGAAGGTGACTTGGCTTCATGGGACAGGCAAGCAGAGACCCCTTGTGACTTCAAGGCTGGAAACTCGAGAGCTCACCGCGGGGCCACGGCGAGAAACCGCCTCACCTGCTCGCAAGGCGCCTCCTTCCCGCCACGCAGCTGCGATATTCGTTCCTGCAGCGGAAATGGTAAGAGGTCGGCGACTCTTCACCTTCACAAAAGGAGTTTCCATGGTAACAAAAGCACGCTGGGTGATCGCACTTCAAAACAAAGCAAAACAGAACTGGCCCAAAGTCCAGGTCCTGCTGGAACTGGGACCAGAAGAGTCACGCCGCATCCAAACCGCCTTTTATATGAACGTGGCAGCCCGCGTGGCAAGCACGGGGGGGCCGCACCTCTGCCTCGCTGAAGACACTTGAAATTAAAATTTTACTTAAATGCCTTCGTCTTTGCACTACAAGGCAGGCGACTCCCCAGGCAAGTAAGAAGGGAAGAGTAATTGACTGGGGGGAGATGGGGCAACACTGGGGGTACGACCCCGCAGCCCCTGGAAACACCCCGGTTTGTTAGGGAAACACACTGAAATCGGAAACTCCCGTCCTTTGGGGGCGTAGCTATTGTTTCTGCTGTTTAATTACACGGGGTACACAGTTTACAGGTTCCTGTTTCTGCCGAGGAGGGAGAAAGTGATCTATTTGCAGGAGTTGTGTATTTTTTTTCAGGCACTTTACGGAGACACCCCAACCCCCTTGGTTGCTGACTGTAAAATAAGAAAACTATTACCCAGCTGGGGTAACAATGGGCTCCCACAGTGCCTTTCTGCTCAGCCCGCAGCTGCAGCGAAAGTGGGAGCGCAGCAGCAGGCCGACATTCTTCCCTTGCAGGCTGTTTCTATGGGCGAGGAGCCCTCCCACTGATCCGGTGTATTTTCTATGCAAAACTGCACAAGAAGTGACATTTTAAAAGTTTTGACCTTTGTTTTTTTTGTTTTTTTTTTTTTGCGTGAACCGAGGCATACATTTTTTAAACCTTCTGACAGGGTGTCTGTTAGAAACAGCAATAGCCATTACTGTAATAATAAAATGTTTCAAAATTGGAAAATTCTATATTAAATATAACGCACAGATAACCTTTGTGTGGAAAATGATAGTGATGTGAGCCTTGGAACCACTTCTTTATTGTTCCGGGAAAACGGATGATGACAGGTTTCAGGCATATTTAGGAAACAATTTCACTGGACGCAGTGTTTTCATTTGCTAATTTAAGACTTTTCATGATTTCTTCCCCCAAAAAGGATTCAGAAGAGTTTTGCATTTATACTCCAAGGTGTTTCCACTTAATATTAATAGCCATGGTATTTGTTTGGGAAACTATTCTTTGCATAACAAAAATATTATTTAAAAAAAATCAGTTTTGTATCTCAATACATTTAGCGGTTTTTTTTTCCTTTGAGAGAAGTTTAATTCTCATTTGAATCTAAAACTTCTCTATTAAGAAAAAGAAAAAAAAGAGGAACACAAAATAACCGAGAGACCAAATGTCAAAGAGAACTTTCTTTAAAAGACCTTCCAATTAGTAAGGGACATGAATGGGGGGGAAAAGCCTCAGCTGCAAAGATATAAAGAAAGAAAATCAGGGCAAATGAGATGTTGAATTATTTGCAACAAAAGATGGGTGAACGGGAGATGGGCGAGGAAATACCACATTCTCCAGTTAAAGGATTATGTTGCTTTCGAGTCTCAGCCCAGCCCTCCAAGCGATGTGACCGGGCAGGCGCCTGCCACCCCCCCCCCGCCGCCCCCCCCCGTGACCGCGGTGACGGGGCAGGGGTGGGCCAGCCTGGCGGGCGGGACACTCTTCCCTAATCTGTCCTTCAACAGCTGCCGATGTGAAGTTTTATGTTTGAGGCTAGAAGATTTTCAGGGGTAAGCGGGAGTTAGCTCTTCTGCGATGTTTGGAAGTCAGCGTGCGGGCCCCTCCCTGGCGGGGGTGGGGGGCGCGCAGCTCCAGGAACCCACGTTCCGGACCGCAGACGAGGCTCTAGGAAGCCGCTCTGAGTTTGGATTCTGTGTCCCCCTTTCCCTCCTGCTCGGTGCTGACCTCATAACTTCCGTCTCTCCTCCCGGAAGACAGACTGCAGCGATCATTATCGCCACCAGTCGGTCCCCGGCTAACTAGCGAGTCACTGCAAATTACTAATTTGACTCCCACCGTGAACTTTCAGACGAGAGTGCTTCCTCTAAATCACAAAGTTGTAAAAATCCTGCAGATAACTGGAGTGGGATTTCATTCAGAAATTTCAGATGGTTTCGTAGCACAAACTACCTGTCAACTCAGACTCACTCACGGAAGAAACATCCGTCGAGCTGGGGTGCTGGGAGCTTATTAGAATTTTGTATCATATATGAGAAAAAAATCCTTTTATGCTGTTATAAAGGGAAGCATCTAGAATTACACTGACATTTTCTTAACCCGTTGGTACTATTCAGAAGTTCCAATAATGGAATGTTCGAGATGCGAGTGCTGAATTCACCTAATTCAAACCTGAAGAAACTGGGGATCAGAGAGGTTAGGTGACTTACCCAAGGTCACAGAGCTAGGAGTGGAAGTACAGCTAAACGCAGGGCCCCTTTTCGGGAGCCCCCCTCCCCCCTTCTCCCCCTTCTTTTCCTCCCTCTCCTCCTCCCTTTCCTCATTATTTTGCTAAAACACACCAGCTGCTTTCAGGCTGAGCTGCATCAGGGGCGCCTGGGTGGCTCAGTTGGTTGAGTGTCCAACTTTGGCTCAGGTCACGATCTCACGGTTCAAGGGTTTGAGCCCCACGTCGGGCTCTGTGCTGACAGCTCAGAGCCTGGAGCTGCTTCCGATTCTGTGTCTCCCTATCTCTCTGGCCCCCCTCTTCTCATGCTCTGTCTGTCTGTCTATCTCTCTCAAAAATAAACATTAAAAAATATTTTTTTAAAGAAAAGAAAAGGGCTGAGCTGCACCAAAGACCCTCCCTCACACCCGCCTTCTCAGAGCGCACCTGCAGACAGTGCCTGTCTGGAGAAGTCTCCTGGACGGCCGGGCGAGGGACCCTGCAGAGGTTGCCATGAAGGATTTGGGGCCAGCCTTTTGAGGATGGGGTAGCATCAGGTCCCCTGCTGCCGCAGGAGTGGGTCACGCCGCTGGACCCCGCGAGCCCAGTGCCGGGCTGCAGCGGGACTCCCCGCTCCACTGAACTCCGCGACGTGGTCACTGCCAGATGGGGCTGGGGCCCTGTGGGTTTGGGCGGCCGAGGTCTGGGCTGCATCGCCACGGTGGGTGGGTGGTGGGAGCTACACACTGCAGACAGCAGCGAGCAGCCCGAAGTTCTGGTCCGATCCGGAAGGACGGAACCAAGCGGTACAAATATAGACAGTACGGGAAGCACATTTCAGTCCAAATCAGGATGCAAGCCCAGCAGGGTCAGCCTGCTGCCCGAGACCATTTCTCTGCACACTAACGGGGTTGCCCAGTTAGCAGGGAGCGGAAATGTAGCTGATGAACCGTGAGAGGGGCGTGGGGATCCCACACAGAGATTCTGGGGTGGGGAGGCCTTTATACCACACAGGATGGGCGGATACAGCGGAACTCACCTTGCACCAGGAGGGAAGTGCCGGCTGTTGGAGGTTTAAGAATAGACAGAAAGTGTGTGGCTTTGACTCACTAACATGAGATGCTAAATATTGTAAGAAGGAATTACTTCAAAAGTTATACCTGACTGGTGAGTGATTGTGAATCATGAGTGCACACTGGGAAGAACGAAGTCTGTCTTTGGGTCATTCATTGATCTTTCAAAGCAACATTGTTTTTGCCAAACACTCGACTTTCTAAATTTGTTCGGGGCTGGCTTTTCGGGGCCCATTGATAAGGGTGGAGCTGGCCGAGGTCAGGCTGGGCGTCATTTCCGCCAAAGCAAAACAAGACGCTCACGTTAGACTGTGGGAGTGTCTGGAGAGCAGGACACCGAGGACCCCGCGCCAGCCTCACCCGAGTGGCCCGGGGAGCGCTGCCGGTCACCGCGGGGTTTGCCTTCTGCCACTTGCAGATTTCTGACATGAGCCACAGGTTCCAGCGTCTAAGGAAGCAAAGTGAACTCAGAGCAGATGGGGATGCCACACATTTTCTCTTCTTTTTTTTTTTTTTATTTTTTTTTAATGTTTTTTATTTATTTCTAGGAGAGAGAGAGACAGCGTGAGCAGGGGAGGGTCAGAGAGAGAGGGAGTGACAGACTCTGAAACAGGCTCCAGGCTCCGAGTTGGCAGTCAGCACAGAGCCCGACGCGGGGCTCGAACCCACGAACCGCGAGATCATGACCCAAGCGAAAGTCGGACGCTTAACTGACTAAGCCACCCAGGCACCCCACACATTTTCTCTTCTTGTGGCTAGAAAACTCTCCGCCAGATTTTAGGAAGGGTTATGAGGAGGGGAATGGAGAAGTCCCAATGACCAAAGATGTAGCTTGTATTAAAATCCTCATGTTTCTTTTCTGTAGGTGTTTTTTCCTAAGCCCCAGTTTTATTACGTGTAAGATGGGTACAATGATAGTGTTTTCATCCCAGATCGGGGAAATATCACATAAGGCCTGAGTAGGACTTATCACGCTATAAGGAACAATGGTTTTTATTGTGAAAAATGTCCGCACACACAAAAAACCAGGGAGTAAAATAGATGCTTAGGACAAGATACGGACTCGCCCGTGGAGAAGTGAACACAAACACGGATTCTCACAGTGGACCGGCTTTTCGGAAGAACAAGCATCCGCCGTTGGCCACACCCTCCACCAGGCCCAAGAACTGTATCTAGAGGACATGCTTAGGTAAAACCATTTTCTGGAACTTTCCCTGGAGAAAAACCAACACAGCACAGGCTTTAGGGCCAAGGCACAGAATGGTATCAAAAGTCTAGGGTCTTTTATGCTCCACTAAGATGCGTCCACAGTTGCTTGTCTTGGTCTGTCAGTATGTCCCGGTCCCTCCTCAAGCGAGCAAGCTAGGTAGCGCATCTGCACGACACAAAGGGCCAGCGTGCTTGTGAACGGAGGTGGCTACAATAGTTAGTCATGTGAGCCAACATGGGGACGTGAAATGCCAACCATAGCCGACAACTTAGCTTGAGGATGAGCATCGTTTGAATATAGTGTGAAAAGCTGCAAATGTATATGTAGCCCTTTAATTAGATTTCGTGTGTCTCTAGTTCACTTGGCAGAGAAAGGTCAGTACGTAGACGTGAACATGGCTACAGAGTCTGGTGAGTGTGCACACGGCACCGCGGGTGGAAGTGAGGGAGGAAGGCCTCCGCCGTCCCTCCAGGTGCACCTCTGGCCTGGGTCTCTGTCCCCTTCTTTCGATCTTTCCCAAAGTCGAGCTGTTGGTTGAAGTCAAACTTGGTTTTTGTTCATGGAGACAGATCTTTCTTTACAGCATTTCCCAGGGATGGTGAGGAGGAAGCCACAGAACCGAGGCCCCGTGCTCTGTTGAGACCTAGCCTGTCTTCCCACCAGCCCTGTGAGGGTGGCACGGCTGGTGCCCAGGCACCAGTGCAGAGCCTGAGGCCACCTCGAGCATGGAGGTGCGATTCTGGTAGCTGCCGTGTGTCTTTCCAGCCAAGTCAGTGTCCTGGCCTCACATTATCCAGACCGGCACAACGCTGGCTTTCACGACTGGATTTGCAATTATATTCATCAGAACCACACATGAAATAAGATACTAAAAAAATCCAGGTCTGGTTCAGTTGGAAGAGCATGTGACTCTTGATCTCAAGGTCACGAGTTTGAGACCCATGTTGGGTGTGAAGATTACAGGAAAAAAAAAAAAAACTTTAAATGGCTATTAAAAAAATCCACCTAAAGATGACTGTCCTTTCCGGAACCCCTGTGATCTAGAAAACACAAAAGTACATTCTACTCCATAACCAAACATGTGGCAAGTTCATGTAAAGTTCATGGGGAAAAAAAATTTCTTCTAGTTGCCAGGTGAAATGAGAACTATTTGTATAATTATTTGAAATTAGTCCTCTAAGAAGATCCGTTGACTAAAAGAACATGTACTCAGTGTGTCTAAATCTCAGGCTTTCTCTGGTGTTAATATGTGTCATTTCTTTCTTTCTGCTTCCCCAAGTAAATAACATTAGAATGCCCATGCCAGAACCCATCTGAAAATGGCTCTGCATCTTCACATGCTAGAGAACTTGACTTCTATCAGTAAATAGCAAAAGGTCAGTGGTCCATCTGTCCATTTATCTGACCCTTATTCTATCCTCAGGGATTTACTTACTCTAATAAATTAGCGAGTCAATGAACAAATGTGTGTGAGCAACAGATCTGAGAGACCGTGCTGGTGCCCGGAGCACAGCAGTAAATGAAACAAAGTTCCGATGGGATTTGTTGTTATTGCCTGTTCATACGTTTCTCTTATTTCTCGATGAGCACTCGTGGCCTAAGTGGAAGTTCCTTCTTGCTGTCCTTCCTCTCCTCATGCCATGTTTACAGGGAAAGTTGTTCTAGCAAAATACTTTAAGTCTTTTATCCCAAGTGTATCAGGTATCAACTAAAAGTGGGTGCTACCTTGAACACTATTGGCCCAGGACACTTGCCTAGTGGGCTACATTGCACTGTTTTGGGTTACTAAAGGCACAGCGTTTGGTCAGGTCCAGACCTGGAAAGCCGTCCACCCCTGAGAAGCCTCTCTGCTGTGAACTGCACGGCCATGGGTCTTCAGGGAGCCCAGGAACTGGGTCCCTGTGAAGGGCCCACCTCAACCAAACTGCTGTTAAGTGAGGAGACCGCCAGGATAGCGTCAGCCCTGTTGAAAGCAGGTTAGGGGTCAGAAACAGGCAGGGGGGCGTGGGAGGCAGTGCCAGGAGGGACAGAGACGCGGGTGAACTCCTTGCTCTCAGTGCTGTTCACCCAAACCAGTGGGGCAATAGCGGCTCTCAGGCTGCAAAGTACAATCCGGTCAGGGGATCTGGTATTTACGGGGCCTCCTGCACACAGGAGGCGTTATCTCCTCTTGTGGGCAGAGATGCATCACATGCACTGTTTCCTTCTGGAAGGTTCTGCTCCAGAGATGCAGCCCCTGGGCTGTGGGTTCTGACTCTGGCAGGGGAGATCTAGGAAAGCTTCCTGCATAAGCAGCATCTGAGCTGAGCCTCAGTGGGGCGCTAGGAATGTGACAGGCAGAGCAAGCAGGGGGACCATTTCTGCCGTGGAAGGAACAGTGTGAGCATAGCCACGTGGCCTGCCGTGGACATCAGCTGGTGGGAACAGAGCCTGAGGGCAGCAGGGGGCGGGGGGCTCTGGGACACGGGCACCTGGGTGAGGCCAGAGGGCCCTCAGGAGTTCCAGCTTTGTTCTGGAAAAAGGTTCTTGTCCAGAGTGCCCGTGGGGACCCAGCAGGTTCCATGGGAAGGCAGGAGGTGGGCGGGCCGGGGCTTCTGGGCGGCCCCGGGACAGTGGTGTAAGACAGTGATGGGCGCTCGGGTGGACGGAGGAAGAGAGGATTCATGAAAGATCCAGGGTCCACACAAGGAGCACGTTCTTGTAGAAAAAAATGGGTGAATAATAATTTTATTCTTACCCACACAATGAAAATATTACTCTCTCACTGCGTTTGCTCTCATAGCCTGAAATGGTTCACATTCGTTCCCCGGGGCCACAGTCACCAAATATCTCAGACCAGCGGCTTCACCACAGAAGGTAAATAAGACTGGTCTCCCAGTCAGGAGGCTGCAGGTCTGAGGTCCAGGCACGGCAGGGGGGGCTTCTGAGGCTGAGGGAGGGCCTGCTCTGTGCTCCCCACCCCTGCTCTATGCGCCTCACCCCGAGACTGTGCTCCCCGCCCCTGCTCTGTGCTCCCCGCCCCAGCTCTGTGCTTCCCACCCCAGCTCTGTGCTCCCCGCCCCGAGGCTGTGCTCCCGGCCCCTGCTCTGTGCTCCCCACCCCTGCTCTGTGCTCCTCGCCCCTGCTCTGTGCTCCCCGCCCCAGCTCTGTGCTCCCCGCCCCTGTTCTGTGCTCCCCGCCCCAGCTCTGTGCTCCCCGCCCCTGTTCTGTGTTCCTTGCCCCTGCTCTGTGCTCCCTGCCCCGAGGCTGTGCTCCCCACCCCTGCTCTGTGCTTCCCACCCCAGCTCTGTGCTCCCCGCCCCGAGGCTGTGCTCCCGGCCCCTGCTCTGTGCTCCCCACCCCTGCTCTGTGCTCCCCGCCCCTGTTCTGTGCTCCCCGCCCCAGCTCTGTGCTCCCCGCCCCTGCTCTGTGCTCCCCGCCCCTGCTCTGTGCTCCCCGCCCCTGTCCTGTGCTCCCTGCCCCTGCTCCGTGCTCCCCGCCCAGGCTCCAGGCGTTGCTGGCCAGCCTTGGTGTTCCCTGGCTTGTGGATGCATCACCCCGTCTCCGCCTCCACCTTCATCTTTACCTGGTGCTTTCCCTGGGGTGGGGGGGTGGTGAGTTCAAATTCACTTTTTCACCAGGACACCAGCCTCACTGGATAAGGGACCCACCCTATTCCGGTTTGACCTCATCTTAACCAGTTACACCTGCGGCAACCTTATTCCAAATAAGGTCACATCTGAGGTTCTGGGGTGAGCACTTCCACTGTCTTCTGAGGGGACACAGCTTAACTGTAACACGGTTTTTTAGGGGCTAAAAACGTATATATTTGAAGGCAAGACAAAGTTCCCAGTTCCAGTTCCCATCAAGGACGACCTCAGCGGGGGCACATTCTGCACATCCAAACACCAACCGGAGAAAGGCCAGTCTGCAGTTCTTTTGTTTGGGCCCCTTGAGAAGCCCTGTGAAAAAATGCATATTTCCGCAGCCAGCCTGAATCGGCCAACGTTTCAGACTTCACTGGACGTCTGGGGTTAAAGTTGCAGGTTGGATGGCTTCCCGGACGGACGGACAATAGAGGGACCACACAGGCCGCGCTCAGCCTCCTCACCCCGACTGCCAAGCAGCGCTCGGCCAGCAACGCAAGCCAGGGGCGAGGGGAGCCCGGAACGCGCACTGCACATCTGTAATTTGGGCTGATGGAAAGCTCCAGATACAGCTGATTTAGTTACGTAAGAATGCGCAGAGCGGCCCAAAGGTTTCCTGCTTTGCTGTATTTTCAGTGCCTCCGTGGGGTTCGTTCAAGGTCATTGGTGGTGGAGGGATTTCAGCCTGAGTAGATGGCGGCGAACAGTGCATCCTGTGCAGATGCTCGAGGCTGACCGCGGGGGCGGGTGTCGGGGAAAACAAGCCGCCAAGAACGTCGGTGTCCGCGATCGAGGAGGCCCCGCTCGCGATCAGCCAGCCGTGAGGTCCAGCGCGTCTCTGTCACATTAGGATCAGACACCAAGTGGAGGGTGGCTACAGCAAGCCCTTTGGGAAGCGGACGACCCCCCCCAATCACGGTGAAGTGAGATGCAAAGCAAGCAATTAACCAAGAAAAAATATCCAAGGAGCTACCGGGAAAATCGTTAAAACCCAGAAAAACAAGCAGGATAATTATACAAAATGCATCCAGCAGCTCGGAGGAAGAGGGCTGGGAACGGAAGGTAACAGCTGGATCCCACCCTCCTATCCCGGCAATCGGGTGTCTCGAGGAATACATTTTCTTTAAGATGGAAATGCACTTCAGGCTTTGGGGGAGGGGTGTCTAATATCCTTGGGGTGTGGAGAGCTTCCTCGCCGAAGACCAGGCAGACAGAGCCGCAGATCTGGGGCAAGATGAGAGTCGTCCCCGTGTGGCCCCCGTGGTTCGCATGGGCAGGGGGAGGGGCGCACAACCCCGTCGAGGGGCAGAGCGAGCGGGCAGCACAGGCCCTGCGGTCAGGGCTCCCCCTGCCCCCCAGGGACGCGCGGGCCCGTGGGCGGGCAGACAGGTGCCCGGACGACACTCAGGGCAGGAGGAGATGACGGTACTGGGGTGGGATGTGAGGGGCACGGACGGAAGGGACTCTGAGAAAACAGCGCACAGGCCCGCCCGCCTCCCGCCCAGACGCCCCTCTGCCGCCTGGAGGTCCAGCAACGGACACACAAAACCCAAGCGCTGACACGAGGCCACCGGCGTCCTGGGGGTGAGAAGCATGGCGGGAGACAGCAGCGAGACCACTCAGACGGAACTTTCCAGGGAATGTTTGCAACGTGGACATAGATACGGTGAGGCGGCCACATGGGCGCGACTCTCGACACATCTGGGCCACGGGTTTTCAGACGCGGCATTCCGGGAGGTGACTCTTACGCCCTTCGTTTGGCTGCACCGCCACGGGCCCCGCTGCCCCTGCGAAGAAGACTCTGGCCGCTGTTCTCCCGGAGAGCGTGGCGGGCGGGCCCAGAGCTGGCGGACGTGCCTCCTGCCGCACACGACCCAGTGACAAGCGCGTGGGGGGGAGGGGCCGGCTTGGACGTGAGGCAGCTTAGCCGGCTGCGCAGAAGCTGAGTCTTCCGTCTCAGACACACGGCCCAACAAGGGGACTGTTGCCCTTTCTGGAAGCTCGCGTTGTCTGGGGGGTATGGCTCCCATGAGAGTGCGGGACGGCCGGGGCCCCGCCCGGCTTCCGTTTTGCTCCAGGGCCTGTCTGCCTACGAGCTCGAGCAGAGCCGGACAGATGTCCACCAGGTCTGGCCTCCTTAAGACGAGCCCCTCCTTGCTCTCTGCTCAGCCGTCTTCACACTCGGGGCGGGGGCGGGTGGGTGGTGGTACCAGCACGCGGGGACGGCGCCCTCAAGCGCTCGGCCGTCCCCTCTCAGGGACCGCTTGTGCGCGAGGACGGTCACAGCACGTCACAGCCTAGAGACCGCTGTGCCGGGCGATGTGAGGTTGTGCCTTCACAGAGCTGATGTCCCCATTTTCCCCCATTCGCACCTTTCACTGGCTTGTGTCACAGGGAGGATCGTGGCCCAGATGACACGTTGCACCCTAACCTCCAGAGCCCGTGGATGCGACCTTTGGAAAGGAAGCCGGGGCGGGCTGATGAGGTGAAGATCCAGTCCGACTGTGTCCCTGTGGGAAGACAGACACACAGACAGGAAGCCGGAAGACCCTCCAAAGCCTTCAGCCCTGCTGACTCCTTGATCTCAGACGAGCGGCCTCCAGAGCGCGGTTCCGTTGTGCTAAGCTGCCGTTTCTGGTCACAGCAGCCGTCGGACGGGAACACGGTCAGCGGGGAGGGTACTGCGGGGAACGAGCCACCACGGTCCCTTTTGTGGCATCGCAGCATGTGGTTGAGGACACACTCCTCTGTGCCCTTCGGTGCCCCCCGGATCTGGGCAGATGTTGGGCTCCTTTCTCGCGGCAGCTTGTGGGCCGCCAGCAACGGGTTCCCGGTGTGCAGAGCGGTGGGTCCCCTCGTCTGCGGGCGGGGACTGGGGGCCGGCTGCAGCTCCCCGGGGCTGGGCTGGGAGGGACCCCGTCTGCAAGCCGCCCCGTGCCACACACCCCAGATCCCGTTCTGTGAGTGATGTCACGGGAAGCGGCGTCCGGAAGACCCGGCGGACAGCGGGCACCGGCTTGCTGGAGGCCTGATGTGCAGCACGCGTGACCTCACTGCGCGGGCTTCCTCAGTCCTGTTCACACGGACGACACGCCCCAGGACGTAAGGAGGAGCAGGGACACGGACGGAAGGGGGTCACAGCAGGAAGCGAGGACAGAGCAGCTGACAAGGAGGCCGTCCTCACGGCACCCAGGACACTCATTGTCCCCGATGGCCATCGCCTGAGCGTCCCTTCTGCTAGAAGCCCGTGCGTTCAGCGCATTCTGTTTACGCCGCGTACGACCCTGCCTCACCCGGGACCATGAGGGTCGTGCGCTCCAGCTCTCTTCTCTTTCTGTGTCATTATCGCTAGATCGATGCTGGCGGCACCTGCTCCGCCCTGCACGACGCTGGGCCCAGGGCGTCCAGCGCCGAAGGACACAGAGGCCCGTTCAGCTGTTCCCTTGCTAAATTCTCTGCAGAGAGAAAGGCTCTATATTCAGAATTTTTAGAATGGGCAGGAATTAACATTAGCAATGAATTGAACGCCACAGCCAATCCACTCTGTAAGTAAATCCTTCCCATAAGTCCTTTTCATTTTTATGGGATTATAAATAACTTCTGGGCCAACGGCCAAAGGGAAGCTTCTCGGAGAGAGAAAGCCCGGCGACCGGCCACGTGACGCCCTCGCCCGGCTGCGACTTTCTGCCCTGGCCCGCCTCCCCCACGACCCGCCGCGGAGACTTCGCACGTGCGCTCGGGGTCGGGCCACAGGACGTGAGGCAGGCTGCTGCGGAAGGTGCCGGGAGGACGCGGTGCGGGGAAGGTGTCTGTCCACGTAGCAGCTTTACAGCCACTGCAGCTCGCTGTGTCCCGGCCCTTCCAGAGACCGGCTTCCACCCGCCTCCCGGCGCCGCCAGACGCAGATGCTCTGGCCGGGGCGGAGGCCAGGACGGCGGGGGCACGGGCCCGGCCAAGGGCCGGGGGCCTGGGGGAGCTGCACCCGTCGCAGACCTGGCAGGTTGTGCGGGCCGCCCTGGTCCACGGCTCTCAGCACGGCCTCCGTCATCCCAGCGGAGTGGATGGCTTGCACGCCTTGTCACACACACGAGGGAGGGTCAGCGCCAAGCGGCCAGGGTCCTCTGCGTGGGCCACAGTGTAAAACACAAAAGCGGTGTCTCAGCGCTGTTAGGACGTCCTGTTCGAAGCGCTGCACATGCGTGAAGCCACGTAGCTCCCTCGACAGCCTACAAGCAGCATGTTTAAGACACCCATTATACAGGTGAGAAAACTGAGACACAGAGAAGGGAAGACCGTCGCCTGAGATCAGGCAGCAGGAGAGGCAGAGGTCACAAGGGTGGCAATCACTGCATCGTCCCGGGGGGAAGACACCACTGTATTCTCTTGATGTGATGTTTTAACCGCCCCCCCGCCCCCAACCAGGCAGAGGCTGCCGGCGGCCTGCTGGGTGAGCCTTGCACGTTTGCAGACTCTCTGGAACAGGATGCAATGCTCAACTGACGGGACAAATCACGGGGAGCCGGGAGCGCGGATTCCGGTAGGGACGAGCCACGTTCCCCCTCGGATCACAGGGAGGCGGACGGCCCCCAGCGCCTCACCACGGCCACAGCTGTACCTTGCCACCTTTTGTCCAGGCAGAAGAAAAGAGATATTCAGTTTTCCAAAGTGGCCAGGAATTGTTTTCTGCTGTCTCTTCCTTCGCAGTGGTGAGGCGAGGCAGGAGAAGTATTTTTATTTTTTATTTATTTTATTTTATTTTTACTTATTATTACTATTTTAATATTTATTTATTTCTGAGAGAGAGAGATGGAGTGCAAGTAGGGCAGGGGCGGAGACAGAGGGAGACGCAGGATCCAAATCAAGCTCCAGGCTCCGAGCTGTCAGCACAGAGCCCGACGTGGGGCTCGAACCCACGGACCGTGAGATCACGACCTGAGCTGCAGTCGGAGGCTTAACCCACTGAGCAGCCAGGCGCCCCAGAGAAGGGTACTTTTAAAGAGCACCCGTGGTCTCTTCTAGGTGATGGGGAGGGGTGGAGGGAGAGAGGAGCTCGCCGCCCGCAGGCAGGCCCCCTCCAGGGCCTGGGGTCCCCCTCACAGGGCTCTGTGTGACTGTTTCTGAGACAGGCTGATGTCCTCCAGCTGGGGGGTCCACTCCGCGCCGGATGAGGAGTCCAGGGAGCCGTTGTCTGACAAGACTCTTCCGCAGGGAATGAACGACCCGCGTGTCGCTCTGCGCAGCCAGGGGCTCTTCCCTCGGGACACGGCGATTTCCTCCCGGAGTCCGATTTCTAAGCAGCCGGTGGCTTGGCAGCTGAGTGCGGACGGGGGGATCCTGGGTGCCCCGCACCCACCTCGTCTCTTGCCTGGGGGTGGGGATGCGCCACGATAGCAGCCCCCGTTGGCGCAGACACAGCCGCCAGCGGAGCAGGGCTGAGTGGCCGCACTCCCCGTGCTCCCGAGCGTGGATGATCCGCCTCGCTGGGAACGTCCCGTGTCCTGGCAGCGTCCAGACCTGCGCAGGTCAGTGCACCGGAGACGTGCTGCCCGACCGGCCCCAAGTCGAGGACGATCGGGTTAAAAACAAACTGCAGGAAGGCGGAGGGCAGATCCCAGGGGACAGGCCTCTGGGCCCAACGAGCCGCGTGTTCTCGCCCCCCGGCTGCGAACGAGGCAGGGGCCACACGGGGCACGGGTGGGCACGCAGTGGGAAGGGGGACTTCTCAGCGGAAGGGCGGGTGACCCGTTCGCCGAGGGGAGGCACCGCCGTGTAGGAGGGGAGCATCGCCACATAGGAGGGGAGCACCACCATGCAGAAGGGGATCACTGTCATACAGACGGGGAGCAGGCCTCCACCCCAGGCCTGTGGCCACTCACAGTCACCGGGGATCCAAGCTCAGCAAGGACAGACATGACAGGGATTCAGCCCCACATGAGGGGGACCTGGCTCGGGTCCCTACCCCGTCCGGGCCCCCAAGGCCAGCTTCTCCCTCTCCGGTGACTTCTGTCAGAGGGAGAAGGGACAGATGAAGAGGCGCTGGAGGGACAGGTCCTCCGATGTCTTCCCTCGGTGGGAGCGACCCACCCGGAAGTTCTGCACCCGCATCCTGGTACAGACCTCAACCAACACCACATCCGAGCGAAGCTGGAGGTCTGCTGGGACAGGCAGGGGCTCGCGAACAGCTCTGAAGCACTTTCTGTGAACGGAACTGCAGGAAATCCAACGCCTGACGCACACAGAAGGGACGCGGGCTGGACACGGCACCCTCCCTCCCAGGCCGCAGGACTCTGGGTCCCGAGTGCAGCTGCCCATGAGCTCACGGCCCCTTGAACTTAACCTAGAACATGCTATGTCCAAATACAAAATAGCCCATAGTACGTTACACGCTGACCAGAATGGCTAAAATTAAAATGTTTTAATTAAAAAAAAAAAGCCAACCTGATTATACCACGTGTGGGCAAGGATGTGGAGAAACTGGATCTCTCTTTGGCCCCACTGGTGGGATGTGAGATGTACAACCACTTTGGAAACACAGTTTGGCAGGTTCTTAAAAGGTCACACATACACCTAACAGATGACCCAGCTAATCCCCTCCCAGGATCTGCCCAAGATAAATAAAAGCATTTATGTTTTCATGCAAAGATTTGTACACAAACGTTCACAGCAGTCTGTTTGCAACAGTCAAAAAGTGAAAACAGCCCAGGAGCACCTGGGTGGCTCAGTCGGTTGAGCATCTGACTCTTGACTTTGGCTCAGGTCATGTTCTCAGGGTTGTGAGATCGAGTCCTACATCAGGACTCCAGGCTGAGCATGAAGCCTGCCTGGGATTCTCCCTCTCTCTCCCCTTCCCCCCCACCAAAAAAAAAAAAGAAATAAAAACTTAAACAAAACCCTGAAAACAACCCAAATACCCCTCAACAGGTGAACACATAAGCAAGCCGCAGTGTATTCCTGCCCTGGATACTTTACTGCAACAAAAAGGAATAAATTTGGGACATGGCAGTGACGATGAATCTCACAGCAGCTGTTCTGTCTGCTGGAAAAAAGCCGGAAAGAAAAGAGGAAGCAACTCCGTGATTCCATTTGTGCAGAAGCAGAGTCAGAGGCAGGTCAGTGATTGACGGGAGGGAGCGGGGGGCACGGAAGGAAGGGAGCACTGAGGAGCACGGAGACCCATCACGTGGAACGCCTTACACGTCTGCACGTCAGTCAGTGTGCCCACAGAGCCGCTTACAGAGAGCACCGCTATACGAGGCGGCCAGATCGGGGAAAGCACAGGGAAGATGTGGAGAAACGAGGAAAACGTGTGGAGTGATGTGATAGAACGTGTGTGTGCACCTGGGTGGGTGTGTGCAAGTATATGGGGCATGCGACATGTGTGAGAACATGCAGAGGTGTGTGTGATTGTGCATACCCGTGAGAACAGGTGCATGCACACGTGTGTGAGGTGTGCACACGTGCACATGTATATGTGGGGGTGTGGTATACGTGCGAACATGTGTGTATGTGTGTGCATGTATGTGCATATTCCTGGGGAAAAGTCCTGACTTATGTTGACTCTTAACGATCCACTCGAGTCCACAGGCTGCTTTTCCAGGGAGCAGTATCAATAAAATGCAATAATTTAAAATGAACAAAATAAAATGAAACCACGTTACGTGGCTTGGTGTATGGTGCTTGTCCCCACAGATCGGTCCCTCCCCCAGAAACTCTCTCCACGGGCCCCGGGGCGTGCGCCGCCTGCCTCAATCCCTTTGCCCCACGGGGTCTGCCGTCCGGCTCCCGCTCCTGAGGCCAGCCTCGGGGGGTGGCAGTGCCCAGGGCTCGGTCTGCAGCTTGTGCTTGCTCCCTCCGCCAGGCCCACGCGGGCGGGGTCCGGTCTCAGGGTTGGGGGCAAACAGGAAGAGGTCAGCGTCCGGGCCGCTGGTTCCCAGCCTGCGCCCTGGCTCTGTGGCGCCGGGTTCCCCAGGCGCTCCCAGGGCCAAACTAGTTGACGCAGGCAAACCAAACGGCCTCTGGGTACTCTGGGTCGGGGGTGCGGCGGTGTGTGAAAAAGCCTCGCTTGAAAGGTTTTGTTTTTGAGAAGACTTTGTTATGACCCGTGCCAGTCTCTCTGGTGGCCGCACCGAGGCAGCGCCGAGCGGGTGGCTGACACGGTGCCCTCCTTCACCAGCCGTGTGCACATCTGCGTCCTCATCGTCTCCTGCAAGGACACTGGTCAGGTCGGACCAGGGCCACCCCAGCGATCTCCTGTCACCCTGTCACATGGAGTATAAAGCCCCACCTACACCCAAGTGCAGCCACACTGTGGCAATACCCAGGGGTCAGGGCTTCAACTTAGGAATTCTGGGGACCCAATTCAGCCTGTGACACGACCCGCGGACCTCAGCGCTGTGCCCAGTGTACACTGCGTGCTCAATCAGTGCTGCATCTGCTTGGAGATGCCTCCAAAGACCGTTACTGGTTACACAATGTCTCCCTTTCTAGCAGGTCCACGTAAGGGCGAGGCCAGGCGATGGGCCCCCTCGGGCGGTCCGTTCACGTGGCTGGTGGCCACACATCCTCACAGACTGAATGAAGACTCAGCTGCCACAGAAAGAGGAGGAACAGCAGACCCAGTGACCACTCAGAACGTGTGGATGTCTGCTGTCAGACGCCCCCCTCACCCCCTGCCACTGGTGGAACTGGCCTTTCCGGACATGTGTTTCCTTCACTCGGGTGGCTCCTAACCCGTAGGGCCACCTGGCGGCAGAAGCCGAGTCCCAGAAATCCCATCTGTGACGCGGAACAGGGAGCACTGGGTGAAGCGAGAGTGACGTGACCCTTGGGCCCCTGTGTCTGGGACCTGCTTCAGCCCAGACAGAGAGGGAGCTCTGCGCCACTCTGCCTGACCGCATCTGTGGGCTGAGCCACGTCCCAGGACCCTGGAGACAGTGTTGTTGTTACAGGAGGTGACGTCTCTTCCCTGCCATGCGCCACGCCACTGGGCTTGCTCTCTCACCAGAGAGATGAAATGTTAGATTAAACATGGGCGGTTTGGGCTGTCGGGGCCCCGCAGGGGCAGTGGCTGCGAATGGCCCCCCAAGTAGGACACAGGGCTTGTGGGTGCCTGGGAAGGAACGGGTAACAACAATGGGCGACAGTAACAAGAGCAATGCCACGCACCATGTACAAACACTGCTCTCAGCCCGTCAGGTAGATTAACTTAGTCACTTCTCAGAATCCTCTTCGGAAATCACCTCCAGTCGTCAGGGATTCACCCGTGCCAGGACGGCACAAAGCTTTAGCTGATGACATTATCTCAGCGGTAAGTGACAGAACCAGGACTGGAACCTGGGTGTGCTAGCTCCAAAGTCACACTGTAAAACCCCACACTAAACACCCCGGTCTGGGGTTACCTGCGAGGCTCAGACGGTCAGGCGGCCAACTCTTTGTTTTGACTCAGGCCACGATCTCAGTTTCCTGAGTTTGAGCCCTGCACTGGGCTCTGTGCTGAGGGTGTGGAGCCTGCTTGGGATTCTCTCTCCCCTCTCTCTGGTCCTCCCCTGTGCATGCACTCTCTCTCGCAAAATGAATAAACTTTAAAAAAAGGTTTTTTTAAACCCTGGTCTGGCTGTAGCTCCTGACTGACTGTCACATGCTTCTCATCCAGACATCAGAAAGAGCCAGCGGTGGCATGACGAGAGATGGCAGCATGAAGGACAAGGACCACGGTGCTCCAGGGCAAGAGGGGGAAACGGAGTCATGGCCGGACATTCCCAATGCTGGCCCGCACAGGACAGCCAGAGAACCAAGGTCCTGGGTCAGAGGCCTGGCCCTGATCTCTCTGTGGTCCTAGGTGTGTCCCCTAATGTCGAAAGTTTAAGTTTCCTTGTTGGTGAGTGTGACAGGTTGTATTTTCCAACGATGGCTACGCCAATATCTTGAGCTCGTTCCACATGCTCTTCCAGTGTGACTGTCTCCTTGCCCAGTGAGAGGTGGGTCTGCATTCCCTTTCCTCGGGGCCTCTTCCTGCCCCAACCAGTGGAGTGTGTGCCAGAGGCTTCCGAGCCAGGCCGAAGAGTGTATGTACATTGGCCTGGTGCTGGCTCACTCTCATCCCCCTCTGTCTGTCTCCTGTCCCCTCACCTGGGAGCCCAGCCAACATGTTGTAAGGAAGTCCCAGGAGGGAGGCCCGTGCAAATGCTCCAGCAGTCAGCTCAGCTCATCGTAGCTGACAGCCTTTGTCGCCCCCCAGGCCCGAAAGCGGGTGAGCCGCACACTTTCCAGCTGAGGCCCCACCCCTCCCACTGTACGCTGCCTCCCCCCCCGCCCTGACCCACAGAAATGGTAGCAACAGATATACAACACAGTGAAACAGAGCAAACTCTTCTATTATAGGTATTTGGTTTTTTTATTGTAGGTATTTGTGAAGATTAAGTGCGCTTATGTGAAAGCACTCTGCACACCATTGTAGGTTAAACAAATGGTGGGTATTGTGCATTCGCGGCTGTGGGGGGCATGCGGGACTTGTAAGCCACTGAGGTCAAATTGTAATATTTCTTTCTAAATACCCTGATACTTTTCACAGAAATTTAAAACCAAGAGTCTTACAGGGTCTGTGATCTTACCAAAGACAAGTTTTGCTATCAAATGTGTGTGACCATGGCACACGAGGCCTGGCACTTGGGAACAGCCCCCTCTACTGAGCATGCTGTGGACCTGGATCAAGACTTTCCCTTTTGGGGGTGTCTGGGGGGCTCGGTTGGTTGAGCCTCTGACTTGGACTCAGATCATGATCTCATGGTTTGTGGGTTCGAGCCCCACGTCGGGCTCTGTGCTGACAGCTCAGAGCCTGGAGCTGCTTCAGATTCTGTGTCTCCTTCTCTCTCTGCCCCTCCCCCACTCATGCTCTGTCTCTCTCTGTTGCTCAAAAATAAATAAATGTTAAAAAAAATAAAAAGACTCTCCCTTTCTGCAAACTGGTAGCTCCCACCATTCCTAAATTGGCCAGGGCCCTGGGATTGAGATCTCTGGCTGAAAGGCCCCAGAAGTTGTTGGGATAATTTACGTCCCTAAAACCAGGGACAAGGCCACCTCTGTGCATTGGTACTGGGGATCCAAGATGGTGCAAGGTCTTTGGACATGACCAACACCATACTGTGTGAGTTAACTTAATACCAATGTTTAAGGTAATATATTTGACCCTGAAATCTCATTTTATCTCCATTATATTACTTTATATAAATAAAATTATTAATTCTGACATGGAACTCTTTATACATGAAAACATTTCAAAAGTATGACATGAACACATTTGGCCTTGGATGGAAAGCTGGAGAAGGCAGGAAGGACCCACTGTCTGAGCTACAAGCCTAGTATCTGTATCTGTCAGGGCCCCACTAGGGAAATAGAACCATGTATACAATCAGAGGTGGAAGGTGGAGAGAAAGTGAGAGAGGGATTTACTGCAAGGAACTGGCCTATACAGTTGAGCAGACTGGCTTCAGGTCCTGACCTGTAGGATGGGCCATCAGGTACTCAGGTACTCAGGCAGGAGCTGACAGTGCATGGACATTCTTTTCCCCCAGAGAAACGTCAGTTCTGGTCTTAGAGTCTTCCAACTGATTGCATCTGCCTCCTCCCCACCCCCACCGAGTATCCAGGATAATCCCCTGTACACAAGTGCAACTGATTGTAGGTATTAATCACATCTACAAAATACCTTCACAGCAACACTGAGATCAGTGTTGAATTGAATAACTGGGTACTATGGCCTCACAAAGTTGGCACATAAAACTGACCATCACAGTCCACCCCTTGTCCACTGGGCATCCATTCACATCTCCTAAAGCCATGCTGCGTCCCCACATAAAGGCAATGACAAAGCCATGCTCCTGCCAAACATGGCAACACCAGGCTATGCACGTGCACACATTGTCACCTCTTTCCCCAGAAGAGGACGGAAAGTCTCTAGGTGATGTTCACTCTTCTCCTTGAGATCAGTACCTAAATAAGGGAGAAATACTCTTAAAAATTACCATCATCATTTCTACAACTGGTCGCATGGCTGTAGCTGGTATTTAGAACTACCTTCTTCCACCCCCATCTGTATTCCCTTTGCCTTCAGCAGGCACCGAGCTTTGGGTAGTTCTTTACCTGGCGACATCCCAAACCTTCATTCCTAAAGGGTCTGGGCCATTACTAGCCCTGCCTGCATTGGGTTGTTGCATTTCCCACTGACTTTAATGATAAGGCATGCTAATATTAGGAGGTGCGCTAAGGGATTCCCGACGTACTCTTCTTTACTTCCATTGTGACTAGCAGTCCCATGTCCCCGTGGTAATAAGGATCAATCACTCTAGCCAGCACAATAACCCCCTTCTTTGCCTGTTCATTCAGAGGCATCGGAACCCAAAGTGGCCAGGTGGCAGTATTAACCTCCAACTCAATGGAATCATTGTTTTGTTTCCTGGTGGAAGCATTTCTCCTTGTGCAACTAAAACTTTCATGAGAGTAAAACTTAAAGTTGTGGTCCCAGAAGCAAATATTTTGCTAGAGGGTCATGAGGGGCAATGGCGAGTAATGCTGCTGCCATTTCCCCTCTTGATTCCCAGACCCGTGACTCCTTGCTGTGGGAGGAAGGGAACCACAGGTTGGACGCTGACTCTGAGCCCGGGCGGCCTCCTGGAGAGCGCTGACCCCGCCCTACGAGGCATCACCACCTGGTCGATGCCGTAACTGGGTCTTCAGAAAGCTGCGTCACTGTTCTATCGAACCAGTGCTTCGAGGGAACATGGTGGGAACCCAGTGAGCTCAGTGAATTCTAGGAGACTGGACCCATTGCTGTACTTCTTTTGCTGCGAAGTGAGTTCCTAGATCAGCATCAGCGCGGGCATATTGTGGTAGTTACGGTGCTCTGAGAGTCCACAGGTGGTAGTTTTAGCCAAAACACTGCTCGTAGACGAGGCAAATCCAGAGTATGTGTCTATTCCAGTGAGAGCAAAGTGCTTCCCCTTCCACGACGGAAGTGGTCCTGTGCAACCAACCTGCCGGCAGCTGGCGGGCTGGGCACCCCGGGGTCAGGTGCTGCGCTGGGCACCCCGGGCTGGTGTCTGCTGCCTACCACCAGGTTTGGGTTACAAGCATGACTGATGGGACCGAGTTAGGATAAAAATCTCTATTCCAAGACAACCTTGGCATCGTGTTTCCTTCTGAGCGAGAGCCGCTCAGTGGGGAGGAAGCTGCCTCCGACGGCACACCCGCCCGAAGCCGGGTCCCCTTGTCCTCCCTGCTACCACAGCCCCCTCTTGTTCAGATACGGCTGCAAACGTGATGTCGGGGAAGACAGGCTCCTGTCCCAAGTCCAGGGGACAAGCCATGACTGGTCTGAAACAGCTTCGGGGCTTCTATCCCACTCTGCCGGGGTTGGTCTCGGATGCACGTGCAGCCCAGCTCTTGCCATGAGGTGTGAGGAAAAGCCCACTGAGAAATGTTCTGGAAACATTTTCTTTCCAGACGAGATGTATCCTCACAAGGAAAAGAGTTCCCTTCCCCATCGGCCCCACCTTCCTGCTTGAGACGCAGCCCTGGTGACCATAAGTCAGCAAAAGTAAGACAAAAAGACAAGCTCAAGATTATATTTGCAGGAATATTTGTCACAGTTATTTATAAGAGCCAAAACCAGGGAAAAAGTAAAAATTAAAAAACAAGGATTAGAAATGTACAAATATATTCATGCAATAGAATCCTATACAACCACAAACCTACTTACTATCAAGAGAACATGTTTATGATGATTTGTGGGGGGTAAAAGGCAGATTACAAGAGTGTTGAGAAAGCAATTTTTTGTGACTATATAAATGCCTGTAAAAATACATGAAAAATGAAATAATTGGAAGTTTATAGGCCAATGTGTCAATGCTGGTCATCTTTGGGGTGATGGAGTGTGGGTAACTCTTTTGCTAATTTTTCTTCAATAAATTTATATAATGTGTGAATGAAATATAAATACAGACTTTTTTGGGGGGAGGGCCAATTAACTGAAAGTGACAGGGTGGAAATAGAGAAAAGGCTGAGTTTTTATATCATTATTGAGCCGTGTGCCTCCCCAGAGCAGCCGCTATAGGGATGTTTTATGGGAACGAATTAAATAGCCTCGCTGAGTCCAGCACACTTGGCTCTTCTGCTGTTCGCAGCTGAGCACCTGCTGGTGAACCTCTCCTACTTCTGAAGAGACCTGGATTCCTCCCCAATCGTTGGATGTATCACACACATTTGATTACCCTTGAAATATTATCCGGACAACTCTGAGGAAATGTGTTACATTTCGGTTCATATTTTTCTTCTGGGCGGCCTCTTGGCTGGCTTGAAAGTCAGCTGAATCCATCTGAAGCCGAGTCTGAGGCAGACGTTGGAAATCCAGAGATCCGTTTAATGAACATCCTTTCATCAGGGGTGGATAGATCTACAAGAAGGGGCCATTTAAGCAGAAATGTGTTCATAGTCATATTAGTACTTTGGTAAGGT
This sequence comes from Hyaena hyaena, assembly GCF_003009895.1. NCBI lineage: Eukaryota > Metazoa > Chordata > Mammalia > Carnivora > Hyaenidae > Hyaena > Hyaena hyaena. Next base: position 5,851,170 of record NW_024080654.1, read on the forward strand.
CTTAAAGCTGGATTTGCAAAGTATTCCAAAGTATTCTTTTTGGACACTTGCACCCACTTGAAACGAGAGACAGGAGCAAAGTGAATGTTGTGTTCAAAATTATGATGTTTGATGAAAACATCAGGGATAGAAAACACCAAATACTATCTTGAGGGCTTTCTATGACTATCAGTCAATGAAATTCTTCTATCTAACAGCCGAGAATAGTACTAGGAGGACTGTCACTGTTATTGTTTCTTTTATAAAAGAGAGAGAGAGAGAGCGCACACGCAGAAAGGGGAGGGGCAGAGAGAGAGTCCCAAGCAGTCTCTATGCTCAGTGCAGAGCCCAATGCAGGGCTTGATCTCAAGATCATGAGATCATGATCTGAGCCAAAATCAAGAGCTAGTTGCTTCACTGACTGAGCCACTCGGGCGCCCCTCCTTCTTCTTCTTCTTTTTTTTTTTTTTTTGTATTTTTCAGAGAAAGAGAGAGAGGGAGTTCAAGTGGGGGAGGAAGAGAGAGGGGCCAACATAGGATCCTAAGTGGGGTCCGTGCTGACAGCAGAGAACCCAAAGCAGGGCTTGAACTCGAGAACCATGAGCTCATGACCAGAGCCGAAGTCGGATGCTTCACTGACTGATGCTTCACCAGGTGCCCCGGGTTCTGTGTTTAATGGGAAGTGAAAATTACAAGGACTAATTCCATGCTGCTCGGGTTCAGAGAACGCAGTATTTAATAAAATAAAGTCTTACCGCAGGTGCCAGAAGTGCAGTGTCCCCACCACATCCCATAACGAAGCGTTTTAAGACTGAAGGTGCCGGAACATGAGAGTCCTCGCTGAACGAGGGGGAAGACGCCTCACACGGTTCACGTTCACGCATCTCGAATCCCCGTATCCCAGAGCAGCCAGCATGACTTCGTAAAGATAAGCGCTGCCAAAGGAGCCGGGTTTTCTGTGAACGAGAGAGAGCAAGAGGGAGAGAGAGAACGGTCTGACAGCTGGAGAGTGAGGGGCAGACACAGCCATTTTCTCTGTGACGACTACAGAGCCACCTCGGAACCGCACAGCCCGCCGGCCAGAGGAGGCAGCGGGTCAGTGCCCGTCACTGTCTCCGTCCCAAGAAACGCCTCCCGGGCGGTGTAGGTGACACGCCACTTAGGGAGCCCGGGCTCAGTCCACAGACACGGGCCTTTACGTCCACGACACCACGCTGTCTTCTCTGCTGGGCCCCCACCCTCACAACGGCGCCCCGTCCAGGAGACGTGCTCGGTGGACATCTGTCACTGGCTCATTGACCAGCTCAGTGACTCATGAGCAGGACGGAGAAGTGGGGCTTAGGACCTGGAGCCAGGGTGTCTGTATTGGATTCCTACATTTTCAAACTATTTGGGAAAATCTCTTTACGTCTCTAGATTTCAACTTCTACATCTGTGAGATGGGGCAGGAACCAGAGGAGAACGTGCCTGCAAACGCTTCGTGCTCCCAAGTGCCAGACAGACGTGGGTGTTCCTCTTCTGGTCACTGCTGTGCTGTCCTTCGTTCCTTTGGTCGGTAACAATTGGCCGTCGCTGAGTTTCTGACTTGTTCACAAGTGGGTGTGACGAAATGCACAGCCCGTGGCGAGTGTTCCGTTACTGTTCATTGAATTCAGTTTATTAAATATTCGCTTGCTCTCTGACTTTGCATCCATGCAGGGAGCTCTGGGTGACACTTGCTGATCCGCAGGAAGCTGGGGGCTCGGCCGAGCGGCGGATGCAGGAAAGGAGAGGCAGGAAAGGAGTTCTGTCCTAAAGGCGTTTTATGCTCTGCCAAGAGTTAGACGTCGTTCCGACTTTGACGGACAGTCTTTGAAGAGACGCTGTAACAAAATCTGCGGTGGGTAGATCTTACACTCCTTCAAATGGTAAAGGCGCTGGGGGTTAGCGTGAGGTCCCTTCTCCAACCTTTAAATGCCACACAAGACCCAGAATAATCGCAAGCTGAAATAGAAAAATCGGGTGGCGGGGGTGGGGGTGGGGGGCAGCATTTGTAGGTTTATTCAAAGCCATGCCGCTCGCTGGGGTGGAGACAGAGCCCCAGACCGGCCTGAGAACAGAGGCCACCTTCCGTTCTGACCGGAAGCCTCCATGCAGTTGTGACAGGAGCAAACTGCTGCTGCCGGACACACAATAGTCAGAGCAAGTCCAGGCAGGGGTGAGGGTCGGACAAGGTCAGGGCGGCAAAGTGAGGCCCCGACACGATGACTCGGAAAGATTTGTGTGCGTGTTCAAAGTTTCCATTTTTTTAATGCTTACTTTTATTTTTGAGAAAGAGAGAGAGAGCAGGGGAGGGGCAGAGAGAGAGGGAGACACAGGATCCGAAGCAGCTCCAGGCCCCGAGCTGTCAGCACAGAGCCCGACGCGGGGCTGGAACTCACGAAATTCGAGATCATGACCTGAGCCGAAGTCGGACACTGAACCGACTGAGCCCCCCAGGCGCCCCTCAAACTTTCCAGTGTTTAAGAAAGTGCAGAAGAGGCCGCCTGAGGGGCTCAGTCTATTAAGCGTTGGACTTCAGCTCAGGTCATGATTTCGTGGTTCGTGGGTTCGAGCCCCGCGTCGGGCTCTGTGCTGACAGCTCGGGGCCTGGAGCTGCTTCGGATTCTGTGTCTCCCTCTCTCTCCGACCCTCCCCTGCTCACGCCTGTGTCTCTCTCCCTCAAAAATAAATATTAAAAAAAAAAAAGAAAGAAAATGCAGAAGTAATATCCCATATCACAACCATACAATTAAAACAAAGTTTAATCGTATTAAACAAAGATGTGGACAGTATTACGTAGCACAAAAACCATAACATCACTTTGTAAAGTCATGAGGGCGATGAGGTGCCTTTTCGTTCGCCACCCCCTCCCGCCCCCGCCTGCGTGGAGGGCGGTGCCAGGGGCGCGGTGGGCACCTGCTGGGTGAATGGGTGAGAACAGGAAGCCAGAGCGTGGCCTTCGGGGCCCCGTAAGGGGACTCACTTCACCGACCGTGTTCCTGCCGGGAGCTCGGGGATGTCTGGAGCCGGAAACGGCGCTGCCCCGAAGAGAAGTTCGTGTCCTTGGAAGAAAGAAGAGACTGTGTTTGCGGCAGGCACCAGCGCGGCCATCACGATGCAGACGGTGTGCCACGCACCTGCTCTGTGTCGGGGGAATGGACGTCAGGCACGTGGACCTCGAGGGCACTGCCGGGTCCCCCCGTGTCACACAAGGTCAGCGTGTGCCCTGAACTAGCTTCATCCTTCCCTGTTAACATAGTTTCCTCGTGTGTGTCACTGACTAATATTTTCTCTTGTTTCTGACCTTTACGTAAATAGACCATTATGTACACCTTCTTCAACTGACCTTTTTTCACTCACTGTCATGTTTTCAAGATTTATCTACATCGATTGAAGTAAATATATTTAATTCACATCCTCTGTTCCCCCCCTGCCACATACAGGGTGTGGCTGCTGTCCATTCGAAGGACATGGCGTCCTCCCCACTCGTGGCGTCATCTGTGAGGCCGTGTTCCCTCGGTGTGCACGGCCTGCTGCAGACACGGCTGGCGTTCTTCACGGGCGCGTTTGCACATCGCCTCGTCAGCCCCACTCCTCAGTGGAGTGAGAAGTTAATTTTGTGAGATGCAACCAGCATTTTATTGTTTAATGAAAAAGGGATAGGAAGCGCCTGGAGGGCTCCATCAGTTAAGAGTCTGACTTGATTTTGCCTCAGGTCATGACCTCACAGTTCATGAGTTTGAACCCCATGTCGGGCTGATGGTGGAGCCTGCTTGAGATTTTCTCTCCCTGTCTCTCTGCCCTGCTTGCTTTCTCTGTCTCTCAATAAAGTAAAAGGAAAATAAACTGCTTCTAAAAAGAAAAAGGTATAGACTAAAACAGAATAGAATAGAATAGAATAGAATAGAATAGAATAGAATAGAATAGAATATTGGGAAGAGAAGAGAAGAGAAGAAGAGAAGAGAAGAGAAGAGAAGAGAAGAGAAGAGAAGAGAAGAGAGGAGAGGAGAGGAGAGGAGAGGAGAAGAGAAGAGAAGAGAAGAGAAGTGAAGCGAAGCGAAGCGAAGCAGAACAGGGCAGAGCAGAAGAGAGTAAAAGGAAACAGAAGACAGCATCCGGCACAAACACTGGTACTTTTGCTCCAGGTACAGACACCACGTCCCCAAATTCTAGTGTGAAATGTGCTCTTACAGTGGAATGTGGTTAGAAAAAAAAAAGTGAAGTTTTTACACAATGGGGCTGAAGCTGAGTGTTCAATCGCGGGATCACAGAAACCGCACACACCTTCATCCGCAGGGGTATTAGTGTCCGCGGCCGCTGTATGAACGACCTCACCCTGGGAGCTCCCAACAATGAGATTTTTCCCCTGGGGGTTCTGGAGGCCAGAGTGGGAGGCCGAGGCTTGGGGGCCACGCTGGCCTCTAGAGGCTCGCGGGGCCCCTCCCGCCTCTGCCTCCACCCTCAGCGGCCTCTCTTCCGGCTCACGTCTCCCTGTGAAGGACACGCATCACGGGGTTGGGGCCTCCGGGTAAGCCAAGTGACTGCACCTCAAGATCCCTCATGTTCGCTGTCTGCACGTAGGGCCATGGTCACAGCTCCAGGGGCAGGACGGGGGCGTGTCTTCCCGGGGACACAGCTCAACCCCTGGGGTGGATGGTGCCATATTTCAAAAGAGATTTTTACCAGTTAATTCCTGCCACCCAGTGTCTGAGAGTTTCCGTGGCTCCGCGTCCTCACACTGCCTGGCACCTACCATCTTATCTCCACCAGTTGGGGCAACGTGGTCATTACCGCCGTCTAAACGGACCGGGCGTTTTCCCCATTACGCAGGCGGTTGCACCACTTTGTTTATTCTCTTTTTGTTGTTTCGCTGTGTGTGTTCCCACTCAGGTCTCCCGTGAGCTGCTGGCTCGTGTGTTGCGTGCGGGTGTCCGGGCTGTGCGCGTCCGGTTGGTGCCCAGGGGCGCTGGGTGTGCTCCCGACCATAACCCTGTGGGGCCCGATTCCCTCCGAGTTGTGCTTCTCTTTCCATTTTTAATGATTACTTTTTAGTATTATTTTTTAAATTAATGCACAGTAAAATTGACTTGGGGAGTGTGTAGTTCTGAGGGGAGTAACGTAAGATCCAGGGAACCACCACGAATCTGACAGCAAACGGCTCCCTCCACGTGCCCGCCACCACCGTCCGCGGTGACGCCCCGGGAAACTGCTCACCCGCCCTCTGTCCCCCGCAGTCAGGCTGAGACGCAGCGCGGAAGGGATTGCGGCGTGTGACCTTGGCGGTGGCCTTCCACGACGCAGGGGACCCACTCTGTGATCCGGCCACGTGTCGGGCGTACCCACAGTCTGCTCCTGCTTCCCGCTGAGCGCGTCGTGGCCGCTGCTGCGCTGTCTGTCTGCTCACCCGTGGCTGAGCCGCATCTGGGTTATTCGCGGGCCTCGAGATATTTATGACTAGAGTGTCTGTGAACGTGTTCAGCACAGGCTTTTCTGTGAGCCTGTTTTCTACAGAATAGGGGTTTCAGCCTCGGGGTGGCTGATATCTGGGGCCAGGTGATGGTTGGTCTGGGGCTTCTCGGTGCTGAGGGCTGTCTGGAAGCACCCCTGGCTCTTAACCAGCGGATGCCGGGAGCTCCCCAACCCAGCTGTGACAAGCAGAGCACCTGGACCTTGGAAAATGTCCCTGTGGGCAAACTGCCCTGCCTGAGACCCAGTGCGCAGGGGTAGGTGAGCATGAGGGGCGAGCTGGTCGCAGGGCCTGTACCCCCGTAACCGGGAGCCCCAGCAGTCTCCCAGGGGGGCACACGGGCCGCTCGCCCTGCCACCAGCCACACATGTGCGGTCTGGTTGTGGCCGTTCTCACAGGCATCCAGTGTCACCATTTTACCAAGGGCACTTTGCTGGAGAGGACAACCATCTCACAAGTGGCAAACGGTGCCAAACGCCAAGTGTGCCGAGGGCTTCCTCTAAGTCCCTTTGGCAACATGTCTGTTGCCCATTTCTATGTTTTGCTTCTTACTGTTGATGTCTATTTTATTGTTTATTTATTTAATTTTGAGAGGCAGGGACAGAGAGAGAAAAAGAGAGACAGAATCTGAAGCAGCTCCAAGCTTTGAGCTGTCAGCACAGAGCCCAACGTGAGAGCCAATGAACTGTGAGATCATGACCTGAGCCAAAGTCAAGTGCTAAACCAACTGAGCCACCCAGGTGTCCCTCTTGCCATTGACTGTTAAAAGTTCTCTGTATGTCCTGGACATCAGTCCTTTGCTGGAGGTGAGGTGAGAGGTGAGTGTTCCCTGCCATCGTCTGGCTCTGATCTGTTTAGGAGTGTCTCCCATGGATAACCAGTGTTCGGTTCGCTTCTGATTAAGTCCAACTATTGATGTTTCTTAATATGAATCATGCTTTTGGAGCCTCAGTTATCAACTCTGCCTATTCTCAGATCACAAACGATTTCTGCTAAACTTTCTTTTACCATTTTATGTTTCACATTTAGTTCTAAGATCTATTTTGGTTAATTTTGGTGTAAGGTATGAGGGTGACATCAAGGTACTTTTTAAAAATGGATGACCAATTTTTCCAATATAATTTGCTGAAAAAACTATCTTTTCTCCATTGAAATATCTTTGTGGCCTCATTGAAAACCAAATAGTCACACTGTGTGGCTCTGCCTCTGGTGTCTGTGGCTTGAATCCCTTCCACAATATCACGCTGCCTTGATCACTCGGCTTTACGCAAAATCTTCAAGCCCAGTGGTATATTCCTCCAACTTTATTCTTTTTTCTCAAAAATGATTTGACTCTCCTATTTCCTTTGACTTTCCATGTGAAGTTTAAAGTCAACTCCTCTATATCCATGAAAAGTCCATCATGGATTTTTATCAGAATTCCACTAGATCTTTAAATCAATTTTGGAAGAATTGGTATCTTTACTATATTGAGTCTTTTGGTTCATGAACATGGTATACCTCTCCATTTCTTTAGGTCTACTTTCATTTTTTTCAGGAGCATTTTGGAGTATTTAACACATAGAGCCTATACTTATTTTGTTAGATTTATACCAAAGTATTTCATTTTGGGGAATAGTTCCCAAAGTACACTTCCCAAGGTATAGTTACTGTAGAGTAACCCTGAGTTACTAGTTTCCAAGTCCAGAATACATTTCTAGTAATTCTCTGAGTCCTTGAACCAAAAGGTGTTTCTTAAAAGAGAATTTGATTTTCTTTCTTTCAGGCATGATCAGCCCAGGAACACTCTACATTTTAATCTTTCAGAACACCCCACATTTAGTAAACCGTTGGGCCTCCAAGCACACGTGCCGGCTTGTGGCCAGGAGCCCTCAGGAAGCCTTCTCATGCTCCTCTAGAGCTGCGGCTGGGGCCCGCGTGCGCCCTTGGGGTCACCCGCTGTGGGCGGGGGCTTCTACTCACTGAGGAGGGGACCGTCCTGGCTTCCGGCTCTGGCCACTGTGCTTGGCCTCAGGCTGTCTCCGTCTGAGAGTGACGTCCATTCAAGCCAGGCCAGGACCGCCGGGGACTGGCAGATACCTCGGGACAAATACCAGGGACCAGCACGCGGGTCTCTCCCACCGGCCCATGTGCCTCCAACTGGTCAATTGCCCTCATTGTCCTCACAGCCAGTGATTCACCGAAACAGACTATTTTCTTCTATCTGGCACGTTAAGTGTGCTTTTTGAAAAAGCTAATCTACCATATTACCAGAAACAAAGTCTGAGGAAATAAACTTAAATGTTTAAATCATAAGCACAACCATAATTTTATAAGAACTTGTAGCAGATGATCTGGTGTGACCTACCTCATTCTGTAGGGACTCCGGCATAGAACGATGAAGCCCCAAGCCACCTGCTGAGACCGAGGAGGGGTCCCCGCCCACAACCCCAAGACCCTCGCCTGTGCTCTGTGCACCTGTGTGGCTCTTTTGCTAACTGAGCACCCTTAACTCAGCAGGGCAGGTGGGGGAAGCACCCGAGGGCCCTGCACTCACCCAGTGGGTCTCAGAAGCTGGTGCCGGGCGGCATGACAGAAATTTCCCGGGTGAAATGAAGGCAGTATGAGCAGAAGCACACGTGTGTGCACCTCACGTGAGGTCAGACCTCTGTGCACCCATGCGTGGCCCCCATAGGAAGCCGGTGAAGCCCCAAGAACAGACTACCTTTCTGATGGCGTGTGTCAGATGGCTGTAGCACAAATCAATCCTCTTTTGTGATTTAGAGGTGTTTTCTTGGCTGAAGTTGGGGAACAGTCCGCCAGTGCAGGCAGGCGCCAGGGCTGGTGCCCTCTCTGGCCCCAACACCGAGCCCCCTGGGCACCCTGGGCACCCAGGGCTTCCTCTCGGGCCAGTGGCTTCCTGCGTTTCAGTGCCCAGACCTCTGCGTGATTAGCTGCTAGACAGATAGAGCAACGGCTGTATAGAGCTCTATATCTAACAGATAGAGCAAAGCCTGGAGTTAGTGACCCCCTTCCCCGGGGCCCCCGTCTCCCCCCCCGCCAGCACGGGGACTGACACCCCGTCCCCGTGGCGCCCCCCATTCTGGGCTGGGGGCGGGGACACACTGAAGAGGCCATGTGCCGGCTCCTGGCGGCCGGCGGGGGGTCCTTGGCTTTCCATCAGGACCTCCTCCTAAGTGGGTATTATCTCACTCGAGCAGAAATCAGGCGGAATCAGAGCAAGTTCCTGTAAAACCATGTGTGATAGGCTTCTTAAAAGCCCTCCAGAAACGGCCCCCCCACCGCCCCCATGATGACGGGTCGTGGGGACGCTGATTTCCCTTCCAGGCCTCCAGGCACCGGGAGAGGCTGCCTTCCCGGCTGTTCCCGCAGGGCAGCCGTCCGGGGGGGGCCGGGGGGAGCTGCTCCTGGCTGTCCCCTCCCGCGGGCCCTCTGACATTCTTCCCTCTCTCCCAGGTCTTACCTCTTCAAGCCCGTTCCCTCCTCTCCCACGAACCAAGCGACGATGCCTCCTTCCTTTCTGCCTCCCCACGGGCACCATCCTCCACCCCCCGTGAGCCGTGCCCGGGTGTGCTGCAAACCCGTCTCCCCTCCCCCTCCCTCCTCCCTCCCTCCTCTCCCCCTTCCTTTTTCAGAACCCCAAGGTCAGGTTGCTGGCAGATCCATTATTTGCACGCTTTTTCCATCCCTACTGAGGTGCTCACTGCTCCCTCCCCCTGCTTTCTCCTCCCTCTCCCCTTCGGGGGGGGGGGGTGCTGTAAACACGCCTCACAGCCTTCAGTATTTTGGCAAAAGGAAAACGGATGGAACCTTTCTCCTGTCAGAGCGACGATGAATATCATGTACCCACCTGGATGAGCCTTGGGTTCAGTCAAACGGAGCTGACCCCGGCGGGAGGGGCTGGCGCTACGTTACCCCGCGTGACGATAACTGCTTCCCCTGCTTAGCTCTTCAGCCGCATGGAAAGGAAGGCTGGTTCTCTGGGGCACCATCTAGAGCCCACAGACAGCCTGTGCGCCAGTCCACCCCCGTGTCACACGGCCCCTGCCCCCGTGTCACACGGCCCACTTCCCTCTCGAAGAAGCAGTCAACAGAACCAATGTCACATACCTCTCCAGCCCTCGGTTTCTCCATCTGTAAAATGGATGGATTTGAACCAAGTTCTCTTTTGCCTTTAAGATTCTAGAGACACATTAATCTCACTTTCAAGCTAAGGAAATAATTCTAATCAGCATAGAAAACAAAGTGCAATGGTGGGGTCTTGTTTAAGAGAAAGGAGCCGGATTGAAACAGAAGAGGCCTTCAGGATCCTAGCATTACTTCACGGCTTAAAAAGAAGAAAAGTCTTGGGGCACCTGGGTGGTTCAGTGGACTTTGGCTCAGGTCATGATCTCATTGTTTTGTGGGTTCGAGCCCCGCGTTGGGCTCTGTGCTGACAGCTCAGAGCCTGGAAACTGCTACAGATTCTGTGTCTCCCTCTCTCTTCCCCTCCCCCACTCACACTCTGTCTCTGTCTCAAAAAAAATAAATAAATAAACACTGAAAAAAAAATTTAATAAAAAAAAGAAAGTCTTTCGCATGTTTTTTCTCTTTTCTCCTCTTAGTTTATCAAAGCTCCTTTTGTTGTTAAATGAGTCTGTCACACACACTTTGGCTGATCCTAACATGGAAGCACCCAAAACATTCCAACTAGGACCTCAAACCAACAAAATTAAACTTCCACGTTGTTTGGTTTGTTTTTAAAGAAGAGTTCTCTGAAGACTGCCGACGGGCAACTCATGAAAAGATGCTCGACATCACTGATCTCCAGGGAAATGCAAAGCAAGGCCCCAGGAAGATACCCCACACACCTGTCAGAGTGGCTAAAATCATCGAACCACAGGTGCCGGAGAGGACGTGGGGCCGAGGGAGCCACGTGCACGGGGGGTGGGAGCGCACACTGGTGCAGCCGCTGCGGAGATCAGTGTGGAGGCTCCTCCAAACATGGAAAATATGACCACCACACGACCCAGCAATCCCACTATTGGTTATTTAGCCAAAGAAAATGAAAACACGAATTTGAAAAGATAAGTGCAGTTCTAGGTTTATCGCAGCGTTCCCCACGGTAGTCAGGTTACAGACGCAGCCGAGCGTCCGTGCACAGACGGGGGAGAAGGAGGTGTGGTGTGTATCCAGGAACACCACTCAGCCGTAAGAAAGAAAGAAATCTTGCCATTTGTGACGTGGACGGAACTAGACAATATAACGCTAAGTGAGATAAGTCAGAGGAAGATAAATACCAGGTGACCTCACTCATGTGTAGAATCCAAAAAATAAAACACGTGAATAAACAAAGAGCAGAATAAGAGCCGTAAATACAGGAACAAACAGACGGTCGATAGCCCGGAGAGGGTGGGGCTGGGCAAAGCAGGCACAGGGCAGCAGGAGGTCCAGACCCCCAGTTACGGAAGGGATAAGTCGCAGGGATGAAAAGTACCACATGGAAAACAGTCAATAGTATCGTCATATGGTTACAATATGACGGTAGAGTCGGGGATGGCTCAGGGGATGGGTGGCGACTACCCCTAATTGTGTGGAACACTGTGGAATGTAGACAAACGATCAAATCACTGTTATACACTTGAAACTAATATATGGGGCGCCTGGGTGGCTTAGTCGGTTAAGCATCTGACTTTCGCTTGGGTCGTGATCTCGCAGTTCGTGGGTTTGAGCCCCGCGTCAGGCTCTGTGCTGACAGCTCAGAGCCTGGAGCCTGTTTCAGATTCTGTGTCTCCCTCTCTCTCTGACCCTCCCCTGCTCACGCTGTCTCTCTCTCTCTCTCTCCTAGAAATTTAAAAAAAAAAAAAATTAAAAAAAAAAGAAACTAGGGGCGCCTGGGTGGCTTAGTCGGTTAAGCGTCCGACTTTCGCTTAGGTCATGATCTCGCAATTCGTGGGTTCAAGCCCCGCGTCGGGCTCTGTGCTGGCTGCCAGCTCAGAGCCTGGAGCCTGTTTCAGTCTGTGACTCCCTCTCTCTCTGACCCTCCCCTGCTCACACTATCTCTCTCTCTCTCCTAGAAATAAATAAAATAAAATAAAATAAAATAAAGAAACTAATATATTATTTGTCATCTATATTCAATTAAGACAACTTTTTAATCAATCAAATAAGTGCATCTATGAGACAATAGCTTGTAATCTGGAGTCTTCATGACTACGGGAACATCTTTTGCCAATAAATGACTAAAAAGAACCAAAAAGACTTTTCAGTGAAGCCCAGGGTCAAGACAGCCTGCGTCTGCGGCGCCGCCAGGCCGGCGGTCCCTGCCATCCCTCAGCTTCGGCCCACGTGGCCTCCGTGGTACCACGCTGACCTGGGACCCGGCTCTGTCAGCATCTGACGCTGGCGGTGTTGGGGGAGGGGCACGCGGGTGGACGTGACTAGAGGGCGTCTTTACCACCACGATTCTTGACCAATCGTGCTGCTCAGATGGGCCAAGCCACAAATACACCAAAATGCCCGGGAAGGAAATTGGGGAGAAATTGCTCTAAGAGTTTTTTTTGTTTTTTGTTTTATCTGTTAACATTTGTCTTATTTGTACTTGTTACAAAGACCCGTAAGTGAAAGACGGCTGCACGGTCAAATCCTTTCTCCCCCAGACCACTCACCAAGGTGTGGCCTGCTTTAAGAGAAGCTGATATTTAAGAAGAAAAACACCTTCAGAGCAGAAGCATTAAGAATGACTATTCACATGTCAGAAAGATTTGCCACTTTACCAAAGATTCGTCACAGTGCTTTTCAAAGTACTCTACAAATCCAATGTGTTTTCAATGCTGCTTTCAATTAAAAGAATTGATTCACACTCAACTTTATTTCAACGTTATTTCAACTTTAGTTCAGTTTAAATATAATGCGATAAAAACATCATTCTACATTTTATTCGGGGGAATGTATTTCCCCACGTCTGACGGAAGCCCCGACGTTAAAGGTGAGAGTGTGGCCCGCGAAAGAGCTGGCTCTATCCTGCCACTGACCAGGAGCGAGTCAAGGTCCTCTGGCCTCGGTTTCCCCTTTTGTAAACGGGGCAAAGACCCTGCCTACTGTGCCTATTTCTCAAAAATTGTGACGGGGTTAAAAAGGGAGGCAGTAGAGGCGGACAGACAGGCGGACTATTACTGTCTCGTCGCTGCCTGTGGCCCCAGAGGGGCACCCGGTCCTCGCGGATGCCACAGCAATGCCAGGCGGGCTTCCAGCAGCCGCGGCTGGTTTTCCTCAAGTCCGTCTCGGCGAGCAGGCCGCCAGGCTGATTCCTCACTCATCCGCCGGGAGATAATCTGATTCTTGTCATTGGACGCAGGCCAGCCTGCCGTCCGGCTGTCCCGGGGGACTGAGTGTGGGCAAGGACACCACGCCCTGTCCCGTGCGTCTCGCTCGGCTTCCCATCAGTAACTGACTTAACCCACAACTGCGGCGTGGGGGCAGGTGTGCAGGGAAAACCAGAGCTCCCCGACTTCAGTGACCTGCTCAGGGTCACCCAGCGAGGAAGACACGTCAGGGACTCTGAATCCGGTCTTCGGGCCTTGGGACGCTAAGCTGTGCTCTAACCTCGGAGCCCCATCTTCTGTCACGGGCACAACGGAGGGGAGCCGGCCGGCCTGCCCACACCCACGGCGGCGACGGACAGATGTATGGCCCCACAAGAGGGCCACGGAGCAGGGAGGTGGTGTCCCCAAACCAAGGACTTCTGGAATGATCCATGCTCTTGCACACACCGCACGTGGCCCAGCAGGCAGGCACCAAGCTGCTCACTTGAGCACGAGGCGCTGCCGTACGTTCCTTCCCCCCAAGGACTGTCTCCCTGCACGGCTCCCAGGCCTGCACGGCCAACGTCCCCTCACAGGGTGGTGGCCACAATGTGTGCTTCCTGGGGGCACACACCACCCGCACGTCACCAACGCTGTGGCGGGGTGCCTGAGGTCCGAGCACAGCCACCCAGCCGGCAGCACACAGCCCAGACCGCCCGGCGTCCACACAGCGCCCAGCCTCCGCAGAAGTGAGTCGGGCCGCCCCGGCGTCCACACAGCGCCCAGCCTCCACAGAAGTGAGTTGGGCCGCCCCGGCGTCCACACAGGGTCCAGGCCTCCGCAGAAGTGAGTCGGGCCGCCCCGGCGTCCACACAGCGCCCAGCCTCCACAGAAGTGAAGACCAATTCAGGGTGTGGGATCCTTCGATGTCCAGATGACTGTGACTTTGCACAGAACCCGGGAGCCTCATGCGATTCGATGGCCATCTCCTCCACACACACCCGCAGTTACTGATGGAGAGACGAAGCCCTGGGGTGGGTGTCTCGGTCGCTAGGGTCATGCAGCCCCTCACCCCAGCCCGCTGATATAGGCTCTCCCTGGGCTGGGCCATAAGCCGCCGGGGGAGAATGGCGCATCAGGCACGTAGAGCATGTCGGTGTGTCTGGTGTGACAGCTCGGCCTCCTGTGGTCCTGGGGGATGGGGGGCTGTGCTCACAATGCGGCCTGGGCTCACCGGACATGGGGAGTGTGGTGGGGGTGGGGGGCTCCTTTGATCTTCGTTCCCCAGCCCCCAAATCTGAGCCCTGGCCACTCACCCCTAGAAGTGTGCTTCTCTAAGCAACCGCTGAGGATTGTATTGGCTACAAAGGAGTGGGGGCAGCAGAGGGGAGGCGACCCCCCCTCGGGGGAGGGAGGGAGCCTCAGGGCAGAGGGATGAGTACATCCTGCCTAGCTTACAGCCATGGGTCCTGGGCCTGAGGCACCCTGTGTGACAGTCCATTGAGATTCATCCCAACGATTTGTCCCAAACCTCTCTGCCTCTTCCTTACACTCCCTCCTGACCACACGTCCTTCGTACACGCGTGTGCACCCCCATGGAGATGGCCCTCAGTTCTGCCCCCCATTCTGTGGGCCCTTCCTGCACATACTCAACTTACACAGAATGAGCCAGAGTCAGCAATTCGAGAAGGAATTGGTAGCAAAGACCTCAGGAAAGAAAGTGGGTGAGAACAAGGTGCTCGCAGAAAAAAACGAGTGGACTGATGGCAGTGGCCCTCCTGTCCTGCCTTTTCCACAGGAAAAAGAAGCAGAATTGTTACCCTTTGGAGAGCTGACAGATGCGACTAGAAGAGTGTGTAAGCGGAAGATGAGGCCCGAGGCCAGCACGGCGGCACCGGGAAGACCCGGCGTCTGCCACGGGAGGCCCAGGGCTCCGGTTCCGGACACACCACTCGGCCGCCTGCTGCAGACCGAGTCCAGCTCAGCTCAGGGACCGCGGGGTGCGCACGGTCCCGGGTCCCTGGGCTACACGGCCGGCTAACCGCTCACACAGGCGCCCGCGCACCCCCACTGCGCCCTCCCTTTCACAAGCGTCATTTCACTGGGGGACCGCCCCCTCCTATATCCTCTAAAAAACTACCTAAAAATACTCGGAAAAATCTTTCTTGCAGAAGATGATGGTCCTATTGATTAAAAGAAAATTAGATTGAATTATTTTGGGAGACATAGTGTCCATCATCAGTTAAATTAATTCATTTGCTGATTTCAGAGCAGACAAATTAGGTGCCACTGGGGAAAATCCTGTTACAAATAGACTCTCTTAAAAAGACGTATTTGCTTCTCTGCTATTATGCTATTTCCTCCCATCAACACTGCACACACACGCACACACACGTACACGCATGCACGCACACGCACACATGCGCATGCTGACGGCTCCAATGTCACAAATGCGTATTTTACCTCAACACTGGTGTTTCCACAAGCCGTGAGCCCGTGTTGAGTGTGACACGCGGCAGGAACGCACGCCCCGGCCGGACCGCAGCCGCCGTCTCTTCCCATTTCTCCTCCGTCCGGCCGCGTAGTGTAAACGCCCCAGGACCACGATCTGCCCATGCACCACGCTGCGTCTGAAATACATGTCCCATTGTGTGGGAGAAATGAAGCCCGGGAAGAAAAGAGAACATGGTGGGTCCATTTTTAGCAGGTGGTTTGAAAAATACAACTCTGAGGGAGCTCCCCCACCCCCCACCCTGCCCCCCCGGCTCTGTGCCCCTTCAATCTTGTCAGCTGTGAAATGGGTCTTTCTGGCCCCGCTCGGATCAGAGAGATGAAAGGTGGAGTCATGAATCAGCAGGGCTGACAGCGCGGCTGTCTGGGCCGCGCTGACCTCCCTGGGCCCTGCTGCCTGCGGGAACGGCCGGCGGGGGGACAGGCACAGCCACATCCTCCCTCTGCATCCTTCATCCGTGGCCCCCGCACGCGGCCACCGCCATGCACACCCCCAGGGCTCTGCGGACCAGACCACGGCCCCACTCCAGTCCACGCGGGAGCCGGCGAAGGTCTCCTGGGGAAGCCTGAGGTCCTGTGCGTGGGCCCCACTGGTGTCTGGAAAGGAGGGGCCACGTGGTGAACCGCCGAGAAGGGGCGCGGGGCTGACGCGCTGGCGGGAAGGAGCCTTTCCCGGGAGGCACGTCTGCAAGAACGCAGGGTGGTTCAGACGGAGCCCCGTCTGCTCAGCACACTTGGCCTGGTTTGTAACGAAAATTCTCCAGAAAACATTAAAAGTCACTAACGAGGGACGCCAGTGGGGCTCAGTCAGGTAAGCGTCCGACTGCGGCTCAGGCCATGATCTCACAGTCCGTGGGTTCGAGCCACGCGTCGGGCTCTGTGCTGACAGCTCAGAGCCTGGAGCTGCTTCGGATCCTGTCTCCCTCTCTCTGCCCCTCCCCTGCTCACACACTCTCTCTTTCTCTGCCTCTCCCCTACTCTCTTTCTCTCTCTCAAAAATAAACATTTAAAAACAAACAAACAAACGAGGGGAGTCTGGCGCAGGTTCCCCGAGCAAGACAGTCCTGTCTGGTGCGCATGTGATGGACAAGGGGACTGACCTGTGTTTCCTTACCGCCAAGGGGTTAGAAGCTCAGCTGCTCCCCAGAAAGCCCCGGCTCTCAGGCCGGCCAGTCCACTTCGGCTGAGGGCACTTAGTGTTGCTCACAAACAGCATAATGCCAGTCTGCTTTCAGGTACAATTTAGAGAGAAACTGGGTTCCAGAAACATCCGCTTTCTCCCGGACATCTCTGCAGGAGCAGCTGCGCCTGGCGGGCTCCCTCTTGCACACTTTTATTTTGTGTGTGAAAAAGGGAGAGCTTTTCAGTCGACTGTCTGTGTGTAAATAGTTCTAAAACTGAACTATCCCGTCGGCCCCACGCCCCGCGCCGGCCGCCTTCACCGCTGACGGTCACCAGGGCTTCCCGCATTATTCAGGAGGCGTCACACAAAGAAACAGGCGGGGAGTGAGGCTTGCGTGGGAGAAAGGCAGGCATCTCCCTCGTCTTCCAGAAAACCTCTAAGAGAGTCCTTAAAACTGTACGCGTTGTTTTATGAAACTTGAAATAGAAATTCTTCACAATTCCTCGCGTTATTGTCTCACAAAACTCATTTTTGGAAGCTTCTGCAAATGCATCATCAGTAGCGTTTCTCCGTTTAAAAAATGCGGGAATTGTATTCGTCCACGTCGAATGCGTTGGGCTTCTTCAGACAGAGGAGAAGCTGCGAAGGCCATGGTCACGAATGCCAGCTCTAATGCAAGAGCGAATCCGGGACTCACTATGGCGAGGACCAGACGTGCCGAAACCCTCACCTCCGAGCCTAGTCAGTGATGCTGGAAAGCTGCTTGCTGGTTTCCTTACCAGTTACCTTTCTAAGCAGAATCCATCCGAATGTCAGGCTTCACAGCCATTATCCATGGAGGGGAAAACAAGGTTTAAAATGCCTGAAAGAGGTGCCTGGGCGGGTCAGTCGGATAAGCTTCTGACTTCGGCTCAGGTCAGGATCTTACCATTTGTGGGTTCGAGCCCCGCGTCGGGCTCTGTGCTGACAGCTCAGAGCCTGGAGCTGCTTTGGATTCTGTGTGTGTCTCTCTCTCTGCCCCTCCCCTGCTTGTGCACGTGTTTTTTCTCAAAAATAAATAAATAAACATTTTGAAAAAATAAAGTAAAATGCACAGAAAAATAGAAACACAAAGGTAAGCAATGAAAACAAGGTATCTCTTTCATTGTTTTACATTTTTAAATGTTTATTTATTTTTGAGAGAGAGAGAGAGAGAGAAAGAGGAAGACTGAGCATGGCCCCAGGCTCTGAGCTGTCAGCACAGAACCAGACCTGGGGCTCAAACCCACAAACTGTGAGATCCTGAGCTGAAGTCGGGCACTTAACCGACTGAGCCCCCGGCGCCCCAGGGAAGGGAGTTTTGCCACGCGTGTGCGTCTTACTCCGTAAGTGCATGGCCGGCCAGGCCCAGTGGCGCCCCTGCCGACAGAGGCTGAAATAGGAGAGGAGGCTCAGCAGCCCCTGCCTGGGGGTGTCTCACGGGAAGATTTAGCGCACCCCAGGGCTTAGCCCGGCCCCTGGCTTCTCTAGACACCGCAGTGCAGCGTTTTCACCTATAATCTGCTTTTGTAGGTTAGACTGTAGGGAAGACTGTGTCTTCCCCAAATTCGCATGTTGACGTCCACCTAGCTGGAAAGTGGGTCCGTGCCCATGAAATCAAGATGGGGGCTCACTGGGGTCGGCGGGACCCTGCTGCACAGGGACACGGGCCACACCACTCGCAGGTGGAGGCGGACACAGCAGCGCCAGCACCCCTAGAAGCTGGGGGGCAGCTCGGGACACGTTCTCCCTCATGGCCTCGGGGGAACCGGCCTCCCGCAGCCCAAAATAATAAATGGTGAAGCACCACACCCCCCCAGCCCCGGGCTGTGGAACTTTGTCACGACAACCATGGGGAGAGAATACACCGCCCAGAGCCCGTCTCTGCCTCCTCCGCCCGCGAGGCACCGAAAACGAGGTTATCACTTTGAATTGCAATCTTAAAACTCTTAGATTTGTCCTTTAATACTTGTTACCAGTCATCAAGTTTGAGATCCCAATTAGACGTTTCCTTAAATTATAAAAATCGGTCTCTTCTTCCTCTCCTCCGAAACGTGGGGATTCCTCTCCACGACTCCTCTTCGAATGCAGCGTGAACTTGGGACGACGCTCTGCAGTCGGGGCGCCGATCGCTGGCTGCGTCGCTGGCCGGTGGCCGGCTGTGAGCTCGCGGTGCTGCCCGCACGGGCGGCTGCGGGGCGGGGGGGGGGGGGGCCGTCTGCCCCGACCGTGAGCTGGAATCCGCGCTCCACACGGAGCCGCCCCTTCTCCTTCCGGCCTCTAATCGAGCACATTGAAGAGAACGGCCCCGGGGCGTTGGGAGGAGGGACTCAGGGGCGGGGAACCACGTGGCCGCACCTGCGGAGAACCGCCGCCGGGCCCCCCACCGCTGGAACTCTTCCCGAAGGCTCAGCTCCCTCCGTGGAGCCGGAATCGCCTTCGATGTCAGAGGAGGAGAGGCCTGTCTGCCTGGCCGGTCCTGGCCACGAATGCTGCCCCAGCATCCCGGGGGGGGCTCCTGGCCACGAATGCTGCCCAAGCATCCCGGGAAGGGGTGTCCTGGCCACGAATGCTGCCCCAACATCCTGGGGGGGTGTCCTGGCCACGAATGCTGCCCCAACATCCCAGGGGGGTTCCTGGCCACGAATGCTGCCCCAACATCCTGGGGGGGTGGTGTCCTGGCCACGAATGCTGCCCCAACATCCTGGGGGGGTGTCCTGGCCACGAATGCTGCCCCAACATCCCAGGGGGGTTCCTGGCCACGAATGCTGCCCCAACATCTTGGGGGGGTTCCTGGCCACGAATGCTGCCCCAACATCTCAGGGGGGTTCTGGAGCCCAGGCGCCAAGTGGCATTCACAGAGGGATCCTGGAGTCCAGGCGACAAGTGGCATAGACAAAGGCACTGTGTCTGCCCAGGTCCCCCGTCCCGTGGGTGGTGATGGCACATCCGGCAGTACCTGCGCCCTGGTGACGCTGTCTCGTCCCCCTCTCGAGGTGGCCCCGCGTCCCCTAGTCCTGTCCCACGCTGCATCCACGGTAGAGCCACAGACAGTGTGCGCTTAGCGACTTGACTGAGGAAGGGACGGTGGTGAGTCCGTCCTTGTCGGGGGTGTGGGGAGGGGCTCCCCCTGTCGTGTCGGGGTGCTGGGCATGGATGTGCCGCCGAGCCCACGCCAGCCGCGGACCCACGTCACGTGTTTGGCCCACAGATGACTTCTGAGGGCGGCTGGAGGGCGTGGGCTGCAGCTGAGAGGCATTTGCGTGAGTGCCCAGGAACGGAATTGTTGGTTAAATAGAAGTCTTTCCACCTCGGCCAACACGATGTCAGCCAGCAAGTCCCTCAGCAAACTCGTTTATTCTTCTCATCACAGAAAAAAAATCAGACGTGAACAAAAGCAGAAAGAAAAGTTCAGTGAATCTCCCTGTGCCCATGACGCACACTCAACGCTGATGACCTAGCACCACTTGGAGCCACTTCCCCGGAAGGTTCGGGGAAACCCTCCCTCACTACACGGTCCGGTCCGTAGGTACGGGTGTCCACGGGAGGGCTCCCTGAAACACACGGAGCCGGCATCACGATGTGATGGTGGGGAACACACTTCCGGACTCCCTCCTCCCTTCCTCTGTCCCAGACCCGCCACAGGGACGTCCCCGGTTCCCGAGGGCTCAGGTCCTGCAGATGAGCCCTGTCCGCGGTGCTGCTGCGATCCTGTCCTTTCTCCCACACGGTTCTGGTTTTTAGGAATTTTAACTTACATTTAATTGTTTTATCGTTAAGGACAATATTTCCATTAGGTTTAAAGTCAAATCTACACATAGGGCCAGTGACGGGCTTGGCGATCACGCCCCGAGGATGAGGAATTTTAGGGTGCAGCCGTGCCCGCGACCTGTCCTGGCAAGGCCGCGGGTGAGCACCGTCCCTTCCGCACCCCGCCTTCCGGCCGGGTCTGCAGGGCAGGGGCATTTCCAGCCCCTCTTTTCTGTCCCCCATAAGTGACCATTTTAAAATGTATTTTATAGTTTGTCTCCCACTGTATTTTTTAACTTTTTACTTGGGTGTCGTTAACACACAATGTTCCGTTCGTCTCAGATGCCCGTGGAGCTGCCGTCGGTCACCATGCACGTTCCGGAGTCGCTGACTGTGTGCTGTGTCTCTTACTCCCGACAAAGTGAAAAATCGAAATGCTATACGATCCAGCAATCCCACTGCCGGGAATTCACCCAAAGAAAACGAAACCACTGATTTGGAAAGATAAGCCGCCTTTATGCTCCTTGGGGCCCTGTGTACAACAGCCTCTGACGAGGTGGAGAATGGAGACCGGTGTGCAAACATCACCGAGCCGTGAAGAGGAGGGAACTCCCGCCATCTGCACCCGCGTGGACGGAGCTCGTGGGGACTGTGCTCCACCTGCACAGAGACAGACAGACGGCATGTGACTTCACTCACACGTGGAGCCTAGAAATCAAAGCAAATGAGGAAATAGGCAAACAAACAGCAGAATCTGAGCTGTGGTACCAGGACCAACCTGCCGGCCTCGGGGGGGGGGGGGGGGGGGGGGGGGGGGGGGGGGGGGGAGTGGGGGGGAGGGAGGTGTAGGCTTCCAGTTACAGACTGAGTGATGCAACGGAGAGCAGTGTATCCCTAGCCGTGCGTGTGCGCGTGTCGCAGAACCGTCTGCGTGCACCTGCCGCGGCCCCAGCGCCGTGCGGCCTGCCTGCGGGTCTGTTGGGACAAATCGCCTACCCCGGCGGCCCGATCGCTGGGCCCGCAGGGCTGCTGTCCCGGGCAGGGCCACAGCGAAAACCCCGTGTGCGCCGTCCTGCGTGTTTGTCACGGTGTCTCTGGAACAGGTTTCTAGAAACAGGACCTGTAAGTCTCCCATGCTGGCCTGGGTTGCTCCCTGAGCGCTGAGCCGTTCGGCCTCCAGCGACGCAGAACGTCCAGCCGACAGGCTCCCCGCAGAGGCATCGTGAAGTGCTCGGATTTGTTAACCTGGTGGGGAAGGTAATGACGGTTGGATTTCAACACCCGGAGGAGCCGCGCCTCTGCGTGCAGGCAGGAAGCCGGCTGAGCTCACGCACGGTGGAGACGCGAGACCCGTATGCTCTGCCCCAACACTGGCTTGGTCTTCGCGTCAGGCTGATCGGGGGTCGAGGCAGCCGGCTAGAGCAGGGGTGAGGCGGTCACTCTGCATCTGCCCCTCCGTCTGCACCGGCCCTGGTGTGGGGAGGGAGAGATCGACGAGGTGGGTCCTGGGGAAGCGTCACAGCCGAGCTCCAGACCTGACGAGGGTCCCCTGCTTACAAACTGGTCTCCTTCTCAGACTCCGTCTTGAAGGACATGAAGGGACGCTCCTCCTTCCCCTTGGTGCCCTCTGTGTCCCCCCGCCCCCCGTGCCCCGGTGGCGCCCCCAGAGCCAGCCGGCCCCCCTGTGCCCCCCCAGCACCCCTGTCCCTCCCCTGCCCCCCGTGCCCACCCCCGGCGCCCCCAGAGCCAGCCGGCCCCCCTCGCCGCAGGCCGGGAGCTGAATGGTTTAGCAGCCAGAGTGCTCGCTGGAAACTGCCGGAGAGTCAGCTGTCTGGGTGCATGTGCTGCTTAGCTCGCCTTGGCCACGGGCTGGAAGCCACCCTCCGGTGTACAAACCTTGCACGGCCTTGGCTGAAGACCTTTCCACCCGCGTGGAAAGCGGTGCCATTCTCCCGCCGATCGTTAGCTGCCACCAGGGTGCTGTGTCAAGGTGCCGACACGATCCTCAGTAGGGTGAGTGACGTGTAAATAGCACTGATTGGAACATGGCTGCAAACAGAAGATGCGATCAGGTCTTGACACCAAGTGCTTTGCCTGCATCAGTCCCCCCTTCCCACCGGGTGGGGGAGCGTCCCGCCCGAGGGCGCTGGCCTCTGGTCCCCAGGCTGCCCCTGGGGCGGCCTGCAGTGGGGACGGGGTGCCTCTCGCTCTGGCCTCCCCTGCAGGCTCCCTGCACACGGTTCTCAGGTCCGAGAGAGGGTGTGCATGGGGGCCAGGGGACAGCGGGACTCAGCCCGGCCCTCCTCTCAGCCCCGGGCGGAGGCGGGGTGAGACCCGCACTCACTGGAGGTAAAACCTCCCCTTGCGTGCCTTCCTGTCCGTGCGCCGAGGGGTCAGCCTGGGTCCTGCTCCTTGTATGTCACTCCAGGGAAAGGACGGTCACACGTAGTTCGTCCCCAGCTCATGGGCGCAGGAGAGGCCAGGAACACAACTCTGCTCGCTGGCCCTGGCGGGGTTTCCCTCCTGGACTGCGATTAGGCGCGAGCGAAGGGGCCACACTCCCGAGAGCCTCACGTCCTCCCAGCCACCCTCCCCTCCAGGGACACGGAGGCTTGGGGAGGCCCCCCCCCCCCCCGGGCATGGGTCCCTCCCACTTGCCCAAATCCTGCTCCGGGCTGTGCTCGGGGGGATCCCAGCCGCGGCAGGGGTGAGCTCCTTGCTTTGCGGGCAGCGTGAGGCCGGGATGGGGCCCACGGCAGTGCCGACACTCGGGGCAGGGCGCTCGGAGCCCTGGGGAGCGTGGCCCGGCGGCCGCAGTGGCTCGGAGCCAAGGAGAGGCCTCGCCGGGACTCGAAGCCCAGCAGAGCCAGTCAGGTAGGAAGCGGGACTCCCCGGTGGGAAAGACGGAGAGGCGAGAGGACGCACGTCCTTCCGGCAGAACGGGACGAAATACAACCTGAAAAGCAGCTTAACACCAGTCTGCCTTGTATCCCGCATTCGCGCTCAGCCCAGGACGGCCGTCCGCGGTCCACAGCCCGCCGCCTCCGCTGCGCCATGGGACCCAATGCTACGTGCCCTTAGCGAGCAAGACGGGGCCACAGAGGGTCTGCGCCCCCACACCTTGCATTTTGCACAAAGACTGCCGGTCAATTGTGCCACCGGCTGTCTCTTCCGGCACCGCGAGGAGGCGCGGACGTGACGGCAGGAGCCTTGTAAGGGCCCTGCGAAGGGGTGGCCACCGGAAGGTTCATGAACCAGAGGGTCCTCTCTCCTCTCCGCTCATTTGCCACCATCCAGCACTACGCCTTAAGAAAGGACGCCACGGCCCATTGTGCCCCAGCCTCTTCATTAATAACACAGCACGTCATTCGTGACACAGGAAACTGAGCCCACGTCAGTATTTCCAGGGTTTGGGGATCCTCGGAGAAGAGGCCCTGAGCACAATGCATCATTTTTTTTCCTTGGAAAATAAGCATCAGGAAGGAGCTAACTGGCATGGCTGACGCTTGGCCACGCCGGGCAAGCAGCGCCAGCGAGGGGCTCCGGGTGTGATCCACGAGGTGTGATCCACGAGGAAGAGGTGGCATTTGAGCCTCCAGGGGGTCAGGAAAGAGCTTCTTATCAGGGATGTGTTCACAGGTATGCGTGGTGCACATGTGGGTGCACGTGTGTGTGCTCATGGGCTATTGGTGCTCGTGTGTGTGTGTGAAGGTGTGTACAAGGTGTGTATGCGCATGCTGCATGCATGTGCACGTGTGTGCTCATATGCTAGTGGTGCATGCACAGATGTGTGCCGCGGTTTGAGCAAGGTGCACATGGGTGCACACTGTGTCTGCTCATCTGCTAGTGGTGCACACAGGTATGTGCGCAAGGCGCATGTGTGTGCATAATGCCCACGTGTGTGCTCATGCGCCACTGGCGCGCACACAGGTGTGTGCAAAGTTGTGTGAAAGGTGCACGTGTGTGTGCGTGGTATGCATGTGTGGCGTGTACATATGTGCGTGGTGTGTGCAGTTTGCATGGTGCACACACGGCACACGTTATGTGCATGGTGTGTGCACGTGTGGATCTCGGGCTGTGGAGAACGAGGGAAACGGGGATGGATTATCACGAGGAGCGGGAACCACCGCCAGCAGGCGTGGCCGGGCCCCGAGTGTGGCGTGCTGTCCCTGCACAACTTCCTACCGTCGCCTTGGATCCAGTGGGCGGGGCCCCCAGCCTACGCTGGCTCACCCTGCCCGAGCCCGCCGCCTAGACGCCGGTGCCCCGTGCAGACAGGTCTCCACGCTGTTCACAGGTGCTCCAGAGACTGTTCACAGGCGAGCACGTGCAGTCTGTTTGGGGTACGATACAGTCATTTAAGGAATAAAAAACTGCCTGATTCTGCAAAACAGCACTTAAAATGACCTATTAACTTATAAAAAAGAACAGTTTCCTGTCATTCTGTGGAAGCCCGGGTCCCATGCCCCGCTGACCCCCACTTGGCAGCAGCAGCAAGCAGGGGAGAAGGAGCCCTCCCTGCTGCACGCAGGGGGCCCTATGCCTCCGCCCCCGGCCTGAGAAGGCTCCCCTCCCACCCGCCTCCCTCTCCTCCGTGTTCACCACACCGGAGCCCCTGTAAACTGAGTCAGTTGCCTAAGAAAAGCGAAGTGCTTATTGTTGAGAATACATCTAGCAGGTGCGGCCGGTGGGCGTGAGCATCTGTGGACATCTCTCAACTTCTGAAAAACACGAGAAACCCCGAGCCGGCCCGAGGCCGAGTTCTCCCCGACTTGGGGCGTCCCTGTGACAGAAGCATCCAAAGGCCTAAGAGTGATCTTTCCTCGACGGATGCTTTTGGGTTTTGTTACAGTGAAATACGGTTGAGTTTCCCCTAAGTCGGAACAGGATTTGCCGCCAAGAAACACTGAACGATCAGCCGTCATATCCGTGTTCACAATTCTCACCCGTAATTGTTCCAGCCACTAACAACGACCACTGCCAGCCACGGGCCCGGGGAAGGGGCCACTCAGTAGCTAAACGCCACAGCGTTCCCGTTCCACAGGGCGGCCCCAGCTCCGGCGGAGATGAAGCACGGAGAACAAGAAAGATACATTCAAATGCAGACAAAAATCCTGTGACAAAGTAGTTCTTTCCTGGCTGAAATCACAAATTTTAAACAGTTTACTTCCCTCTGTCTCCCGGAGAGTTTCACGTACCAAACTTTCAGTGTCATGACTAATAGCGGCTCTGGGCGCGGATCCGTCTCGCCGCGGCTCCCGGGCCGGTGATGTGCGGTGCGCTCCTTATTAGCGGGCACATTATGCAGAGGCGCCGTGCGGTGATGGGACTCGGCAGCCTGCTGTGAGGATGCCTATCAGAGCTTCTTTTAAAGCCCTTGCTCAATTGTCAGCAAAGTATTTTTTAAGGTTAAAAGGTGTAAAATTATTCTGAAATGCTTTTCTGACCTGTCGCCTATCACTGCAAAGAGCTCTGGTTCATTTTTTTTCTAAAATTGTATTTTTTTGAAATGCAGTAATATTATAAGAATAAGCTTTATAAGAGGAAAATAGTCCCCTGAAATGTTCAAGATCTTTCTGCATGCCTCCTGCTCCGAGGAGTTGCAAAGTGAACCATTGTTTCACGCTCAGAAATATAATTTCCGATGCAATTTTTCTTACTCCAAGCCCTGCGTTTCTGCAGAGAAATTCGTGTAAACGGCCATTACTTTCACGTCTCCCTCTTTTCTCTTTCCCTTTCTTTCCTGTTCCCGTTGCAGCGGCGGCTCCGCTCTCCGCACAGGGAGGCCCCCGCGGCCCGCCCCTGCCCGCCGTCGCCGCCCCCCGGAGCTGTCTCACCGGGGGCTCCCGCCTCCACGCCGCCCGCGGCCTGTCTGCGGGACGAGGCCCGGGCTCGGCCAGTCCATCCGGGTCAGCCCTCCTGCCGTGTCCGGCCCGCGGCCCGGGAGGCCCCCGTTTCCGTGTGGAGTTTCCAACGGCCGCTGTTGATGCGTCACGAAGACGGCTGTTCAGGGTTGAGACCCAGTGTCTGCCACGCCGCGGGGACACCAGCTCCGTCACGCCCGGGAGGGGGGGAAATCGTGGGAGAAACTCGCCCGGGTGCGGACGGCTCGCCCACCTCCCTCCTCTGGGAACAGAGGGGACGCGGCGCAGGCCACAGGGGCCCCACCGCGTGGAACAGACCTCAGCAGAGCGGTGCACACGGCACCACGGGGCGCCCGGGCCTTGCTCTCCGACTGCACGGCGCCTGCCGGCCTGGCCCCTGCGTGATGCTGAGGGGGCCAGAGGGTGCGCCGCGGGCGCGTCAGTGAGTCACGGGCGGGACAAGCCTGGGTGCCTGTACCTCGCTCTCCCGCGCTGATGAGACAGTCGCTTCTGGCCTGGCTTCCAGCTGTGAGTGTGAGGCGTTGACACCATCGGGCTGCTGACCACGTAGAAACCGCTTTGCCTTTGCAGCCGGCGTGCACCCCACGTCAGGCAGTGTACGCGCCCTCGGCAGATGGACGGGCGGATGCACGGGGCTCCCACGCGAGAGACTCAGCAGCACACGCCACGTTTCACCCCAAAACCTGCCTCCCGTTCCGCACGGCACCGTAGGCCACCCGGGGAACAGGCCGGGCCGGGACTGCGAGCCGTAAGGTCGTGGGGACCCGCCTGGGAGTGCGGCTGGGACCAGGCGGGGCGCCTGCTCCCGGGCTAGTCCCTGTGTCTGCAGGGAAGCTCGGGGCCACTTGCCAGGAGGCTGGTGAAGCCTGCGTGGGCCCGATTGTCCCCGACCAAGGCTGGGGAGGCCCCGAGCCTGTGTTCGCACGGTCCTATGTCCTCACAGTCTACAAAGGAAGGCATTAACCCGTGAGATTCTGCCTGTCCTCACCCGGCCCCCGGGTCACCGCCCTCCACCGGGTGCTGGGACGCAGGGACTGTCGGTGTCCCCAGGACGCAGCCGCGGCACCGAGGACCCACGTCACTCCCATTAGTAGACATTCAGCGAGTTCGTAATTCATTCCTCAATGCGAGGACAGCATGGACACCTGGTGGTGACAATCGTCAACTCAGGGAGTGATGAGGACTCTTCCCAGGACACGAGACATAAAATCACCCCAAATCTTCTGGCTTCTGGAAAGAAACTGGATAGAGGTTTCCCCCAAATATGCCAGCAAACTCTAGAAGGTTCAGGTGATATATACCCAACACTAGCTATAAACTGAACATTTTCTTTTTTTTTTTTTTTTTTTTTTTTTTTAATTTTTTAAATATTTTTATTTATTTCTAGGCGAGAGAGAGAGACAGCGTGAGCAGGGGAGGGTCAGAGAGAGAGGGAGTCACAGACTGAAACAGGCTCCAGGCTCAGAGCTGGCAGTCAGCACAGAGCAAGACGCGGGGCTCGAACCCACGAACCGCGAGATCATGACCTAAGCAAAAGTCGGACGCTTAACCGACTAAGCCACCCAGGCGCCCCTAAACTGAACATTTTCTAAATGACTGGTAATTAAAAACAAAATGGGATTGACTTGAAGGAGTAAGGACTGAGCTACGTTTCTCTTCTCTCTGTGGAAAATGCCAGAGAGTGCCAGCCCACACGAGGTGGGGGGGGGGGCTTACAGAGGGTGCCTACAGTCACATTTGCCTGGATTTTACGACATCTGAGGTGTTTAGCAGCATGTTAAAATTTGTCGCGGTTTCTTTTGTCACTCTAAACAAATACTCATGTTTGTGCCTAATTTTGTATTTCTGACCTCACATTCTTTGAGGGCCCTCCCACCTGAGACTTCAGCGCTCACGCCTGGACCCGCCCCCACCAGCGCTGCCCAGCGGACGCTAAGCCTCCCCTCCATCTCCTCCTGTCGGTGAAAATAGAGGCCGCGCTGTTCCTCCTCGTACTGACGCGGAATCACGCCGTCTCACGAGCCGTCAACGCCAGAAACACTGTGGCCACTGAAGAAAAATAAATACAAACTCTGTGTCTTGTTGACAACAATGACCGAGGGGGGCCTGGGGGGCTCAGTTGGTTGAGCGTCCGACTTCGGCTCAAGTCATGATCTCACAGTTCGTAGGTTTGAGCCCCACGTCGGGCTCTGTGCTGACAGCTCAGAGCCTGGAGCTGCTTCGGATTCTGTGTCTCCCTCTCTCGCTGACCCTCCCCTGCTCACGCTGTCTCTCTCTCTCTCTCTCTCTCTCTCACACACACACACACACAAATAAATAAATAATTTAAAAAAAGGAAACAATGACAGAATCTTGCCTGTGTAAAGGACTGTTCCGGCACTGAGTGAGTTCTGTAACTCTGCTCTTCTCACACAAATCATTTTTACCACATAATTCAAAGGCTTCACGCCGGTGCTGGGAGGTCACGCTCGTCGGCATGCACGTTGCTGCTCCCGCAGAGCCCTGCTGGTGTGCTCCCCTGTGCCCACCCCGCGCATGCACGTCCCACAGCGGCCGCAGCCTCAGTGCCTGCGATGTGGGCTCTGATCCCAACACGCAGCATGGAAACTTCACGAGACACAACAGCTGAGACGCGGGATGAGATACCCCCTCCCCCCCCAATGCAGCCCCGAGCGGCTCCCTCACGTCCCATCAGGTCGTGGCTGCCTGTGTCTCCAGACGACTTCTGGTCATCAGTAAAGGCGAGAACATGTGTCAGAACCTCACGGAACGCCGTGCTCACACCGTGATGGTGTTACTGTAACTGAGCTTGAGATCCTGAGCGTTGGCACATTCCACGTTTGGACAAGTCTGGCAGAGGAAGGACCACACTCTTTGAAACCAGACCCAGTTGTGCGTGCATGTGACACGGGCGTGCGACTGACGTTCCTGACTCCTCCTCTGTTGTTTGAGGACTTGATAGATATTGTGTACAAGGTGCTTTGCATGTGCCTGAGAAATACTAGCTGAGGTCCTCTCTTTACCGACCACCTGAGCATCTGAAAAAGTACCCACCAACTGATGTCTCACATCAGAAAACATTTTACACATTAAAGAGTCAATCAACGCATGTCTGCAGAGAAAAAGAAGCTCCCCTCCCCCCCCAGGAAACAGCTTCCCCTGTGCAGCGCCCAGCTGAGCTCCAGCTGAACACGTTACCCAGGTGCTAATGAGATCAGACCCCAAATGGGAGGTTCCATTTGTGGAGGGGCCTTACCTCCCTGAGATAATTCTCTGAAATAGACCTTGTCAACAGCTTTGGCGGACGCATCCTTGGGAGCCCGGCCCTGCTCCTCATCTTCTGCGTGCAAGAGCCTCCTTGGCCGCGTCTCGCTCCGTCCTTGTTGGAAGCGCAGGAAGCACCCCTACGGCCGCCATTTTGCAGCCAAGCCCATGGAGGCGTTCCTAGGCTCTGTGTCATGATGGCACGGCAAGAGGGCTCGGGGAGGTCCCCGTGAGGCAAAGTCATTTTGTGTCACCACAGCGAGGAGGTATCCCTGTGAGCACGGGCAGGTGACCAAGAACAGTCCCGGTGACGCGCTCCTGCTGATTATGCAGAGGCTTCTTCCACAGACTCGGGGCCTGAACGCACCCCTCCCCCGATATTAGCCAAATGCTCTCTGCCAGTCTGGCACTTGGACCACTTCAACAGTTTTCTCATGTGTTGCCCCTGAAATAGCTGGTGGCCACATGGAAACATCAGGGTGGGCTCTGGACCTCAGTGGGGCCCATCACCTACACCCAGAGGTGACACATCAGCACGGTGCCAGCCGGACACAGCCCGGTGCGGTCCTCACCGGGACACTCCAACAAGCACGGAATTGCACACTTTCTGCGCCAGCACGCGAGTCCTTTGTTGAAGCAAAAAAATGTATGAAACAGGAAGCAAGAGAAATAGGAAATAAAACTTGGAAGGTGCCCAGCTCAGACCTTACTGGGCAGGAAGACATTAAGTCAGAGGCTTCGGCACTTCTGTGTTTGTCTCCCCCCCCCCACCCCCCCGGTTTGCACACGCATGGAAGCCCAAGAGCTCTGGATTAAGCTCAGCGGTGGCACCTGATCACACCCTCTCCCCTCCCCTTCTCTCCTGCCTCTCGAGTCCAGCCCAGACGTGCCCACAGCGCCCTGCACTTGCTGTGTGGTCCTGGTACCCTCACGACCTGAAGATACCAACGGCAGCTAAGCGTCCTGGACAGCAGCAGCTGGAGCCGAGGGCCACAGGGCCGGCCTGACGTGTCCTTACCACACACACACCACTGACCATCTCATTCCCACCCACGGGTGATGGGGTGAGGCTGGTAAACATGCCCATCCCGAGCCACCGCTGCAGAAAGGAGCGGCCGGGCCGCCGGGAAGTGCCCCAGGAAGAGCCGTCTCAGCCTCCACTCTCGGCAGAAAGCAACTTTCCTGCGTATGGGTACATGCGCCTTAGAAGGACGCTGCCCCCAAAAGTGATGCTCTGCCGGGAGCCCCGCAGACCACCCCTAAGGAGACGGGCCAACACGCAGCCACAGCGGAGTTCGAGTCCACTGAGCCCCCGAACAGAGGTCCCGTCCACGTGGCCAGAGGCAATCGGCGGTTCTCAGGGTGGCCGGGCACCCCAGACATGCGGGCCCAGAGTTACCATTTGGTTTTAGGGAGACAAGTTGGTGGCTGCCACCCGAACCTCTCATAATTATGGGAAAGACCTATCCGCTGCTGTCGCTTCCTATCAGGTCCCCAACGCGGAGCCTGCCTGAGGATCATCAGGATGGAAACAGCCACACCGAATCCCTCTAAGATGGAGGCCGGGGGCCTGGGGGGCTCAGGTCATGGCCTCACAGATCGTGAGATCGAGCCCCACATTGGGATCTACATTGGCAGCACAGAGGCTGCTTGGGATTCTCTCTCTCTCCCTCGCTCTGCTGCTCCACGCTCTCTCTCAAAATATAAAAAAATAAAATAAAATAAAATAATAAACTTTGTAGTAAACTTCAGATTTTTAGTTTGATAAGAGGAAAATAATTTTATGAAAACAGATTTACTTCCTGTATTTTAACACACTGTGGGTTGTAACTACAAGTATGGGCTAATTCTTGGACTAAAAATTCAATCAGGCGTATTCCCTTCTGTGTGACTTGTTTTCTGATGAAGTCAACAACTACGGAGACTACTTTGTGCGTGATTTTTGCCTCATGATTGAAAAGACTGATTTGGCAAAAGCACTGAAGGCCTCACCGATTTCCTCCGGGGCTTCTCTCACTCTAAGTTCAAATCACTGTCCCTCGAGGTGCCCACGGGGCAGCGATGCCTCGTCCAGTGTGTGCTCAGGTCTTCACCAGCCGGTAACTGAGCAGCACAGACCTCCACAAAGTCCTCCGTCTTCTGCAAGATTTTCCCTTTCTCCTCATCCCTCTGCCTGCGTTTGCCTTGTAGCCGACGCTCGGCAGGAGAATGGGTCACGATGTCGGAGGGATGACAGAGACCAGCGTCGTTCGGTGCCGGCGACGCTTGAGCGGACACTACTGCCCTGGGCCCTCAGGCCGTTGGCAACGACTCGTGGGGCTGGCGACGTTTACTTCCCCACACGGGCCGGACATCGCAAGCCTGGCGGTAACCGGCTCCCAGACAGCGAGGGAACGAGAGAGCCTGGATGGGGAGGGCATAGGCCTTCAGACCCTGGACTTGCTTGTCCAAGAGACAGAGAAGCCAGGAGGGGACACTCGTAGAGTCAGGGGACGCGGGAGGCAGAGGCCAGCCTGCGGGAGGGCACGTCCCCGAGGAGGGAGGAGTCTCCTGCGTCCGCCGGGAATCGGGAAGACGGCGAGCGGGGCCACCAGACGCAAGGGGCTCCTCGTCTGTGCGGAGCGTCTCAGAGGCCTCACGCGTGTGCGGGAGGAGAGGCTGGAGCGGAACGACGCTCCCCAGCAGCCTGACCTCACAGCCTCGCCTTGGTGAGGACCTCCGGGCGCCAGCACGTCCAGAAACGCACACACAGCACAAACCGCGCCGCACGCAGGTCGGCGTTGAGGGGAGCGGACGAGGGCGAGAGTCGCCATTTCCGTCTTAATTTCACAGGGACGGACGGTGGCCTGCAGCCCAGAGGTCCAAAGTGCAAGGCGGGCGCACCGGCGAAGCCGCGGCCGCAGCCGGCGAGGAGCCCCCCGGCCCGGGGCCTCGGCTGCCTCAGGAGCCCTGAGCGTGGCGGAAATGGCGACCCACGGACGCCTGTCTCTTCTCACTGATCTCAGCTAAGCATCGTTGAATATCCTCACGCCATTCAGATGTGCTTATGAAACGACCATCTCCATGTTTGCTCATTTTATTGCCTTTCGATCTTTTTCTTACTGAATTGTTGGGCTTCTTTGTAACGAATCCGTCGTTTGGTGAAGAACTTTCCCAACTTCTAGCTCGTCCGTTTGCCCTCCTTCGGTAACTTCTGACAAAAGAGAAACTCCTAGATTAAATGGACTTGACTTTATTAACCTTTTTTTTATGGCTGGTACTTTCTGTGTTTGGCTTAAGAAATGCTTTCTACACTAAAGACATAAAAAGATGCTCCTACATTTTCTTCCAAAAATCTTGCCTTTGACACAAACCTTTCATCCATCCGGAAGTAATTTTTGCTCCTGGGGCGAGGCGCTCACACTCATCTGCGTTTCACACGGTTGCCAGTGACCTTGTCTTGAACGGGACCGCCGTGTCCGCGAGCTGCAGCGTCTCCTTTCCACGTTAACTTCCTTCACGTCCACGTGTTTGCTTCTGGCTTCTCTCTTCTTCTGAAGTTTCCTATTTCCACACAAGTGTCTGTGGTCTTAATGATTTCAACTTCATAAAACTTGCAACTCATCATCCTGTGTTAGTTTCTTTAAACGGGAGCCACATCTTTCAGAACGCCCTGCCTTGTAGAGCTTCGAGAAAGGGGCGTCCATCCCAAGGAGGAATTATGGGATGTGGAACCTGGGGCTGTGGAACCTGGGGGTGTG
>NW_024080654.1:5885541-5930637 GCF_003009895.1 Hyaena hyaena
CTGGGGGTGTGGGACCTGGGGGTGTGGAAACTGGGGGTGTGGGATCTGGGGGTTTGGGATCTGGGGGTGTGGGACCTGGGGGTGTGGGATCTGGGGATGTGGAAGCTGGGGGTGTGGGACCTGGGGGTGTGGAACCTGGGGGTGTGGAGGGCGGAAGCAGCCACCAAGACGCCCTGCGGGTCATCGGGTTGCCGTGGTGGCAGACGCAGGGGTGCAGGCGCTCCCGCACGCTGCCCCTCTCCCTGCAAGCCAGCCCTGCTGACCCGCAGCAGCCCCAGGCTGACCGGCCCCAGGCCCGCAGGACGGTGGCTGAGTGAGTGCTGTCCCCACACTTTCCCACGGCAGCCCCAGCCCCGCGGCCTTGCTGACCCCGCCTCAGCACTGGGGGAGGTTTGATGAGAGGCTTCACCCTGAATCTCCAGCTTCTGCTCTGAACCGCACCTTCCTCGGCTTCTCCCGCACAGACTGGCTCGTCTTCATCTAACAGACGCCTTCTCTCGTAATATTCTCAGTGCCTTCCTGATGGAGCCGTGCCTGCTGCCAAGTCGTGACCTCCAGGAGGCCTGTTCTGACCCCTGCCCGTCTGTACTCTTGTTTACAAGCACCTTGGTCAGTCCCAAGCCCTGTCAATTCCTTCAAGTGTCCTCGTTGAGACATTAATTAGGGGGCGACTGGGTGGCTGGTTAAGCATCCGACTTCGGCTCAGGTCACGATCTCACGGTTCATGGGTTCAAGCTCCACGTCGGGCTCTGTGCTGACAGCTCGGAGCCTGGAGCTGCTTCAGATTCTGTGTCTCCCTCTCTCTCTGCCCCTCCCCCACTCACACTCTGTCTCTCTGTCTCAAATATAAATAAACATTAAAAAAAGAAACGTATTAATTAGAAATGCATCAAATCTATAGATCCAAATGAGTGTCAATGACATCTGTATGATAGTAAGTCTTTATAGCCATGAGGAATTATTTAGGCCTTGCTAATGTCACTTAACAGAGCTCTGTAGCTTTCTGCCAAATAGTTTCACGTCGTTTGTCGAGTGATTCCTAGGAATTATACTATTTAATACAGGCTGGGTCACGCTGTGGTAACAAACCCAAGAGCTCAGTGACTTAAAGCAATTACTTCTTACTTTCTCTACGTGCCCAGTATGGGTTAGCTTCGGGCTCTGCTCCCCAGTCTGAGACCCAGAATGGCGGAGAAGACCCACTTGTGTGGTGAATCTCTCGCTGGCTTCCGCCCCATCTTTCTGGAGGAGAGAGACGTCATCTCCACTCTCATCTCCCAGGCTGAAGTCAGTCCTACGGCTGAGCCTATTTCTGTTGACTTGGGTGGAGATGGGAAATATTTGGTGGGTGGCACTAATTACTCTTGAAAGTCACATTTATGGCCACCAAATAGTTGCATATCTCCTCTGCACGTGCAGAACACCGCCTCTTCCAGAGTGGCTCTCTGTCTCTGCGTCTAGCCCAAAGTCTGGATCAGTGAGTGCGGCCCTGCTTCTTCATCTGACCCATAGTGGCTCCTCTTGGTCCAGAGACCTGTGATCTGAAAAACCGCTTACCAGCTTCTCACACCCCCCGTCCACAGGGGAGGAGCAGGGACAAGATAAGGGACAATCTGCTGTCCCCTTCAGAACAAGCAAGCCACGGGTCTGTAACGTGGCCATAATTCTCTGCTCTGAGTGGGGAGTAATGTCTCTTGAATAGGTCCTGATTCTGGTCCTGGGTGTGGCTTCTGGTTCACTGTTTTCCATGACACTGACCCCTCCTTCTAGAAGGTTCTTCCTTTTCTGTCATTCTCCTTGGCCATATTCGATATGGATATGCTGGCAGAGCCACACCCCTGGTCTCATCCAGGAGCCATTTTGTCTACTCAAAAGGTCGTACTGACCAGGGTGCCCCGATCATTCCCTTAGAGCTTCATCTGTTAAGAAGCTTTCACAATGGGTACAATGACCATACTTCTGGTATGACCTTGGCTGAAGGACTGAAATCCAAACAGTAGGCGTGGCTCAGAGCTTCCCAAGTTAATTTTTCACTCAGCCTACAAGTGTATGAATGTGTGGATTTTCCATCCCCCCTTGATTCCTGCTCACAGAAGCCAATTCTCCTCTAAGCTCATCTCTCTCCCGTAATATGTTGCCAAATGCAAGAGTACGACTGCTGTGGGGTGAATGGCGTCCCTCAAAATGATATGTCGGAGTTCTTATCCTCCGAACTTGTGAACGTGACCGTATTTGGAAACAGGGTCTTTGCAGCTGGGGACCACGTAAGATGTCTAGTTCGCATTTCTGTTGCTTCGCCACAGAGCTTGGCTGGTGATCGCATTCCCGCTGGACCCAGGCGGGTGGGGTACCTGCCCAGCCGAGCACTGGCGACACCGTAGCGGATGGTCGAGAATCGCACGCTGGGTCCTGACACTTGTCCCTTCTGCTCGCGTGGCCACACGTAAATTCAGCGGGAATTTAGGGACAACCCTATGTATCTGGGAAAAGAATTAGAAATATCTGGTGAATATTCCAGTGACCAAATGCATTATTTTGTTGTTATAGTTGCTATTTAATCAGTCCCTTTTTGAAAACTGTATTTTCTACCGATAGTTTGCTGGTGGGGAATAAAAATGCCATTGTCTTTTGTCCTGTGATCTTGATTTTGATTATTCAAACTTGCCTGAGCTCTCTTGTTAAATATAAATATTTCTGCGGGCTTTAACTGTTGGAGTTTTTTATGCAGATAATCAGTTTGCCTACAAATTCTGATAGCAGCTTTTTAAATATAATTTTCCTTATCAACCCTTAAATCTTTTCTTTCTCTTCTTGACCTACTGTAGGGGTAAGACTTTAGGTACAGCACTGCTTAGAATTGTTGATGGCTGGTATCCTTATTTATAAATGATTTTAAAGATAACACTTTCACATTTTTTACTGTTAAGAACGATAGTTACTAGAGACTTTTTACAGACCCTGAATTGGGTTGAGGAAGACATCTTCTCTTCCTGGTTTTGTAAAATACTTAGCGCTACTGAGATGATGGTGATCACATACGTTTCCGGCTCCATCGAGATAATTGTGTACCATTCTCCTTTACTCTGTAAGTAGGATGAATTGTATCCGCATATTTTCCTAGGGTGATAGAACACTGAGTTAACCCCAACTTGGCCAAGCAGGTTATCATTTTAACATGCGCGGCTGGCTTAGATTTGCTAACATTCTGTTCCAACATTTGTATGCTTTTTCATGAGTGAATTGGCTAGAGACTGGAAACACTCTGGGGAATAAAACAGAAGGGCTCCTCATACTCACAGTCATGGGATCTAAGACATCACAGTTACAAGATTCCACGCCAATTTAGTCACAGCTTTTCTGGGCGGAAACCTGGCGACATCACAGAATCATAACAAGCAGGAAGGAACGTTCTAAGTACAACTGTCGTAACCACCGGGGAGGAACTCACTCCAGACTGCGCGGCGCAGCGCGGCTTGAGGCAGGAGGCGCCTCCCGGTCTACTGAGCCTGAATTTCTTCCCTGGTGAAGTGAGGGGGGAGGTGCCCCTTGGACTAGTTCCCTTCTATTACGCCCTCTCTCTAAAGATCTTCCCTCTCCTGGAAGAGCCCCCCACACCCTTCCTGAACCGTAACCCCGGACTGTCCGCCTTCATACCGTAGCCCAACGAGTCCCTTTGACAAGAGAACTCGTAAAAGTGAACAGAGACGCTGCGCAGGTCTGCATGCAAACGGCCCCCGCAGAGTGGCCTGTGGCGCCTGGACACCGCACCCGCTGCACGCAGGCGCTGGGGGCTGCCGGCCGGCACGCGGTGCACGTGCCAGCGGAGTGCCCGGCACAGAGTGCTCCATGGACGTCCTCCTGTGAGGAAGCCAGAGCCCAGGAAGCGCCTCTTTCGGATGACAAAGTACCATGCGTACATTCCTGTTCTAAGCATTCTAGGGCCTTCTTGGTGTGTAAATAAGTGATAATGTCCTTCTTTGACAAAAATTCCACGTTGGGCTAGAGAATGAATACTCTCCTGCCGCTTAACATGTGAAAAGTTATACCTGATGGCCTTTTTACTCACCTTCGGACCTAAAAAAATATATTCACTTTAGACCTGAAATATGGACGCTGTGACATTGAATCCTCTTTGTCAATAACTCTAAAAATAAACATCCCTAGTAAAACCCTTTTATTTTCATTTTAAAGACACACACAATCAGGATCTCGAATCTCACAGAAAGAAAAAGAGACAGTTCACTTTCTCTCGTGTGCAAGAAATTCATTGTGCCAACTTCAGAATCTGTCTTAATCTGTTCTGAAATGAACTTGATCTTTGACACTTAATTCCTTCTATTGATGGCCAGATTCAGTGCCCCGATTTTCAAAGGTTTATAAAACGGCGATAAAAAGCTTTCTAAATATCAAACAGCACTTACAAAACCAGAATTTAAGTGAAGTCAGTGTACCGTGGCACTGGATTTAATTTCATTTGACATATGCTTGGAATCCTTTCCAATGGGTCAGGTCTCTGGGACGTGGCTGGACGGCGTGGAGCCCTGCACACGGCGTGGCCCCTCCGCTCGGGGGCCTGTCCCGTTTGCTCTCCTGCATCGCGGAGAGCTTTTCCGAACCAAGACTCAAAATTCAGAAGTTGAAACTCTCTCTGTGGAGAGAAGACAGGGGCTGCTCTCAGGAATTGCAAATATTATCCACCCTATTTTTAACATCAAGGGCACAAACCAACAAAAAGAATAGTTAAGGGAGAAAAGAGCGCACAGGAGAACACACCTTTTCCCCTTCGGATGTCGGCTCCTCTACCGACCCGCCAGCAGGACCCTGGGGTGGCAGCACCCCCTTCCGAGAGTGAGGCCCCCCACCCCAGGCTCCAGCCCCGCCTCTCCTGGTTGGCCCCTCCCGCCAGCACACACTTAACTTCCAGAAAACAGCTCTGGGAACAATCCGGGCACATTCGCCCCTAAGAACCGCGCGACGGCCCAGCGCTGCCTCGCCGCGCCCTGCCCATCCACGCGGGCCGGGATTCGCGGTGAGGCCCCAGGCCCCGGGGAGAAATTAATTACACTTGTGTGTAGTTCCTTTTGGCTTTACATTCTGTGAATGCTTCTGATTTATAAGTTTCTGCAGCTATAATGTCCCACTTAGCAAGTCTAGGAAGAAATCATTGCACTACCACACCTTGGATGGTGTTGTTTTGCCTTTTCTTTTTCTCTTAATTTTTTTAATGTTTATTTATTTTTGAGAGAGAGAGAGACAGAGTGCGAGTGGGGGAGGGACAGAGAGAGAGGGAGACACAGGATCTGAAGCAGGTTTGAGGCTCTGTCAGCACAGAGCCCGACGCGGGGCTCAAACCCATGAACCGCGAGATCAAGACCTGAGCCGAAGTCGGACGCTTAAACGACGGAGCCCCCAGGCGCCCCTTCCTTTTTCTTTTTCTTTTTTTTTATGCTCTTTGGAGCTCATTCAAAAGAGTCTATTGCCGTGTTCCAAATAAAGAAGGTTTATTACATAATTACCAGGGGGATGTTAAGGACAGGGTGACCCAGAGATAAACGTTTAGCACTGAGACGTGGTCACAGGGTCCCAGTGCTCAGCCGGCAGCATTGATGAGGATGGAAGAAGGTGCCGGAAACTCCAGACCAGACACCGGACGTCACACCGGCACCACCTCAAAGCGTTTTGTGCAGTAAAACTGAAGCTTCATCTTTTGGTGCAAAATCTTTCGAACACACTCGCAAAGGTACATTATGGTTCAGTAAATATCCCAGGACCCTGACGAAACCAACTAGCAGTTTCTCATTCACGGACCTCTTGAGGCTTTACCATCGCTTCATCTAGTGATTTAATAGTCATGCCACGTAGGTTTTCATTTCAAATTCTGGAAAGCATCTGTTTTGTGCGTGGCTTTGCTGTTAAGACTGATGGCCCAGGACAGACGGCGCCTCTCACACTGTCCGTGGGAAAGTACCAGTTTGCTCTTTAACCCATTGAAGACCTTACTTTCTAAAATTAAATAAAAATAAATCCCTGGAAAATAAAAAGCAAACACACACAGAATGTGAGCCCTAAACAGCAGCCATCATGCATTCTGAGCTTGCCCTCGGTTTCTGCCTTTACGACGGACAGACAGCAACTGGGGAAATCAGAGCCCCTGGAAACCACACCCGGCGCAGAGCATCACCCGGGCTGGCGGCCCCCGCAGTGCGCGCCAGGGACCCTGGGGCACTGTGGACAGTTCACGTTTCAAGGGGAACACAGCAGCGCCCGGCCTCTGTCGTGCCCTGCAGAGTGACCGTCGGCCCGGGTACCTCGCAGCTTTGGTGCGACCGTGTGCGTCCCTCCTGACGGCGGACTGTTGGCGCAGCCGGCTTTCAGCAGTCGCTGTGATAGAGAGCAAGTCCCAGGCAGAAGTCACTGCTGAAGGGAAGGGACCGTGCCAGTTCCCAGTCTGATTCCAAGCTTTGAGCAGTTGTTCAGGGCCCAGCTCACGTGGGTGAGTTGATGACCCCTGTCCACCCTGTGAGTTTATTTTTTTATTTTTTTAATGTTTTATTTATTTCAGAGAGAGAGAGAGAGCGTGAGCAGGGCAAGGTCAGAGAGAGAGGGAGACACAGAATCGGAAGCAGCTCCAGGCTCTGAGCTATCAGCACAGAGCCCGACAAGGGGCTCGAACCCACAAACTGTGAGATCATGACCTGAGCCAAAGTCGGACGCTGCTTAACCCACTGAGCCCCCCAGGCGCCCCCACCCTGTGAGTTTAGAGAGGTGCCGGGCACCTGCACCTTCCGTCGTTCTGCACTGAAGTCTCTGC
Organism: Hyaena hyaena; assembly: GCF_003009895.1. NCBI lineage: Eukaryota > Metazoa > Chordata > Mammalia > Carnivora > Hyaenidae > Hyaena > Hyaena hyaena. Next base: position 5,892,353 of record NW_024080654.1, read on the forward strand.
CAAAGTCATGAGGACGCCCGCCATGACCCGTTCTCAGGCGACCTCCGTCTCCGGGAAGACTTGCCCTCGGTCCTGAGAGCTTCTCACCTGGCGGCACCCCGGGCCTTCAAACACCGCTCTGCCCCAAGGGACAGGAGGTCCAGGTGAAGGGGCCAGAGGGAGGCACGGAGGAAAGCGGACACACCGTGGAGGAGGGGGCGGGTCCCCAAGGGCAGCACGAGGGGACGAGGCCTAAGCTCAGGATGTACACTGTGCGTCCCTAAGTGGGGAATTAAAACAGAAATGTTTAAATCTCTGTGAATTTGTTCCCGTTCTAAATCGTTCATTACTCCTGGACGTTTTAACTAATATTTTCCCCGTTTGACATTTGGACCCACTCGACTTTTAAAAAGTCACAAATTGTCCCTAATAACCACACAAATTATGTAGGCTGTTGACTGTAACAGCCTTTCGGGCACTTCATCTCGCACCTCCATCAAGTCCCACATCCAAACAACGTGCCAGTTTAGCATAATAATGAGGCAATTTCCTGCATGTTGATGTTGACGATGTTGACACCAGGAAGTCCAAGGAAGTGACACTTTATGGCTAAAGTCACAGAGCACAGAAGTGCCAAGGTCAGGTGAACAGCCAGCCCCGCGCACCCCCTCCCCGTGCTCTCCCGCCACCAGGACGCGCACCCCCTTCTCTGCCCAGGAGACACCCAGATGGGGCCAAACGCTGATTTGTCTCCCGGCTCCTAAAGGCAAGCCCACCGGCCTCCTCCTTAAAGACTGTTATTCACCGCTTCCCTGGAAATTGGCCCGAGGCCGCTCCAGGGCAGAATTAAGGCAAGTTGGTTTCTCATTTAAAACAAAACAAAAAAAAAGAACCAGCAGAGCCGAGCGTGGTGATAATTGGGGAGGAAGGGACTGGCTCAGAACCAGTCATTACAGCCGCGTTTGCTGCCCACTTCCCTGCAGTCAGAGTGCGGTGCCCGGCCGCCCTCCAGCCCGGGACAGCTCTCCTGCCCGGCCGCCCTCCAGCCCAGGACAGCACCCCTGCCCGGCCGCCCTCCAGCCCGGGACAGCACCCCTGCCCTGCCCTCCCTCCCTTCAGGACAGCACCCCTGCCCGGCCGCCCTCCAGCCCGGGACAGCACCCCTGCCAGGACCAGCCTCTCAGCACAGCCACGATGGGCTCTCGACCACCCCCTGGACCGGGCAGGCTGCTGGCCACGGCAGGCGCCCCTCCCCTGCAACGCGCCCGCCACCTGGCCGCACCTGGGGTGCCGCGAGGCGACCCCCAGCTCTGGAGCTCACAGCGGCTGCAGCCCCGCCTGCTTGCACAGGGACGGCAGACTCGGGGCGCCTCCCCCACGGCCGGTGCTGAGCAAGCGCTGGGACCCGGGCCAGCGGCGCTGGAAGCCGGTGAGGCTCCACACAAGTCCTGTGACCCTGCTCGCCCTCCACGCGGCCACCACGGGACTTCCCACCGAGCTCTTCCCAGGGGCCGGAGCGGGTGCTGTCCCCTGCCAGGCCCCGCCGGCCCGGTGAAGCCACCACAGCCAGCGAAGCAGACCTTTGTCGGGGGCCGTGTCAGGACCAGCACAGCCACCCACCCGCCCCGCAGAGACCCTTCTGGAAGTGGGTCCCGGGGTCTGCACACGCTGGGGACCAGGAGGAGCTGCTGGGACCTCGAGCCAGCGCCCACCCACGTGGGACGTGGTGTCGTCCATCCCTCGTACCTCCTGCTGTCTGAGAACCGTGGCACCCCTGGGCCTCGCACAGACCCGACAGAGGGACACGAAGACTGGCACTCGCGCTACGGGAAGGGGACGTCGTCTCTCCTTGTCCTCCCGGCTCTAATTCCACGGAACAGGCCACTAGAAGACGGAAGGCAGTTCGCAAAGCTCTCCAGCCAGGTCTGCACCATGTTCTACCAGAGCTGCAAGAAAACCCGACGTGAGTTCCCGTAGCCAAGGCTGCAGCCCTCCGGCTGTGCTGGGCAGAGGAGAGCGGCCTGGGCAGGGGCACGGAGGGGCAGTAATCCAGCCCAGCTGCCCAGGCCCCTGCTCCCTCCCCAGATAGGCCCCTCTTGCCCCCCCCAGGCAGGCCCCTGCGCCCCCCAGACTGGCCCCTGCTCCCCCCAGACAGGCCCCTGCTCCCCCCGGACTGGCCCCTGCTCCCCCCAGACAGGCCCCTGCTCCCCCCAGACAGGCCCCTGCTCCCCCCAGACTGGCCCCTGCTCCCCCCAGACTGGCCCCTGCACCCCCCAGACTGGCCCCTGCCCCCCCCAGACTGGCCCCTGCGCCCCCCAGACTGGCCCCTGCGCCCCCCAGGCAGGCCCCTGCTCCCCCCAGACTGGCCCCTGCTACCCCCAGACTGGCCCCTGCGCCCCCTCCCCGGTCCTGTTCCGCTCTCTTGCCCACTGCAGCCTCCTCCGTGTATCTGCCCCGCCTCACGCTCACCTCTGCTCAGGCTTTGCCCCGCGCCTGTGATGCCCAGCGTCCCCGTTACCCACGGCCGCCCCACCCAGCAGCGCGCAGCCCAGGGCCCGCCGCCACCTGACAGCCTCGCCCGACCCAGCAGGCAGCAGCCGTGCTCACCCCCGGGCCTTGCGCTCCTTTGATGGAACAGTTAGCCTCCGTTGGACTCAGGTTCACGCAGAACGAGGGCTCGCGCTCCCCCCTCTCCCGTACCCCGCGGGGCCGACGGGGCTGAACGGCGGGCGGTCAGACTGAAAGCCGTGTCCAGATGCTCCCGACGTCAGCCATGACTGGGGTTTTCTAACGCTGGTCCCCAGGGGCAGGCCCGGGCCAGGACTCGAGTCCTCTGCACACTTTGAACACCTCCACCTCCAGAGCTGCCTCGGCAGGTGTCAGTGGATTCCTTCTGCCCTTGCTTTCCATCCATACTGAGGAAAAGAGATCCTGGCACTGCCAAGCTCCAAGGCACCAAAGTTGGGGCTGGGGCACAGGTGGCCAGGGGGCTGGGGTACAGGTGGCCAGGGGGCTGGGGCACAGGTGGCCGGGAGGCTGGGGCACAGGTGGCTGGGGAGGCTGGAGCACAGGTGGCCGTGGGCTGGGGCACAGGTGGCCGGGGGGCTGGGGCACAGGTGGCCGGAGAGGCTGGAGCACAGGTGGCCGGGGGGGCTGGTGCACAGGTGGCCAGGGCCTGGGGCACAGGTGGCCGGGAGGCTGGGGCACAGGTGGCCGGGAGGCTGGGGCACAGGTGGCCGTGGGCTGGGGCACAGGTGGCCGTGGGCTGGGGCACAGGTGGCCGGGGGGCTGGGGCACAGGTGGCCGGGGGCCTGGGGCACAGGTGACCGTGGGCTGGGTCCCATCAGTGAAGGTGGCAGGGCCGCCACGGAGAGGCGAGGAAGCTTGGGCCTCCAGGGACAGCGGCCCGCCCTGCGGTCTCTGACCTAAGAGACATGCACTCAGGCGCCAGCTTGGGGGCCTGGGGTCTCCGGCGAGCTGGGGTGCACCCCTGTGTGCTTCTCTTTCTCTGTTTCTTCTCCAGCAAACCTTCCCGGCGGCGCGGGCTTGCGCTCTGGCTGCTCAGGCCCATCAGGAAGAGCCAGGCCCCCAGGTCCTGCACAGGCCTCAGGTTCAGGCCTCGGTGGGCCCCTTGGGTCGCAGGACAGAAGGCAGGGCCAGGCAGAGTGGCCCAGAGGACAAAGGTCCAGGGCCATGTGCCTGTCCTACCTCTAGGTGAATCTGTCTCTTGAGAACTTCAAGAACAGCGTGGAGGGAGGTGGCCCCTGAGAACAGTGGGGGCCGGAGCCTGGGTGCCAGCATGTCCCTGCCAGCAGGGGGTGGCCGCAGGGGCGCAGATCAGCCCCCCGGGGGGCCCTGGAGGAGCGTGTGCTGGGTGAAAGGAGTCCCTCCTCCTTTGCAGGCTGGATGCTCCAAGTTCTTTAATTGCTTGGCTGCAAATCTCCCTCCCGAGAAAAAGGCCAGAATGGGCACCAGGGCGTGGCTGCAGCCCCAGACGCTGATTTCTCGGGAGAAAAGCAGCCGGGGCGGTGACGGGAGTCAGCAGCCCCTCCAGCCGCTGCGCCGCGGTCCTGAGTGAGCCCCTCCGGGCCCGTGTGCCTCCGTGCCTCCGTCAGGGGTCGGTCCCCCCACCACGCCGAGGCTGCCAGTCTGCTGGAGGAGGAGGAGGCCTGAGGGGGGGGTGTTCTTTTCTTTCTTCCTGTTCTTTTTCTTCTTTTTTTTTTTTTTTTAGAAATGGAATTTAAAACCGCCAGCCACCAAGACAAGCTCCCAGGGTAACAATCTCAACAATTTGCATAACGCAAGGGTGGCGAGGACGCGAGCCGTCCTTCTACATTGTGTGGCACAGCTTAAAATAAGGAACCTTGGCTGGCATTAAAGCACAGTCCCCTGAAGCACAATTATAAAGCACTTAGGCTGGCTCGACCAATCGCAGCCCTCGATTGGCCACCCGTCCCCCAGCCTGGAATCTCCCATCCGGCCGCGCACCGCCGCTGGGCCGTTGCCCTCGGCCGCCTGGCAGGGGCGGCCAGGGTGCATCTCGAGAAATACTGCTTTTGGTTGCGTAGGTCCCTGTCCCCGGAGTGTCCCCCAGAGTGGGGTTCCAGCTCAGAGGCGTGTCCGGGGACCAGCGGTCCCCACACCAGCCCACACGGTGGACGTCCAGGCCCATCACCATCAGGGGGTGTCTCCGTGAGCCTTGGTTTCTTTATCTGTAAAATGGGGCTGCTGCTGTGCACAGGACGTGACTTGCGGGCTTAAGGAATAAGGAGCCACATTGCACGTGTGTGAAGACGCCGCCAGCGCACCGGCCGGCTACCCCTCCCTTCACCCACTCTGCCAGCTCTCACTGAGCACCTATGCAGTGCCAGCTCTGGGTCACTGCTGGCTCCCGGGTCTGCTCTCGGGGCCTCGAGGGGCTCAGTGCTGCGTGTGAGAGATGCACACGAGCCCTGCACACGTGCCCTGCACATGTGTAAAATGTGACATCCCAGTCTGCAGCCACAAGTGTTGTAGCCACAGGGCCTGTGCCCTGTGCTCAGGGGACTGGAGGGCAGAGGGGAGAGGGTGGAGGGGAGGGCAGAGGGGTGCCACACGGGCACAGCTCACTTTCCTGTCATTCCTCAGATACTCAGCCTGGGACTCCTAAGTGATGTCCCTACAGACACAGCATTGCCTAATGGTTATGTGCACAGGCAGCTGCACATGCACACGTGCACACACTGTGCAATTCACACACACACACACAGGTGCACACGGTATGCGAGTCACATGTGCACACACAACGCAGGTGCACACGCTATGCAATTTACACACACACATACGCATGTAGGTACACACGGTATGCGAGTCACACATGTACACACACGCTCAGGTGCACACGATGTGCATTTCACACACACGCAGGTGCACATGGTATGTGAGTCACATGTGCGCACACACATTTGCACATGATATGTGATTCACACACACAGGTGCACACGGTATGAGAGTCACATGTGCACACACATGTGCACATGATATGTGATTCACACATGTGCGCACACAGATGCACATGGCATATGAGTCACACACACGAGCACACAGTATGCGAGTCACACCATGTGCACATGATATGTGACACAGGTACATACACACCGCATACACACATGCACATAGACGTGCACACAATACAGAAATGCATGCACGTATTCACACATGCACGACACACTGCACACACACATGCATGCACTGCACACACATACACGTACACACTCGTACAGACACAGCCCCCAGGTGTACCGCCCCAGCGACGGGATACAGGACTCCCCCAGCCTCGAGGAGACCCCCGTGGAAGCCCAGGGCGTAGGGGAGCTGCAGGCTCTCTCGCCTGCTGCCACAGCCCGGCCACGCCACCTCCCGGCACCCCAGGCAGGCCCAGCGGGGGGCTGGCCCCACCTTCCTCGTCGGTATGAAGGGAGAGGGGTGCCCCCCGCTCAGCTCGGAGAATGTCAGGGGACGAGAGCCACAATGGAGTAGCTGTCATTATTACTCCTTCCCAACCTCACCCCGCTCCCTCACCGGCCCCCAAAGGTCCCGCCCCCGGCGTTGCCACAACCTGAGAGCCCCGGGCCCCCCCCCCACCGCGGGCCCTGCGCATCAGCACACTGTCCGTGCAGTGACACACGCTCCTGACCACCCGTGAGAAATACACCTCCCGCCTCTGTGTTTGGTAACCTCCTATCAAGGCCGGAAGAAACCAGGTTTTTGGAAAGTTTATAAACTGAGCTGGAGACAAATTGGTAACGTCGAATGTGTCTTTTCCAGGAGGCGCGATGACACGTAACCTCTTGAACCTGAGCGTGTTAAGGGCACCATGCAACCGCGGCCGGTGCCGCTTCCGAGTGTCTTCGGAGGCTCCATTATGTCTCCAGGCGTCTGACTTCCTGCTTCAACCCCGAGCTCCGCGAGCGATAAAAGGTTTGTCCTCTGACAGCCTCACGGCGTTAACAGAAGCTGCACTTTGCGCCGTAATGGGGACCATCTACTCGAAATCAAGAGCGTTTTCCCCCGTGAGTTGACATGTGGCTTCAGGCTCCGGGTTTCTGCATGTTAATGTCGAGATATTGCAAAAACACAGTGTAGACCCAAATTATATACCTCTGCACACAACAACCCAGCAAGCGCGGAGTGTGTGATAGCTAACGGGTACGGAGAAAATTTCCAGAAAAGGTGACAGCCTTTGTTCCTGTTCCAAGGAGCTGCCTTGCTGTCGGAAGGAGGAGGGAAACCGAATGTCGGGATCCGGAAGCCCCCGAAACCTCAGAGAGCACAGGCAATTTAACACGGCAACGCGGGCGCATCCGTGGGCCGGCGGATGCCACGTGGGCGGGACAGCAGCAGCTCACCGGGTGGCGGGGAGGGAGGTCCTGACGGGCTGCTTCTGAGAAGGGCCTGAGCTGCGGGCACCTTGCAGTGCGTGAAGGGCTGGCGGGGCCCAGGGCCCGGGCCTGACTTTGCCCCCCACTCCTGTGATGCCCACACGAGCCGAGGGCTGGCCTGGACGCCCCTCCCAGAGACAGACACTGCAACGTGGCTGTTCTGACCTTACCAGCAGCCCGAAATCGAGTGGCCACCGAATCGGTGGCCGCAAGCCGAATTCTGGAAAAAAATACACCGTGAAAATAATGAAAAAAAAAAGTTTAAATGAAATCAACTAGAGAGGGAAACCTGCGTGTGGCTCACGTGTAGGTGCTGGTCTGGAGGTGCCGGCTGTGCCCTGGGCGTGCGTGTGCGGTGCTGAGCTCCACAGCACACGAGTGGATGCTGAAGGCCTGCTCTGAAGAAGTGACGGATTTCTTCGCTGGTCCCTGCAAGCCGACAGGTGACCAGGGGCACGTGCGGGCGGGGCTCCGGCGGACCCGCGGAGTGACGGCTGCCCGGCTGCCGGCACAGCCCGCGGGAGCTCCGTCCGCCGCAGACGGTGGTGCGGGGAGCAGCGGTAACCCTGCCCCCAGCCGATGGCCACCGACCATTCAGACTCGGCCCCTTTGTCCAGCACGGCGTGACCTCGGCCAGGATGCAGACCCCAGCTTCTTCGTGGCCCGGCCCCAAGGACCACGGCTGGCCCACATCCGTGCTTCTGCACGTGGACAGGTCAGTGTAGCGCGTGCCGCGCAAAGGCAGGTCTGGGGACAGACCCACGACAGGCAGGTCGATGAGCCTCCGCCCTCCGTCGCCAACGCTGGAAAAGTTGCCGCGGATGACCCCACGGCCCTACGAGTTTCAGGCGTCTGAAGGCGCGGGCCGGTGTCCCAGGCCCCCTGGACTGGTAGGCGGCCCACCTCGGACGGCTCTCCGGGACACGTAGACATCTCACGGCCACCTGTCCCCTGCCCACCCCCAGGGACAGTCCTGCCTGCCCCCGGAGGCCCAGAGGAAGGAAGGCCGCCTGGAAAACTAGCTCTGTTTCCTTTGTTCTGTGCAGAGGAAATAAAAAACCGTCCAAAGCAGGACTTCTGCGGTAAGCTCTCCAAGCTTAGTGACCCTGAACCCCCGGACCAGAGTGCGGTTCCAGCTCCACCGGCCTGTGACCGGCTGCTCGTCAACCCTGAGGAAGTGCGCAGCTGTTCCAAGACCCCCCCACCTCTCCAACCCCCACACCCCGTCCCCGGCTCGCTCCTTGGAACAGACCAGTGATCGCTTTTCTGCACAGCAGAGGCACCCTCTCTGAAGAAATCACGCGGTTCAGGCGGGCGCCCGGCAGACACCTGAGATGGACCGAAAATCAGGTGGCGCTTTGTCATGTCCTTACTAGAATCTTCTGAGACCGTACATGAGCCTCTATATTTCAGGACCTTCCAAAAGACGTGTTCAAACCTCCATCCCAGAGACGGTGCCGTTTCTTTCTCGTAAATGTGGGAACACAGGGAAAGGCCCCTCGGCAGAATCCAAGGAACAAACACAGCCATTTCCCCGATCTTCCCGTGTTCTCCTGATTACCTATGTTGTTTTATTTTGACGGGAAGTAAGAAGACAGAGGGAGTTGGCTAACTTATTAAAGGTTTTAAATCACTTTTGAAGTCTGGGATTTTCAAGGGGAAGGTTTGAGGCTCTTTCAGGTGGGAGGTTAAGAAAATATGAAAGGAATATCTCCTCATTTCTTTACTTGAAAATTAGGTTTCTTTTCACTGAATTCAGAATCCCAGAATGGCTCCAAGCAGAGTCACCTGAACCCCAAGAACGGAGTGGTGACGGGGAATGGTAAACCCAAGGCACGCACGTGTGCAGTCGGCAGTCTGCCATTAGGGACGTTGTTTGGTTTCAGTGCCATCCTGTGTCAGCGGGACGCAAGGTGCAGGCCCAGGAGGGACCCGTGGGATTACCTCCACGTGGGAGTGCATCTGTTTACCTTAAGCAGGCTTGAACACATTCTCTCCCCAGGAAGCCATCCCCCCAAAGAAGCCAAGTCAGGGGCACCTGGGGAGCTCAGTCGGTTGAGCACCTGACTTGATTTTGACTCAGGTCATGGTCTCATGGTTCGTAGGTTCGAGCCCCTGAGTCGGGCTCCGTGCTGACAGCACAGAGCCTGCTTGGGATTCTCTCTCTCCCTCTCTCTCAAAATAAAAACATAAACATTAAAAATACATATTTTTAAAAAGTCAATGCAGGGGTGCCTGGGAGGCTCGGGTTCTATCCCTGCATCCGGCTCTGAGCTGACAGCTCGGAGCCCAGAGCCTGCTTCGGATTCCGTGTCTTCTCTCTCTGCCCCTCCCGCATTCACACTCTGTGTGTGTGTGTCTCTCTCTGTCTCTCAAAAATAAAGAAACATTAAAAAATTAATGTTTAAAAAAATAAAATAAAAATTTAAAAAGCCAATCCAAATACGTAACTGGGGCATCATTTGGTCTTTAAATTTTGCGAGTGTGACGGGATCAGGGCTTCCTCGGGGGGAAGAGGCTGACGTGGCGATCTGCGTGCATCAGCTCACTCCTGCCCGTCTCGGATTCCCCACAAGCGCGGAAAGCTCTGCCCCAAGAGGAGGAATCAGAGAGACGGTTTGCTGGGCGCGCTTTGACCGCAGGCGTGTGCACGGTGATGCGAGGGCCTCCTTGGACCTGGTGCCTGCGGCCCGTGGCCGCCGGGACACAGCGGACGCCTCACGGAGGAGGAGCTCGCAGTCTCCACGCCAGGCCCCAGGTCCCGGCTGCCGCAGACCCGCGGGCCCCCAGGGGCCGGGGATTGAGTGAGCTCGGGGGGGACCCGGCCAGTTTGCCCTGGTATCTTAGCCAACAAGCCGCCTCGTCCAGGGGACGATGTCCATTGGGTAAATTGGTTTTTTCTGACATTTTCCTCAAAAGTAGTATCAGTGCAAAGCAACGTGAGCAATGGAGGTGATTTCCCACCTGCAACTGAGATCAGCAGTCCCTCCCCCTCCCAGCGAGGCCACCGCGGCCAAGTGGAATCTGGGTCCTCCTGTGCTGGGGACCCCTGCCTGCGCAGCGGCCGGACGACCCGCAGAAAGGGGACGGGGAGGAGGGGCGCACACGGTGCTGGGCGCCCGCCGGATGGACGAGAAACCGCGTCCCTGTCCCGCGCCCAACAGACCCCAAAGACTCGTCTTTCTCGCGGCAGGTGTGAGCAGGCTGCCTGCCACCCCACCACCAGCCCAGCCCCCGGAGGCGCCGGGCGGGGCTCGGAACGGAGGCTGCCTTCGCCAGAGGGCCTCGCCACGCACACCCTGATTGAGCTGCTGGCTTCCCAGGACACAAGAGGGGAAAGTTAGGAAACGTCCCTAAAGGAAAGGTATCGAGGCTGGTATTTGGCTTTTCAACTGCGACACTAAATGCAAAACAGCAAGAAAGCAATGTTCCTCGGGCTCTAAGGCGGAAGGATTGGCACTTACAGGGTTGTTCATTCACGGACCGAACGTCAGGACAAGCAAGCTACATCTGGGTGAGCAGCGTGCCAAAACTGTGAACGTCTTCCCAAAGAATTCCCCAAGGAGGCACGCCATGCAAGCGAAAAGTGAATCACAGTAAAGAGCTTAAGGGGCGCCTAGGGGCTCAGTTGGTTGAGCGTCTAACTTCGGCTCAGGTCATGATCTCACGGTTCGTGGGTTCGAGCCCCGCGTCAGGCTCCTGGAGCTGCTTCGGATTCTGAGTTTCCCTCTCTCTCTGCCCCTCCCCCGCTCATGTTCTGTCTCCCTCTCTCTCTGTCTCTCAAAAATAAATGAAACATTTAAAAAAATTGTAAAGAGCTTAACATAAAACATAGAGAAATGTGACACTGGACAAACAGTGTCACATGAGTCAAGTCTACCAGTGACGGGGTCACAGACCTCCCTGTAGGGGTCAAGCACATTCTGAGCACCCCAGGACATTTGCTCCGGGTTTGAACTCTGGGGGCTGGAGGCAAACCTGGCCTCTGTTTCTCCATTTTGACCAGAAGTGGAATCCAACAACCTCTTCTTATAAATTGAATTTTCTAAATGTCACTGGTATACAGATCCAACTTGGTTTTTAATATTGATAAATATTACTAAACATTTACAGATGTCATGGAGTCTAAAAACTGTTCTGATTATTGGGGGGGTTATATGTATCTAAAATGTCATCGAAATGACAGTTTTGGTTTTTTTCTTTTTATCACTTATACCTTTTACATTGTCTTATCCTTTATGCTGATTCAATGTTGACTAAGAATAATGATGGCCTCCATTCCAGACTTAGTCTTGATTCTATAAGAAAAATCTTTAATGTTTATTTATTTTTGTAAGAGAGAGAGGGAGACAGGGTGCAGGTGGGGGAGGGGCAGAGAGAGGGAGACACAGGATCCGAAGCTGCTCCAGGCTCTGAGCTGTCAGCACAGAGCCTGACGCGGGGCTCGAACCCACGAACCGTGAGATCCTGACCTGAGCTGAAGTCGGACGTTTGACCGGCTGAGCCCTCCAGGCGCCCCTACAAGAAAAATCTTTTAATGTTTTACTATTGACAACGAGATCTGCTATAGCTTTGGAGATTTTTTTCTTTTTGTCAGTTTTACTGAGATTTATCGACCCAAGGACACTTTCTTCCATTCCCACTTAACACATTTGGGGAGATGCGTACTGAATCTTACCAAATGCTTTTGAGTGTTGAGAACACCGCACACACGTTCTCTCCAGGGCCTGCTCGCTCCGGTGCGGGGCTGCGGCGCGGCTGTGACATGCACAGGGCTTCTGTTTCCCCGTGCACCGAAGTATCTATGCGATCTTAGCATCCAATCGCTCCCAACTTGATGTCCTCGTCACATGAATGCCAATGGATCTTCCGCTTCTCGGCCACACGCGGACATTCTTCACGCACCGAAGGAGCAGCGGAGAGAGGGAAAAGGGAGAGGAGGAGGTGGGAGCTGGGGGCCCCAGAGGAAGGAGAGGCCCGACACCCACAGGAGCAAGGGAAGGCAGACGGCGGCGCAGCCCTCCATGGGGGGAAGGCAGAGGAGCGGGGGGTGTCCAGGGCGCCTCGGAGGGACACCCGCCCTGGGCTGCCGCCCCTGGGCACCGAGAACTCGTGTGCAGAAGTCAATCGAGGCTCAGTCTCCGCGAGCTCTCAGCGAAAAGCCCAGGCCCCGTGAGACAACAGACACGCGCTCTCAGCACATCAGCGCCAGCTCGGGGCACCAACAAGTGTAAATGCAGAGGCAAGGCTGCGTGCGGCGGCGGGTTCTCGGGGCCCCTCGCAGGGCATCCGGGGAGTCCTCGGTGCTCTGGCCTGGTCCAGATTCCTTATCTGCTCTGTGCAGGCCCTGCTGATGCGCCGTCTCCACACTAATCTCGCCTAAGCTGTTGTGTGCGGGGTGCTGCCTCCCGTGTCAGGGGCCTTGCTCTATATCTGCAGAAAATTCTTGGCCTCCCTGCGCAATCACCCCAAGTGCACACGACGCAGCTCGTCTCTATCGATGACTAAAGAGGCTTTTCTCCCGTCCGTCGGCCTCGTGGAACACAGCCTCCCGCGCTGAATCGGGCGGCCCCACGGCTCCTCCTCTCCCGGGTCCTCTCTGGCTCCTGGTCAGAGGTCGATGCGTGATGACGAGAAAAATCATAATAGTAAGTGAACGTTTATCTAATCTCATCATGTGCCGGAGCCCACGCTGAGAACGGGGTATCCGTAATCACACATGGCCGAGGCCTTCTGAGACCTGGTGTCACAGACAGGGACACTCCCCGGAGCTGGCCGCCGACACGGTTAGCTTGCACAAAGCACCGCCTGGCACACACGGTCCCCCGAGCTGGCTCACACCTGCCACCATTGGAAGGGGCGAGGGCGACCACGTGGCCGTAGGACTGGCCGGCACCCCCGGGGAGGGTCGCACGGGATCAATGGCGAGCCCTGGCCGCAGGCGCCTGACGTTACCCCTCTGGGGTTCACTTCTAGGTGGGCTGGGGGGCAGCTTGCTGGGGTGGAGCCACGTTCTTCCGACGGCCCAGCCCAGGAGGGCGGACTGCGGAGGGGGCGCAGGGAGGGGCCGTCGTGACATGGAAGATGACCCGGACGCTGGGTCTTCCCAGCCCTTCCGGCACCGGAGGCCCCGCAGACAAGGCTGGTGAGAACCAGAAGAAGAAACGTTTCCCTTGCAAGTGGGTCCACGGAGCCGTCTATGCAGATTGACATGACCGACCATCCTCTGTGCCGTCTACACCAGCAACTGCCGGGCCCCTCCCAGCACCAGCGCCGGCTGGTCCACGGCAAGCCCCCCCCCACCCCCGCAGGGTCCAGGCGGGGTTAGCAGGTCTCCTAGGTGTGTGACTTTCCCGGGTGGCCAGCGGTCCACATCGTCCCTCAACGTCCACCCAAACTCCTGCATCTAACAGCCACTCCCCCACACCCCCATCAGTGCCGAATTCGGCTTTAGTGCCGAATGACCCCCCAATGTCTGGGGGAACCACGGTCTATCATCCGTCACCCACGAAGGGAGTCCTGGCTGCTCCCAAGTGTTCAGGCCAGCCCTCGGCCGCGCTGGAGAAGACGCCGGGGAGCTTCCAGGGGACACCCCCGTGGAAAGTCACCGTCTGCCCCGTGTGCCCGGTGCACCTCCCTCCTACACAGAAAACACACCCAGCACCTTCCTAGACCCACTGCAACTTCAGCACCAAGCCCAGCACCTGTCACCCGAGCCAGGTCCCAGTCCCCAGGAGAGTCCTGAAGTACAGCTCCCTGCGCACAGCTCCGGATCTGAAGACCACACTTGCAGGACGGCCCGGCGCGGGCGGCGCAGCGGATGGAGCACAGCTGCTCTGGGTCCCCAGCTAGTCCGGGTACATATGGAACAGAACGTATGGGGCAGAGTCCTTCCCTGTGCTTGTTTTGCGTAAGTTTGTCTAGTTTTCAAACCTACTGTGTTAAAGGACTTTCTTTTCCCCGCTGAATCGCCCTCGCCCCTTTGTCAAAAACCAGAATAGATGAACTGATCTAAGCATCCGGTCTTTCACGGAACCACTCCGTCCCCATCGCTGCAGCTTTCCAGCGAATCTCAAAACCAGGCTGTGTGAACTCCAGCTCTGCTCTCTCAAAATTGTTTTGGATATTCCCATTCCTTTGTCCTTCCATAGAAATCTTAGAATCAGCTTGTCAATATTTGAAGCTATCTGTCTCTGAATCTGTCATCTATCATCCATTAATCATTTACTGATCTATCAATCAATCCATCAACTGATCATCTATCGATCTATCGGCAATCATCTATCGATCTACCATCTATTGATCTACGAATCTCAATTTGGGCAAAATTGGCATTTTGACAATACTGAGCCCTCCAATCCAGGAACACAATAGAGCCCCCGCTCATTTAGTCATCTTTGATCTCATTCATCAGCACTGAGGGGTTTTAAGCACGCATGTCCTGCACATTCTTTGGCTGTAGGTATACCTAAATGTTCTTCTCTTTTTGGGGTGCAATCAAAATTGTGCTTTTCAAGCCTGAAAAGTGGGTTCCCCGCGCACTCTCCAGTTTGCAGGGACCCGTTCACAGATGTGTTGCCAAAAACACAAAAGTGTTGCTGCTGGGCGCAAACGCTGGTCCACACGTGGACACCCTCCCGGAGCAGCCGGAAGAGGAGGAAGAAAGGAGGAGGCGAGTCATGGAACAGCAGAACTGTCTCCCTCGTACTCTGTCCCGAGTCCCCATCGTCACCAGCGACAGGTCACCACAGGGGCAAACTCCGTCTGGGCAGGCAAAGGGGTCCAATGTCAGGATGACCGGTTACAAACTCAAATGTGCAACTGCCACGGGATATTTAAGTTCTCTGATTTTCTTGGGTCACTTTTGGTCATTTGTGTCTATGAAAAATATGTCCATTTCATCCAGTTGTTGAGTTTTCTTGGCTTAGAATTGTTCATGATATTTATCCATTACCTTTTCCTTATCTGATCTATAGAGATTTCTTTCTTTTGTTCTTGGGATTGGTCACTTGAGTCTCTGTTTTCTAAAAATTATTATTACTGGGGTGTCTGTCTGGGTGGCTCAGTCGGTTAAGTGCCCGACTCTTGATTTCGGCTCATTATCTCATGGTTCTCATGAGTTTGAGCCTCACATTGGGCTCCATGCTGACAGCACGAGCCTGCTTGGGATTCTCTCCCTCCTCCTCTCTCTGCCCCTCTCCCCCCTCAAAAATAAATAAAATAAACTTTAAAAAATTATTATTACTGACTAGTCTAACTACAAGCTCATACTTTCATTTTTTCCCCTAAAGAACTAGTTTTTGGCTTCAATGTTTCCTATTGTTTATATATTTTCTATTTCACTGATTTCTGCTCCTTTTTAAATCATTTTTTCCTTCTATTCACTTTTAGTTGAATTTTTTTTTTTTTTTTTTTACTTATGTCTCAAGTTGTTAACTCAGATCACTGGATGTAGGTATTTCTTCTTCTCTAATATATGAATTTAATTCTATAAATTTCCCTCAATGTCCTGTTTTAGCTGCATCCCATAAGTATTGGTATGCTGTACTTTCACTGCAATTCAGCTAGAAATATTGCTGAATTTCCTTTATGCTTTAAACTATGGTGTATTAGTAGTGTGTTGTGTAATTTCCAAACACTTGAGGAATACCCTGGTTATATTTCTGAGATAGACTTCTACCTTAATTTTATTGTGATATTTTTTTCAGGCCACATTCAGACATTTGATCTGACACACAAGGACTTAAATAAAATACAACCTCTGTATAATTTGAATCGTAAATCTGCTGAGGCTTGCTTTAGGCTCCGGAGTACGGACTCTCTAGAATAGCATATGCCCTTGAAAATAACTGGCAGTCCACCGCCGTCGGGTGTGATGTTCACGAAGTATCTGCAAACTCAAGAAGGCTGTCGTGTTGTTTAGATCTTTTGTTGCTGTCGACTTCTGTCAGTTCTTCTGTAAATTGCTGCACGGGTTTTTAAATGTTTTTTTTTTTTTATTTCTAGGAGAGAGAGAGAGAGACAGTGTGAGCAGGGGAGGGTCAGAGAGAGAGGGAGTCACAGACTGAAACAGGCTCCAGGCTCCGAGCTGGCAGTCAGCACAGAGCCCGACACGGGGCTCGAACCCACGAACCGCGAGATCATGACCTGAGCGAAAGTCGGACACTTAACCGACTAAGCCACCCAGGCACCCCACTGCACGGGTTTTTAAATTGCCAACGAGAGCTGTGGGATTTCCCATTTCCCCCATTAGCTCTATTTTTCTTTCACGTATTTTGAAGCTTCGTTATTACAGAAGACACAAGTCGATTGTTACGTCTTCCTCCTTAAGTGACCCTTTTTATTATAACTTTTTCTTCTTCATGTCTGGCAATGCTCTTTATCTGGAAATCCATCTTCCTGCTATTGCGGTAACCACACACTTTGTACGCTGTGTGCCTGCACACTGCCTCCTGTCGGCTCTATTTACATCGGTCTCCCGGTGACTCTGCATTTGAAGCTGGGTTTCCAGGACAGCGTATCAGCGGGTCCCATGTTCGAATCCAACTGAGAACCTCTTCTCTCTGTGCGGAGCGCTGGCTACACTGACAGCTGGTGTCACTTGACATGGCCGCCTGGGCGTCACCATCCGGTCAGTGGTTTCCTAACTGTCCCTCCTGGATTTGTGTTATTGTTTCTTCCTCCTTCCACGCCTTCTTTGGATTATTTAAACGGTTCTCACGGGGACTTCAGTGAGGCTGTAAGTCATCTGGGTCACCCAGGAAATATCAGGTGACCTTGAATAGCTCATCTCCACCGGTGCCTGGAAGGAAGAAAACAAACTTCTCTGTGGAGGAGGACGACAATGAACTAGGCCTCAGTTTATTTCTGCAAATGCCTACATGTACACACATGCACATGCACACACACAGATACACACACTTGAAAAGTGTATGCTGATCTGTGTCAGCAGCAGCAGTGGTAATAATACAGAACAGTGGCACCGGTACTGACAACATTAAACCAGGTGACGCACATCATTTCTTTCTGACTTTTGCTCTTCAGTGTGGGATTTAGTAAAAAGACAATGTTTAAATGTTGAGTTAATTTTGAATATCTAAATTTGAATTTGAATTCTGTGATGTAACAGTTGCATAAACTAGGGTACCCTGATACTGTCTGGGCCTCAGTTTCCTTGTCTATAGAATAAAGCCCTCAGACGACACGATCTGTAATCTCTCTCCCACCTCCCACCTTCTGTAGAAGGAAACTGGACAAATATTTCTATTCAAAATGAAAACACAGAGTCGGCGGACCTGAGGCCTGCCCGAGTCAGGGCCCGTGTGCCCCACCCGTGAACGCAGGCAGGAGTGCGAGGACGTGGAGAAGAGGGCCGCTGAGGCTGCAGGCGGAGCTCGGGGCAAAGCACACAGTCAGCCTGGACAAGCAGCCGCCCAGACACAACGTCAGCTCCGACCCTCCCCCAGGTTCAAAGTCAAGCCCCACACGGCCGCATCCGCTGGGGCCGCCAGAGCTGCGCCAGGGACCTGGGCTGCGTGAGTGTACAGGAGGGGACAGGCGGTTTCCTGGTGTCTGACGAGCAAAGGCCCTGAAGAGACAGGGGTGGGGGCTGGAGGGGGGCTCCATAGGCCTCAGTTCTACCTGCCTCGAGCCCCCATCTTCCGTGGTCGGGCCCACAGGAAGCACGCACAGACTCGGGCCCTCCCCAGAAAGCGAGTGCAGAGAACAGAAGCCTCACTTCTCGTGCTCAGGACAACATCCTCAACCAGCCACCCAGTCAGCAACCCGGAGGGACCCCCGTGAAAACCTCCAGAGGGACGAGGCTTCAAGCAAGCGCGGGCCATTTGGTGGACAGAGCCCGTGGCTCCCGCAGCCCCAGTGGGTCAGCTCTGCTGGTGTGGCCGGGCAAGGAAAAGATGGAAATCTGTAAAAATGGAACTTTCCCTCAGGCGGCCCCCCGCCGCCCCGCACCCCACCTCAGGAGCCAGGGCCCCGCCAGCTCTCAGCCAGAGCAGGGGTGTCTCCCAGATCTGCCCCCGGGCCTGCAGGCAGGCGTGCGGCCCACTCAGCCCTGCGTTGGAGTTGCACCTCGCACAGGGCCCCCCGGGGACACCACAGGGATGCGGTGTGTGGAGCGCCGGGGTCCTCGCTCCCGGGAGCCACGCGGAGTGGACAGCCTGGGGTGGCGGGGTCCCGCGGGCAGAGCCTCGGCTCCCCCACCCAAGGGAGCAGCCCCCCCCTAGGGAAGGCTGGGGGAGGGGAGCCGCCGAGAGGGACTGTACAACAAAGGTAAAGTTAACACAGTGTAATGATAGTGCAATTTCCAAACATTATGGAAGAGGCAGCCTCTAGACAAATATTTTTGAATTTCTAATGGAAAAATAACATTTCTTTTATTTATTTTTTATGTATTTTTGAGTGTTAACAAATAGTTGTGGTGATAATTAGCATCTTTGTACATTTATTGAGAACCAGCACTGCGTCTGTATATTCACAGCGAAGTGCCTTCGCCACAGATAATAGCACCATCGCGTGCCTGCGAATTGACAGTCTTCTCTAAACACAGACTGGAAATTCGGCAATTATCACTACAGCTGTTTGTTAAAATTTGACAATAGATAAATAATGACTAGAAATCAATCTTTTCATTAAAATTCAAGAAGCAAAAATATCTAAAGGAATTTTATTATTCCTTTAACAAGCCCAGGCCGGTCTGGAGGAAAGTCGTACATGTACACTCTGTAGCCCCGAGCGCCGTTTCTTCCCGCAGATGTGCGTCCGGCCGGAGACGGAGCCGCGGCGCCCGCACCCTTCACTCCCCTCACTGCCACTGTCCATTCGCTGAGGGTGAGGGCGGAGCACACACTCACACCCATCCGCACACCCACCCACTCACCCATCTGCACACCTACGCCCTCTCACACACATCCGCACACCCACCCACTCACCCATCTGCACACCTACACCCTCTCACACACACTGCACACCCACCCACTCACCCATCTGCACACCGACACCCTCTCACACACACTGCACACCCACCCACTCACCCATCCGCATACCTACACCCACCCATACATCTGCACAGCCACCCACTCACAAATCTGCACACCCACACACACTCACATGTACGCACACTCATATTCACATACTCGTGCATCCACATACCTCCATGCACATGTTCGTACACTCATGCCTGCACACTCACATCACAGACACACATCTGTACACACTCGCAACCCAAATACACCCACACATTCACACACACACACACAAGTGGTGCCGAGCCAAAGTGTTCACATGGCTTATTCTCTCCACTGACTCAGCCACCAAATGTGCTGTTGCCCCTCAGCCCCTCCTCCCGACAACAAACAAACAAACCGCTCTGTGCCCTGGGTGTTAATTCACTGCAGACACGGCGTCGGAGTCTCTGAGGCTCATGTGCTGCGGGCTTTTGTCACAAACAAAAGGCAGGCAGCACAGGTGTCCTACGAGCCCGTCCCTTTCCGCGGGGGGAGGACCGAGCCCAGCTTGGCACCAGGTGCGGACACGAGGCGTCTGTGACAGCTTGGCCTCGCTGTCACCGGAACAGAGAGGGTGACGGTCAGCCCGCTGCAGAGTGAACAGCGGCCAACAGAGATTCCCTGTGGGGGCTCCTGCCTGCCGTCCCGCTTGCAGGGAGGAGGGGGGCAGAGAGGAGAGGTGACTCCACGTCCGTCTCCACCCAGGGATGCGGGGCCAACAGGAGCCCTGCTCTGCCCTGATTTCTGTCGTCCCTTCCTCATTTTCACAGTACCGGCCCTGCGGGTGCACGCACCCCTCCCTCCCCTGCGGGTGCACACACCCCTCCTCCCCTGCGGGTGCTCACACCCCTCCCTCCCCTGCGGGTGCTCACACCCCTCCTCCCCTGCGGGTGCTCACACCCCTCCTCCCCTGCGGGCCGATGCAAGAACAGGACAGCCACCCTCACAGAAGCCCACACAGCTCGCAGATCTTCAGTTTCAAACTTTCCTTAAAAAGATAAACGTAGTATTTTCAATTTTGGAGCAGAGACAATTTCTTTCTCTCTCTTCCCTTCCATCCTTCTTGAACCGGGGCGGGGGGGAGGGGCTACCTCGCACGAGGAACAGAGCAGTTTTCTGGAAGCTGTAACAGCACAGCCAGATGTGTCTGGAGGCGGCATCCGTCTCCCCAGCACTGCATGAGGTGCCCTCACCACCCACTGTGACCGTGGCCTCCATCAGGTCCCCGCCTGCAGGGCCCCCACTGACACACCTCAGCGGGGTCTGTGCCGTGAGCCGGTGGCACCCAGGCTGCGGCCCTGAGGGTGGAGCAGAGTTGGGGGGGCGCTTCCTGACATGACGGCGGGGGGGCGAGGCAGCCGGGTGCCGGGAACACGAACGCAGGCCAGCCCCAGGCTGTCTGTCTCAAGAATGAATCCCGTTTGGGTCGAGTATGGTCACAGGCGAGGGGAAAGGAAGGCCTCGACCTTATCACGGTGGAAGCTTCCACACCAGGACGTGACAGGGACGGACCTCCTGTGCTTGCTTTTGGGTACACACACTGGTTCGATGTCCACGGACCATCTTTTCTGCCCGAGGCTGGACGCGGGAAGCGTGTGACAGGGACGGCCCGTCCTCAGTGGTCATTCAACACCACCCCTGGGTTTGCACCCCAGCTCTGCCCCCTGATAGCCCCGAGGTCTCAATTCCTGCACTGTGGGACTTTGAACATAAGTGACAGTAACCCAGTTCAAACTGGCTTAAGAAAGAAGTGGAATGTGCTGGCTCACGTCCCTGCCAAGCCCAGCAGCAGGCATGGCTGGATCAGGGTGTTCAAACAATGAGGACTGGGCAGTGTCATCTGTGTGTGTTGCTTCCCTCTCAGAGGCTCTGAGAGGGACGAGGGTCACCAGCATCTCCAAGGCTCAAAGTCCTCCGCTTACCAGTCCTCACTCTTGAACGGCCGGACAGAAAGCCCGTGCTGCGTGTACGTGACCAGACATGAAGACAGAGAGCGGGCAGGAGACGGACGGGGCAGATCAGGCCGGATGTGACGTGGGGACCCTGGTGGTCTGGGGCTCACGACTTCTCTTGCAAGTTTCCAGGGAGGCCGAAGTTCCCATTCGAGCCGCCATCTCCTTACGGCTCTGCGGCGCGGCCCCGGGGCTGCGGGGTCCTGCTGGCCTCCCGCCCGCGTGGAGCCGGCGTGGGGTCACCCTCAGCAGCCCGCAAGGCCGGCGGGGGAGGGGGGACTCCCCACATGCAGACGGGGCGCTGCAGCCCGAGTGAGGGGTGTGGATGCTGGAGATTCGTCCCCTGGAGATTCCAGCCGGTGGCCGCCCTTCTGTCCCTTCCCCCGTCCTGCCCGAAGCAGAAGCCATCAGTCCCTGCTTCTCAGAAGCCCAAATCCCTGCAATTCCAACCCAAACAGTCATGGGATTAACCAAGATCTGCGATTCTAACACTCCCCCCGGGCCTTACCATGGAGGGAGGTGCGATCCGTTAGGAAAGCGCAGTTGTGTCTTTTTGAAGAAAATCGCCGCCTCTTTTTTTTTTTTTTAAAGTACTTATTTTCTTTGAACATGAAATAAACCTGGTCAATGCAGTTATTTTATCAAAACACTACATACAGTAAAGGTAATTAAGCACTGAAATCCAATGGAAACCAGGCTATTTCCATGAACACGAACACGCCAGAAACATCAGACTGGTGTAAACCTGTGGGGTCAGACCCTTCCCCAGCCCAGGTGCATCGGAGGAACCCCTCGGAGCCCAGAGACCCTCTCTGGAGGAAAGCAGCGTGAAAATACCACCTTTTATCCATTTCTTATAAAGCGTAAAGACAATCACAGCCCCGGGCCGCAGTTTCTACATATTTATATTTGGATTGTTGTGCCTTTAATGCTGTTTATTTTCTGCCGTTTAGGTGCCCCGGCGATTGTAACATTTTAACACTGCTCTGGAGTAAGTGCTTTTTGTGAGAAGTTCATCCTCTGGGTTCAAACACATCGCATTTCCTGGTAAAATTTTATTTTGCAATTATTACACTTTTTAAGAAATTTTCATGCCACAAGATGTGAAGTCCAAAATATTTATGTTTCTGATTGTCAGTCTTTCCTTCTTCAAGATGTCAAAGTGAAAACAAAATAGACAACTCATTTTGTTGAATCAATACAGGCGTATTATCACAGCGAGATTATAATTCCGGAGCACAATGCCTGCATTTTCAGAGCACAGCAAGGAAGCCGGCAGGTGCTCAGAGGCGCAGCAGGTAACTAATATCAATAAAGTAGCCCAGATCCGCGTTCCAACAACAGAGTAGGGGTCGAACTCCAACCCACAGAAGTTGATGAAAAGCCGAGTTAAGGTCAAAGCCACCACAACCCACCTCATGGCTCTGGGGGGGGGGGCGAGCTGCCTGGGGGGGCTCGTCTGGCACAGCCTCCTGGTGCCTGTGGTTCCACCTGGAGACCAGGGTTCATCTGGGGCCAAGACATGGGGACTGACGGTGACACTCGAGCACCAGCAGAGTGTCCCAGAGCTCCGTGGCTCCTGGCTGCCCCCTCGCTGTAGCGCCCTGCTGCTCGCCCTCACTCTCTGGACCCCCTCCCTCCCCCTCCCCCTCCCCCTCCCTCTCCTCCCTCCCTCCCCCTCCCCCCTCCTCCCTCTCCTCTCCCTCCTCCCCCTCCCCCTCCCTCCTCCCCCTCCCCCTCCTCTGTGCCAATACATCTCTGCACCATGGCCTCCGCATCCTGACCATCTCTTCTCCAGAAACAATTCTATAACAAGCTAGAATAGGCTTCAATCGCACACAAGCAAAGCTAGACTTTGTAGTATTCTAGCACATTCTGAGTGTACGGAAGACACATGTAATCTGAATGTGAATTTCAGGTCTATTTCGGCTCCCGGAACTTGGCTACACGCAGAGCCTCCCGCAATGAGTCAGCAGCAGATCCCAAAATACAGAACATTTACTGCTCGTCCACCAAACACGACTTCAAGGCTCTGGGCGTGCACGGCTGACTCCCAGCCAGGACCACGCCGTGTTCACACGCACACGGATGCTCTTTCCTCCCCGTGGGCCAGCGCCCTGTCCCTGGAGGAGGCCACTCTAGGTTGTAGTTGTTGAGGAGGCGTGTTATAGGTTGTCACTCTTCCCAAGCCTGTGAGTCATCATGGTATTTCCTGAAAAGAACCACCTCAGCATGTGAGGGCAGGAAAACGGCACGTGAGGCCATGGCTGGGCCTCAAATCCACCGCCATCCACCCGTGGGTCGCTGGCAGTGCCCGTGCCGTGGCCTGTGAGCCAGCAGGTGCCAGGTCACCCTGAGCCGCAGGGCAGAGCCTCCAAACCCAGCAAGACAACCCACGGGGCCACGCACCCCTCCCCCTGGCGACAGGGTGGTGGGTGTGCGAGGGCAGGGTGTTCTGAGGGGCAAGCATTCCCCTCCCCCAGGTCAAGGGGGAATAACGCCAGGATTCCCATGGGAAACCAGACGGGCCAGAGGCCGGCCGCATCCCCGAGTGGCTCCGCCACTCCCCGGCCCTAGTGGCCACGGCAGGCAAGGACAGATGCCCATCCCAGGCCACAGACTCTCCGACATGGCAGTCACAGCCACTGCTGCCGGGACCACGGGTACCTGAGCATGACAGGTATCGGCCATGCACACCCTTCCAACGCCTCCCATCCTCCCCTGAGGACCCGCCTCCTCCTCCTCAGGCTGGGCATGCGCAGGGATGAGGCCCAGAAATGGTCAGGATGTCTGTTCCCAACATTCTTAGGCAACCAAAAGTCCCGAAATGACGCGGCCTGATTTTCAGGTCCCTTCCCCCATCCCAGCGTCCTGACTGTGGGGACCGTGCACACACAGGCCCGTGGGAGGCACGAGAGACGGCCGGCACAGCACCGCACCTGCCCGTCTCTGACTCGGGCGTACGAGGCTATGACAGCCACTCGAGCTCAGGTGCCACTCCTTCCCTGGGCGCCCAGCGCTGCCAGCCCCGCGGGCGACCCCAACGCCCAGGGTTCCGCTGGGCCTGCAGGTCCTCAGAAAGCAGGCCCCCACCACGGCCAAGGTCAGCCTCCCCCCACCCAGGGGCGCAGCGCCGGGGGAGTCCGCCAGGGGGGCAGCACAGGGACGGGGGGCAGCTCCAGGAAGGCAGCGCCCAACCTCGCAGCCGCTTGGTGCAGAGCGTCCGTCCCTTTCGCACGCACTCCGCTCCGGGCTCCCAGACCCTGGAGAGCATGGCCTGGGCGTCTCCCCAAGGCAGCTGGGGTCACTCAGGACAGAGGGGCTTCCTAGGGGGTCCCGGGAGGGGGGGCAGGGGCGGACCAGGCTTGTCCAGGTAGTACCAGCTTAGTGCCTTGACTTCAGGCTCCCGAGTGATGGGCTATCGTGTCTTCTGGTAACATCCACCGAGGCTACTCCCTCAGCAGCTCTCCAGGCCACAAGGGGAAACGTGGAGCAGCCGCGTCCTCACACGCAGATCAGGGCCCCAAACAGGTTCAGGAGGCTGGCGGCCCCCAGTGCCCCCCCCCCCGCATCGAGGGGCCCACTGAAGCCCCAAAGGTCCCTTGTGGTATGGGGCCCCAGCCACAGGCTGACGGCCTTTCCTGCTCCAGACCTGCGGCCACACAACCAGCAGCAAGTCCCGCATGAGGGTTTCTGTGCCCGGAGCCAGTCCCCCCCAGGGCTTCCTCACCTGCTTCCTCACCGGCGTCCCAGAGCCAGTCCCCCCCAACTTCCTCACCTGTGTCCCAGAGCCAGTCCCCCCCAACTTCCTCACCTGCGTCCCGGAACCGGTCCCTCGGCCTCTGGAAGAGGGCCCAGGGGAGGAGGTCCGGACGCGGCCATGGGTGTTGATGCTCTGAGGACCACACCTGGGCCCCAGGAGGCCCCCAACTCCAGTGCACCCCAAGCCGGGCCTGCGTCCGCCCCGCGGCCCCAGCGCCTCCCCTCACATCTGCCCGCGAGGCCTCGGGTCCCGGGCGCTCAACCAGCTGAGTTCCCCTGGCACCTTTCAGAGGGCACCTGCCCTGGCCGGCGTGAACGCTCGTGACAACCCCCCACCGAGCACACAGTCATCTCCCGACTCAGTTCACGTTTCTCAAGGACGGTGCCCTTGGGGGCCCCAGTCCACGGCCTCCGGGGCCGGAAGGATGCGGCTGCTTATCTCACTCTTTTTAAAAATGGGACGAAAACTACTTTGTATGGAAACCTTGGAGCACAGCCTCCCTCCGCGTTCTGGCGTCTGTGACACACCAGAGCAGATGGCCTGGGCTGTATTCACACAGCAGGAGGGACTTCCTGTCACTTTAATGGGCTGTTTTCCCCAAGACCTTCGTCTGGACGGCCCGGCACCCTGATTTGGGGCGAGCGCAGACTGGATTCGGTCCACAGGAGGCCCTGAACGACGCTGGCGCAGGTGAGGCCCCAACACCAGCTCAGATCCCCTCCCGCCCAGCCGGCCCCCTCCTTGCATAGCATCCTCTGGTTCTGGGGGCTTTTCTCTCCCAACTGCACTTAAGTGCAAGCGTCCCCAGGCTGTTCTCACAGGGACAGAGGGCAGCACTGGGCTGTGGGGAGGGGTGGGGGGGCCGGGCTCCCGGGCTTGGTCTGCGCCAGGCAGGGGCCTGGGGGCCGGGCCTCTGTGCAGGGTAGCTGACAGGTGCAAGGCGTCCCTCACCTGGGGCGTGAGTGAGCTTCTGCAGCCTGAATGGGGAGCCCGTGGTGTGCATCACGGTGGAGAAGTCAGAAAGTTGGACACAGAGCAAATCGCTACAACACGTGACTAGAAGTAAGAGCCCTCGACTGAAGGAGCGTCCAATGGCCAAATCTGGGGCCACTTCAGCTATAATAACAGATTCTGTCCCGTAGGATATAATGAACACCCAAGGGCTTAGCCTGACGCAGATAAATAGTTGATACATAAGGGGGCAGGGAAGTTCTTACCGTGGAATTCTAATAAATGTAGACTTGATGATGGAACTAGAAAGCCACACTTGGCACGGGGCGCGGTGATAATTGTCGAAGGCAGGGCCAGCGGCGACAACTGGTAGGTGAAAACATAATGAGAAACAGGCTGTTTACCTTGTCCCAAAATGTCCCCCCATAAATACTTACTAGTTACCAGGGGAAAAGCCACAAGTTCACGGTGGAGAACACTGGCAGGCAGGGCCTTGAGCACGCGATGGAAACAGCCTTGGCCAGGGAAGGGTCACCTGGGGACCGGGCAGCCCGGCCACCACGTCTGTGGCCTTCTGGCCAAAGACGCAAACTCTCAGCTTGTTCACGCAGAAACGCCAGGCAAACCCCAACCGAGTGATTTCTGTAAACTTACAGGCCATCCCTCCGCGGAGCTGCCAAGGTCATTAAAGACACAGGTTTACAGAGCAATGGCCTCCAATCAGAGAAACAAGCAGACGTGGGGCCCGGGTGAGACGCGCGGTGACATGGCTTCCTGAGCCGCACAGCCCTACAGGCCAGAACTCTGGGGAGTAGATGGCGCTCCCTGCTATGTGGGGGCAGAGGGGCCGTGTGGACACGCACCCAGCACAGTGCCCGGGCCCAGGGGGCATCTGGGGTGCAGGTGGGGTGGGTGTACCGCCCATGGAGGGGGACAAAGGATGCCCAGCATCCAGTACAGCCGGGAGCCGGTGCGGGCGGGGACATGCAAGGGGGAACGCACATTTCGTGTCCTTGCACCGGCTGGGCAGTCCCTTCCTCCCAGGGCCACCAACACCCAGGCCTCGTGTTAGCATGGACTTAACACACTCGCACGCATAATGTACACGTGTATATACAGATGTGTACGTGAATAACACATGCAGAACACACACCTGCACGCATAATGTACACGTGTGTTACAGATGTGTACGTGAAGAACACGTGCAGAACACACCTGCACACATAATGTGCACGTGTGTTACAGATGTGTACGTGAAGAACACGTGCAGAACACACATGTACACTCACAGTACACGTCACCTATGACAGGCAAAGAGCAATGGTGCGTGTGAGACACACATGACACACTCACATAAAATAACCCACACCCATGTTTTATCATGTGTATAAGATGTACAACACGCATAGATAGCATCAGCATGCATGAATATCACAGACACGACACAAAACATGCATGTGCGAAAAACATAACCCATGTGTAAAGAGCACACACAACACGTACACAATATCACACATGCCACACTCATTGCAGTATGCATGGACAGCACGTGTGATGTGTGTAATGTAAACGTGTGACACGCAAGAACACACGCGTGTAAAATGATAGGCACTTGTGACAATGCATCTCCATAGGAGGCATGGTGTGCATGCAGAGCACTAACACGCCTCAGCACATAACGTGCCAGAAGGACGTCTTCTCAGAGGAGGCTACACACACCATCGTTACACTCAGGGAGTGAGAACATGCTTGACTTGCTGAGCATCAGCTTTGGAAACATTCTCCCATTTGGGAAACCTTCCGGCTAGTTCTGCTTTCCTGTACCTGTGTGCAAGCGTGGGCACCAGCACAGCTCCCGCCAGCACCCGAGCGGCGTCCCACCAGCTAGAAGCTTCCCTGGGCCGTTGTCCCCAAACCTCGTGGCTTTCTGAGAGCCCGCCCCAGCCCGAGGGGTCCCTCTCCTTCTGGAAGCCGCAAAGCCTTCTGCGGGAGCAGGAGCGCCAGGACGAACCGCCCCAGTTAGCACGTGCAGCGAGGGTCCTGCATCGTGGCCAAGGAGCATAATAAGTGTGTCGTGAAAGGAAAATAGTTTTAATTAAAGCTTCTCAGAACGGTGCCAAGAACACTGAGGCTGGCACGGGACTGGGGCGGGGGGCTCACCCCGCACCTGCTTCTGCAGCATTGGCGGGGGGGTGTCGGCGAGCAGAGCGGGGCCAGGCAGCCCCCCCAGAGGCTCAGAGAGCGGGCGTCATGGTGAGCAGCCCCGTGCTCCGTCCGTGGCCAAGGTGGGCCCATCTCCTTGCCGTTCTTCCTCCTCGGAGCCCAGGGGGCTGCGTGCTCCGGGCCGCCCGGCTCTCGCTGCTGAGCGCCTCGGCTGAGCGGTCCGCGGCCGGTGTGCCCGCCGTGAGCACGCGCTGCCCAGGGTGCTGCCCTGCTTCTGACCCCAGGGTGGCCCCGAGAGACGTGTGTGCCTCGAATGGTGTCCGGGGCCGCACTGGCGACAGGAAAACTCCGAGAGGCGCTTCTCGCTCCTGTTATCCGGGGAGTCTGAGATCTAACTAAGCACAGGCGGGGGGCACCCGTCCGCTCCAAGCAGACACCCGGGTGAGCTGGTCGTGAACGAGACCAGCGGGGGGAGAAGGAGTGGGGCGGAGCCTGGGGGGTCGTGCGGTCGCGTTCACACCCTCCCCGGCAGAGCCGGAAGATGCGAGGGCTGCTCTCTGTGGCCCTCTGACTATTGAAAGTCGGTCCACAAACCAGTGAGCCCGTCCACCGGGCCTGACATCGCGGGAAGGTGCTGGCCCGGCCACCCCCGGGCGCAGGGCGGTCAGGGCGCCACGCTGAGCTGCGCTCGGACCCGCTCCTGGCACGACTTTGACCAAAAACTTGTGTCTGGCCCACGCGCTCCGGGCCGCTTCTGGTGATTTTAGTTGCTTTAATTTAATTAACTTCCCGAGACCCAAAGCGTATTGGTAAAATACAGTCCCCGGTCACATCTACATGACTGTTAACGACCTACCCAATTACAGGAGGGGGTCCCGACCCCGCACCTGGTAATTAAAATTGCTAATCACCAGCAATTACCCGGCGCGGCCTCAGAGGCGAGGGAAACATTTGACCCTCGCCTGCAGCGAGAACAAAGCTCGCGTCCACCCCGCGCTGAGCACAGCCGTCCCGGCCCCTGCCTCCTAAGTGCCACTAATAGCAGCCCCCACAAAGGAGCCGTGACATCTGCAGGGACGTCTGGGCCCAGGTCTGCGCGCACAGGTGCCCGCCCGACGCCGCCGGAGCGGGAGCCCAAGCGGGAAAACGTGCCGATAATGAAGGGTCTTCGCAGCCGGCCTCTCAGCCGAGACCCGGCCCTGGCCCTGGGGAGCGGCCGCGGCGGGGTCTTTTGTCCTCGAGCCGGCTGGCTCCAAAGCACTGGACAGGCTTGTTTTTTATCTTCTCATTAATGAGTCTTGTCCCTGCTGCAGCAGCGCTGAAAGTCTTTTATTTTGCAGGGAGCGGGGGCTTTCTGCCCCGTTCTCAGAGGGCGGAGGGTCTGTCTTCACCGCTCAGCTGAAGTGGCTCTTGGACGAGACCGGCTGTGACCGGCTGCTGGAAGAGGCCCTCGACTGGTTTAGGCCCCCAAAGGCGGCGCCCCGCAGCCCCGGGGCCCAGCGGACGCTCCCGGGGCCCCGCCTGTCCGTCCTGAGTCCCCGCCCGCACGCGCACATGCGCCCCGCGCCTCCCTCCCCGCCGTCCGAGGAGGAGACGGGCCGGCTTGGGCATACGTGCTCCGAGTGGCCGAGCCGCCCTGGACAGATGGTCAGCACAACACGGGGACTGAAGTGACCCGGCCTCAGCCACCGGCAGGCAGCAGGGGACACTCGGGGGAATTTCACGCTGGCCGAGGACGGCGACCGGAAAGTCAGCGCAACACCTCCCTTTGACTCTTTATAAAAACATAAAGTAGAATTAAGTACCACGGATTTTAAAATGTGCATTCTAAGGAAAAGATAAAAAATAAATAAAATGTAATGCTTTCCCCTGTGTGTTCTGGGTCCTCACTCAGCTCTCTCTCAGCCCACCTCTCCCTGGGACCCAGGGGCTGCCCAGGCTCTCCCCAGAGTGTGGCCACGGGACCCTGGGGCATCCCAGCACCTTCTGGGGGTCAGCAAGGTCAGGGCTATTGTCCCAACAACGCTAAGATGCTCCTGGCCTTTGCACCGCGTGGACACTCGCACCGTGCGGACATTTGCACCGCGTGGACGTTTGCACTGCTGCCCCAAAGCAACGGCTGACCTCTCTGCAGTCCCCATCTTGAAATTCATTTTTCTAACGAAGGGCCCTGCGTTGTCCTTTCACAGCCAAACCCCCAAGGCCTTGGTGTCTGGGACCCTTGGGCTCAGCGACCTTATCTCTATCCGTTTCTGGTCACTGCAGCTTCCCCACAGGAGGCTGGACAGGCAGGACCCCGGGTCCTCAGCCACACACCCCAAGATGCCAGAAGCCTCAGACGGGCTTGTCTCGAACAGGGCCACCCCTCGCTGCCCCCGTCCGTGCCACGGGGGCTGCGGGGGCCAACAGTGCTGCATGCACGAGAGCGGCCAGAGGAGCCCGGGCTGTGCGATCCACGGAGAACGGCCCTGCCAGCAGCAGGCTTCTCCACCACACAGCGCCAGCAGCCACGGGAAGTCACTTCCCTTCCGCGCAGCTCCGCTCCATTCTCGTGTGTGCGCGCCTTCCGTGGGACTGCTGTGGAAGCCGGACACGGCGCGCGAGAAGAGCCAGCACCGCGCCTGCTCTGTCCTCAGTGAGCAGTGGACGCCCGCGCTGTGTCAGCACACCCACCCGGTCCCGGTCCAGGGAGCCCTCTGCTGCTACCAATGCGGTGCGTGCGTGTGACCAACCCGTGTGCGTGCATGTGTATTATGCGTGTGTGCACATGTGCTGTGTGTGCACATGTGCTGTGTGTGCACATGTGTGTATGCATGCATGTGTTGCCTCATGTGTGTTTGTGTGTGCAGAACGTTTGTGTGTATGCATGAGTGTGCTTGTGCACATGTGCATGTGTGTGCTTGCAATGTGTGCGTGCATGTATGCACATGTGGTTGTAATTATGTGTGCGCGCGTATATGCGTGCACGTGTGTGCACATACGTGTGGGCATGCATGTGTGCACGCATGGTTGTGCATGTGCGTGCATTGTGTACATGTGTGCAGGCACGTGCAGAGGGAGCAGATACAAATGAACAAGTAATTATATATCTGTGACGATTGATTTTATGTGTCAACTTGGTTGGTCTCAGAGGTGTGGGAGTAGCTGATAAAGTATTATTTCTGCTGAGTCTCTGAGGGAGCTT
The DNA here is from genome assembly GCF_003009895.1 of Hyaena hyaena. Classification (NCBI taxonomy): domain Eukaryota; kingdom Metazoa; phylum Chordata; class Mammalia; order Carnivora; family Hyaenidae; genus Hyaena; species Hyaena hyaena. The sequence goes on from NW_024080654.1 coordinate 5,923,288, forward strand.
CCGGAAGACACCAGCGTCTGCATTGCTGGGCTGAGTGAGAATATGCCTTCACCAACACAGGCGGCCCCATCCAGGCCGTGGAAGACCTGAAAAGAGCAAATGGGCAGAGGGAGGGCATCTGTGCGCCGCCATGGCCGGGACACCGTCTCCTGGCACCTCCAGTTCTCCAGCCTTCGGGTGCGGACCGAGACGCCCCCTCCCCATCCCCGCTGCCCGGAGCCCCCACAACCACGGAGCCCGGCCCCCTAACAAAGCTCTCCCTATCCCTCTCTGCACATCCACCTGTCCTCCATCTCGGAGGGGAGCTCACCTGGGCACGTGGTTAAGAGAAGTAAATCTTCTAGAAGATTCCTTCCCCTGTGACATGCCATAGTTTCCCCTCTTGCTAAATGTGCATCTCTAATTTCACGTCTTACTAAAATTTCTCTAGTTGAAGTTCCTGAGAGAGTGGAATGTCTGTTGCCGTGACACTGCCACGAAACATCCCTTTTCCTCTTTTTCTTTTCTCTTTTCCCTTCCCTTCCCTTTTCTTTTTCTTTCTTTGTTTTTTTTTCTTTGTTTGTTTTTTGTTTTGTTTTTGTTTTTGTTTTTAGACCCTCCGGTCTCCGACCTGCGACCAAGGACGAGCCGCGCAGGCGCCCTCTCTGCCCTTGCCTGCAAGGACAAGACCCGGACCAAGGACTCACCAGGGACCCAGGGCTCCTCGGACTGCCTGTCCCTCTGCCGCCCGAGCAAAGGAAGGTGCACGTGCCAGTGTCACGTTAGGAAAGCCCCAGAGGACGCCGCCTGCGCGTGCCCAGGGGTCTGATGCTGACTCAGTTCCGCAGGGACGCGCGGCCAACCTGCAGGCCTGGGCCGCGCTGACACCCTCTGTGACCGAAAGGAGACACCTCCGGGGCTGCCTCGGGGCCCCGGCCTCGCCCCACCCTCTCCCGAAAGACAGTAAACCGGTTTGTGCGAGGACCACTGACGCCTCAGTGGCGGCTCTCAAAAGGCGCTCAGCGACTTGCCTGGTTAGCCACGCAATGGCCGAGAGCTTCTCCCCACACACCGCACCTCGGTGCCGTCCCCTTCCCCGCGCCCGGGCAGCAGGTGCTGTCACAGGAGAGAGGCTAACGTGCCTCCAACCTCTGGATGAGAAGACATACGTGAGCTTCCCCCAGCTGCCCGGGCACACAGCCCTGTCCCCAGACCCGTCTTCCTCTCAGGCTTTTCTCTCCTGTGCGGAAATTCAACACTTGGACACTTGCCCTCTGGAGCACAGCAGAGCCAGCTCAGTGTCAAACAGGGAGCCTCCCGTCACCACCCACTGGGGTCCGTGGGGTCCGCGTGCTTCTGGAGTCCCTGTGATGACATCACGACCCCACTGGTGTGAGCTGAAGGCCGCAGGGTCAGGGCCTTCTTCAGCGTTGGTAAAAACAACAAACAAACACACAAACAACCACGCGCTGTAAGGCCCCCATCTCGGCCACTTGCAAGTGTGCAGCACGCGGTCGTGGGTGGGGACAGCAGAACGTCTCTGCCCCGCAGAGCGGAGACCCGACCCCACCAAGACCCTCCAGCCCCAGGCAGCTGTGCCAGGCGTCGGCTTCTGAAGAGGAAGGCGAGCTCGGAGCAGAGAGGCTGCAGCCGCCAGGAAGAGCGAGCACCGTCCGGGAGGGAAGACAGCACGGGCGAGAGTCCACGCAGCCCTGGGCCGGGCGCGTCACCAGGGCGAGCTGCTTCCCTGGACACAGACCCTTTCCGGAAGGCTCGCCCTTCAGACGGTCATGGCTGGCCTCCTGCACAACAGGTGAAAATACACGTACAATCAAGCCTTCCATTAAGTCAAGCTGCCATCTGCCAGGAATTCTGGAACTTGCTAGAACTATTTGCTTCTGTGTGCTGGGTAGCCTCTGTTCACTCTTAGGCTTGAGGTGCTATTTTAAACATTTGCCATTTGGGTAACACAGGGTCACAGGCCCAAAGCCCTTCCCAGATCCTGTGGCTGAGGCTGCGCACTCAGCGTGAGCACGGACGCAGCCTGCGATGGGTCTGGAGGCGCGGAAGATGCCAGCATGTGCTGGACCCCACGATGCAGACCTGTCTCTAGCCAGGGTGCACACTATGCTCTTCGCATGCACGAGAGCTAAAAATCCTCATTCACCGTGTGGCTTTCATTCAATCCACAAGCTTTGCAAGACGTGTTCCAAGGTCACCAAGGTCACTGCTCCACAAGAACACGACAGCCAGGAGGGCGGTGGTGTAGGCGGGTGCTGGCACGGAGCTCAGGCCAGCTGTCCCCAGCAGGCCCGCAGGGGCGAAGCCCCCCACACAGGGACCTGGGAGTCTCGACCCAGGAGAGCGCGTCCCTGGCCCCTTCCGTGCAGACGGCCTGTAAATGAGATGCCGTCCCCACTAAGCTGGTGGTGCCAGGACACCCATGCTTTGCCACCACTGTGTCATCCCGGCTGACACGCGGCCTCCCCAGGTCCCTCCAACGGCCGGGCCACCCTGTCATCACTCATCAGAGGCTGCAGAGAAATCACCTTGAACACTGGGGCGGGAGCGGGAGGCATCCCCTGTGATTGATAGCACTAAATACGAAACCCCGTGTACCCCGTCCGTGAAGCACGGAATCAGAGGCGCACTGTCACCGACGGAGATGAATGGACCTCAAGATAACCCTGGCAAATTAGGCATGTGTTAGCGTTAAGCTTTGTCAGTAAGCAGGCTATAAATTACAGACATATTGTAACTCCATAAACTCTTCTAATGAATTGAATGACGGTGGTAATTTAATGCGGAACATGCCAGCTTAACCCTTTTAAGAAATTAGCCCCAGGCCTCTGCCACGCAACAAGCCAGAATGCATTTTCAAAGTTAGTGCTTAGATCTCCCGAGAGCGCATATGCAGCGGGCTGTAAGAACTTCTGAAATTTTCCTGGATATTAAAAACAAATGTTCAAGACCCTCTGGGTAATTAAATTATTTCATAGTTAATCTTTTCTGAGCTTTTTCCCCCCAACACATAATCTTCATTATAGTCCTTTTTCCCCCCCAAAATGATTGCACTAAATATACGGAAGCCATAGCCCCAGCGTGCGGTGCATTTCTGGGTGATTATTGAACACATCGGGGGGTACCAGGAGCTCTGTGGCTGAAGGCACAGAGACTTTACCCCGAAAGGGGGGCAGGAATTCCACACAAATGCACTACCTGCGGTGCCTTGTTGCAATAATGAAGCGGAATTTATAAATAAAAATCAGGTGCCAAGGCAGCCCCAGCGCGTTCTCTGGCCATTACTGACAGAGAGGCATGACATTGGTGACAGCCGGGCCGGGACGTGAGGCTGTTTCAGAATCTGCTGTATATGTTAGTGAAAGTTGCATGTAGAAATAACTGACAAATCAGTGTTGATCCAAAGAAAACTTTAAATTCAAATGGGAAAATTAAAGGTAATATGTCATTATTTAAAATGTGTTGGCACAGTGAAAAGCATTCTGTAGCTCTTATTCAAATGGAAAGGATGCGAAACAGAAAACAGCACCGGCGGATGTAATTAGCGCACAACACCTACCACGCGGCTCCTAATGTTACAAAACTAGGAGTTTTTAAAATAAATGACCCTCTGTGGGTGTGTTTTCTCTTCACAGAGCACAATCATCTCTTACTGGATGTGTTAAGCGTGGTCTGTCCTGCGTCACGGGGAGGCCGTGGTCCCACTCCCCACCCCCGCCCCAGCACAAAACTGCAGGCAGACCTCGGCGGACGCCCCCGGGTTTTTCGGGAGCAGATCCGCAGTGTGACCTTCCCCGGCTCCGGCCCGAGCGGCCGCGGGGCGTTTGCGCTGAGCTGCAGCACGGCCTTTACGCTAATGGCAGAGACAAGTGACAGTTACACGCGTGTCTTGTGTATCTCACACCTGCACCTCCAGTCCAGCGACCTTCCGGGGCCGTAAGAAACACGTCAGCATACTGTCCGTTTCAGTAACTTATGAAACTCGATCACTGACGAATCTGAATTCTTTACCTCAAAAGTGAAATTCAGAAAAACAATCCGTTCACACAGAAAACAAGAAATAAACTGTGAAATCCCAAATTTTGTTTTGGGAGTCTAGACTCCTTCTTTTGTTAAATTAGACCCTAAAAGTCTAAGCTCCGTCAATAGGCGTCATTCCAACCTCCTGACGGAAGAGCCTTGCAGACTTTTTCCGGGGTTCCGGGGGAGGCGGCGCGAGAACAGCCCGCCCTGCGCACCTGCGGGCTCTGCGCGGTGGAGACGGTGCGCTCGCGGTGGGTACAAGTGGGCGCTGCTGGGCCCTCCGCGTCCTCGCACCCGGCTCTCTGCCCCCAGGAGGCCCTGAGTAGGTGGACTCGGCCAGCACAGTCACTGCCGCCGCCCACATTTCACGATCTTCTCAGCCCACGTGGGCGGCCGCGGGCCCTGCGGGCTTTTGCATGTTTCCTCCGCTACAGAACATGTGAAACTCACAGATTCACCTAACCCCCCCCCTTTGAGGCCCTGTAGGAAGATGAGGCCTGACGACATGGGCCCCGAGTCTGCAGGCTGCACCTCGCTCCACCGGCATCGTGGCCCAGCCACCTCGCTGGCCAGCCTTCCCTGCCCCGTCCCCACCGACCTGTCCCCAGATGCCTAGCACAGGGGACACCACGCTGGCCCCGCCAGTAATTCCCCTCTGTGCATCTTTCGGAGTCTTGTGTGGACACCGCGACTGTTAGCACACTGTTCTTCAACACGAGGCCACAGGCCCGGCCTCACCTCTGCCGGGAGCTTGGGAGAAACCCATCTCGGGCACCTGCGAGGCCCTCCGCGCACTGCATCCATCTGGATCCGGGGGCCACCTGTGCACAGAGGTTGAAGATGCCACCATCGGGCCGCGGAGAACTTGGTGCTGATGACGCTGGGCTGTGAGCAAATGGCAGCCGAGGTCCTCGCCAGCCTGGGGGCCAGCTGGCAGTGTGGTTCCCCGGGCACAGCCGCCCAGGCGCTGAGCCTGCAGGTCTGCACTGGGCAGGGAGGTGGGGCTGGGGCAGGCACCTCGAGTGGGGGTCTCGGATGGTAGGGGGGCTCTGTTGGTGGGGGCTCTGACGGTGGCTAGGGGCTCTGACAGTGGGGGGGACTCTGACAGTGGGGGGCTCTGACGGTGGGGAGGCTCTGACGATCGCAGGGGGCTCTGTCGGTGGGGGAACTGTCAGTGGGGGGACTCGGTCGGGGGGGGGGGCTGTGGCGGGGNACGGTGGGGGGGCTCTGACGATCGCAGGGGCCTCTGTCGGTGGGGGGACTGTCGGTGGGGGGACTCAGTCGGTGGGGAGGGACTCTGACGGTGGGGGGGCTCTGACAATCGCAGGGGGCTCTGACGGTGGGGGACTGTCAGTGGGGGGACTCAGTCAGTGGGGGGACTCTGACGGGGGTGCTCTGACAGGGCAGTCTGACAGTGGGGGGGGTCTTGACGGTGGTGGCGAGGGGGTGGGCACACCCATGCGTCTATGTCACTAACATGTGCACCATGATGCACACATCACAGCTCTGTTTTGTTTTTTGTTTTTTTTAATGTTTGTTTAGATTTGAGAGAGACAGCTTGAGTGCAGGAGGTGCAGAGAGAAAGAGAGAGAGAGACACAGAATCCGAAGCAGCTCCAGGCTCTGAGCTGTCAGCACAGAGCCCGACACGGGGCTCGAACCCACCGAGATCATGATCTGAGCCGAAGTCGGACGCTTAACCGACTGAGCCCCCGGTGCCCCCTCGGGTTTTGGTTTGGAATGAACAGGGAATGGAGTCATCACTTCTGTCTGCAGAGAACAAGAAGGTCTTCACCAGAGTCCACTCCCGAGCTGTCCCTGCAAGGTGAGCAGGGCTTGGGGGGAGGGGGGAGTCTTCTCTCTAATGAGGGTCCTAGCTCTGGTCCTGTCCTCCACAGGTCACCGCGTTCAGGACGCCAGCCAGGCTCTCCTCAGAACCCTGTAAGGATGAACTGGAGGAAGGTCCGGATTTTTTGTATCTTCCCTTGGTCCTGAGGCCCCAGGGGGCTTGGAAGTCTGACAATCTTCCCATGAATGGACTTGCTCCACCCCACGTCTTCTAGGACCCAAGGAGCCACGCCTGAGCCCCTGTCACTGGCCACGGAGGGCACGTGTGGCCCGTCTTATCTTGGGCACAAGTGGGTGTTGCCGGCTTCCCGGAGCTCCCGAGAGCGGGGCCCAGGCTGCACATCGGGCCTCTCTCCCCAGACACACCGCTGCCCCACGTGTGGACCCCACACCTCTGGCCCACAGGACCGGCCCAGGTCCCAGCAGGAGCAGCAAGCACCCTGCCCTGGCCGCCCCATAACACTCACCGTCCGGGGGAAGGAGACACACCCCAGCCCCCATTCTGCTGCCAACAGCCGGGGAAGCAGCGGGTGAGGGCCAAACCAGCCTGTCTTTTCCTTGTCAAGGAGGAGCTCCAGAAAGCTCCAGAAAGCCCCAGCCAGCACCTACTTTCCACAGTTAGAAACTGTTACTGCCTACAACCGTCTCCCCTTTACCACACGTGATGGTGTCCTTGCACTCGGCCCCCAGGCAGTGAGCAATCCAGATCTGTGTTCCAACATCTGCCCTGGTGGTTGCCGGTTGTGTACGGCTGCGATACACAACAGCGCAGGATTCTGGATGGCTGTACGTGGTCGTGCCTGGCTGTGAGAGTCACATGGTCACATGACTGGAGCACATGGTCGTGCGTGGCTGTGGGCGGCTGTGGGTGGGTGTGCACGGCTGCACGTGGCCACAATGCCGGTGCATGGCTGTGAATGTCCCTAGCAGCCCTTTTCGTGCGAGCCGGGTCCAGCTCACCTGCTCTGGCAGGTGAGCCCCTGGAGCACCACGCTCCTCACGTCGGCCCCGCTGTTTGTGCCACAGACCCTTCTCTGTCACCAGTGCAGCCCAGCAACCCCCAACTTCATGGCTGAAAACAAGGTACTATCACCTCCACGGTGCTGGGCTGGCAGGCGCGGCTGGCGGCCCTCCCTCGGGACCCCCCTTGGCGCCAGCTGGGAAAGGAGGCTGGAGCTGCTGGAAGGCGCCCTCGCGGCTCACCTGGGCCCCGGTGTGGGCCGCGGGACTGCTGGGTCCTCAGACTTGCTGTGGCTCAGCCTGTCCCCTCGCGTCCCGGAAACGTGCTGTGTTACTCAAGTCTCACATGTTCTTCAAAAATTAGTCATATTAGTTCAGAACCCCACAGCCATCGCGAAATACCTCGGGAAGGTGAAGCGGTAGGTGTTGGGGAGTTCCTGCCATGTCAGCAGCAACGGAGGGCTCTTGCACAGGGGTGCAAGGCCTCGTGGGGGGTGCAGGGGCGCGAGGCCTCGGGAGG
>NW_024080654.1:5930790-5990050 GCF_003009895.1 Hyaena hyaena
CAGGGATGCGAGGCCTCGGGAGGGGGTGCAGGGATGCGAGGCCTCAGGAGGTGGTGCAGGGGTGCGAGACCTCGTGGGGGGTGCAGGGGCGCGAGGCCTTGGGAGGGCGTGCAGGGGTGCGAGGCCTCGGGAGGGGGTAGAGGGGTGCGAGGACTTAGGACGGGGTGCAGGGGTGCAAGGCCTCCTGGGGAGAGGCTCTGGGATGCGAGGCCTTCCAGGGGGATGCAAGGGGGCAAGGCCTTCCAGGGAGACCCCAGAGTGCGAGGTCTCTGGGAAGGGGTGGGGGGCATTACTTTTATTTTATTTATTTGCTCAGACTGTTGTGAAAAGCTGTTCACCGGTCTGGACAGGCTTGTCCCCAGCACCTGACAGCACCGCGGCTGGTGTGTGCGATGCACCAATGGGACACGCCTGCGGATCAGCGTGTGCTCTGAGGGGCCCGTCTTTATGGATATAACGTGAGCACAAATAGACTTACAAGCTCTCACCTCAGATGCCCACCACCAGGTGTCAACAGCATCCAGCCAGATGCACACCTGTCTTAAACAGGCCCCTTTCAATGAGACAAATGCCTGTCCCCTCCCTGTGCCAGGGGTTCACACCCGTGCCCAGGTGTTCACACCCGAGCCCATGGATTCGCACCCGTGTCCAGGGATTCGCACCAGAGCCCAGGGATTCACACATGGAAACGTGTCAGTTTCCTCTTCTGACAGTCTGTTTCCGTTTCCTCTGCTAAAGTCGGATGTCATGCTGCTCTGGTGTGGGTTAGTCGTTCCAGGGAAGGGGAGGTTACAGCCCGTCTGTTGTGAAACAGGGAGGCAGCGGCAGCCCCGGGGTCTTGCCCTGTGACACATTAGAATTGCTTGCCGATGGATGGTGCGTCCTGGCAGGGAGCTCTCTGCTCTCTCCGCAGAAAACACACATGCTTCCTGTGACAAATAAATACATAACCCTTGGATAAAGTCCGAAGGCCGTCTCCAGTCTGCTGGCGCCCATGCTGGAAGGCCGCTAGCTGTTAACGCCGTCAAAGTCAGGACTCCAACCTGACTGCACAGACGTAAACAGCGAGAAGTCCGCCTGGTAATACGAGCCGCGGCAGCTTTACGACAAGCAGCTCTCGGAGGCCCCAGCACGGACCCGACCCCAGGGCTCGCATCCATCGGCCGCTCCAGAGGACAACCGGCCCTTTGAGAGGAGGCGTCGATCTTGTTCTTAACCCCCAAAATATGCGCTGTTTTCAGCCAAAGGACAGCAAAGCTGTTTCAGGAATTCTTATTGGCCTCACTTCTTGAGGACGCTTCACCTCGGAAACTTCCACTGACCTCCTCTCTCAGGCGCCCGCGAGGAGCCGGGGGACGTTGCCTGGCAATCAGAACCGTACGGTACAGTGAGGCGGCTCCTGAAGCCCGTCGTCAGAAGAAGAGAAAATCTTAAAACGCTTTCAGAAGTCCAATCCGTGGGCAGCAAGACAGAGACAGATCGGGAGGAAAGAGCAGGGTGACTGGGGAAGAGGAGAGACGTGTTCACTTAGATGCGAGTGGGGGGAAGTGGTTTCAGAACATTACTCTCGGGAGATGACGGGGTCTATGCCAGCGTGAAGGCCACATCACCGTGCAACACTTTACACTCCTCTAATCCGCATGCCGACCGGGGGCGTGGGCATCAGCGGCCCCACTGTACAGATGGGGGAATCGAGGCACCGGGAGCCCAAGCTCTTGCCCAAGGTCACAGACAACCTGAACTCGGCAGTCCAGCTCCTAAACATGGCGCTCCCGCCTCTTCCACATCCACAAACGCAGCGAGTATGTGAAAAGAGGTGCAGGGTGCTGGGGGGAGGGGTGCAGAGCAGGGCGGAGAGGCAGGGGTCCACAGGAAGGTGAAGGCGGGTGCAGGGGGGTAAGATGCAGGGTGCTGGGGGGCTGAGTACAGAGGAGGGGGCAGGGTTCCGCAGGAAGGTGAAGGCGGGTGCAGAGGTGTAGGCTGCTGGGTGCTGGGGGGCTGAGTACAGAGGAGGGGGCAGGGGTCCGCAGGAAGGTGAAGGTGGGTGCAGGGGGGTAAGGTGCAGGGTCTGCGGGGGTACGTACACAGGAGGGGGGCAGGGGTCCGCAGGAAGGTGAAGGCGGGTACAGAGGTGTAGGCTGCTGGGTGCTGGGAGGGGGTTACAGAGGAGGGGGCAGGGGTCCGCAGGAAGGTGAAGGCGGGTGCCGGGGTGCCGGCCCTCGCCTGGGCTGTGAGGTCACACTGGAGACTTTCCAGAAGCCGGCACTGTTCTCCTCAGGTGTGGTAGCCAGGGGTGACGTGGCGGGAGGAGTGGCAGCACAGAGTCGCAGGCGGAGAGGAGGCGGGAAGGGCAGTTGGGTGGGTGTCACCGGCACCCCTGGGGCTCGGCCAGACCCTCCGTGCCCGCCGCTGTGCCCGAGGCCTCAGGCCAGCCCCGCCCCTGGCTCCGGCCCACTCCCCACTCCTTCGCCTCCTGGATCCCATCCTGTGTCTCTTCCTTTCTCCATCTTCCGCGTGTGCCGGGAGGGGAGCGGATCCCAGGGCAGGGGGCACTGGAGATGGGACGGGCCTCCGAGGTCCCAGGGGCACGGGGGGCCGGTCCCCGAAACCGGCCCGGTGACTTGCAGCTTCCCCAGAAGGAGTGGCATCAACAGCAGGAGGCCGGGTCAGTCCCCCTGGGGCACGCGCCCGACGGGAAGCCTCCTCAGCGGAGAAACGCACCTAACACCGTAAGGAGACCAAACTTTGACAGCACTTCGCTCCCTTCAAAATGAAATGAAATGTGAAACCTTCAAGTTAAACAAACAATTATAAGATAGTTTAGGTTTTCATCAATTTAGATACTCGCATGGTTATGCTGGGGGCTATCCGCTGAGCGCGTCAGTTGGCCATTTGCAAAGAGAGCACTTGTAAGCGTGGCCCAGCCTCCTGTCCCCAGCAATGTCCTTCCTCCAGATGATGCGGTAACGGCTTCCTGGGAAGCAGAGCGTCTGTCATCCGAATGTCGGGCCACCCGGACGCCTAGGCTCAGGAAATGACATCTTTCTTTTAAGATCAAAATTCATTTGAAAAATTAGACTGTTATGTCAAACGGCAGTCTGAGGAGACACGTGCGCGGAAGCGCGGGGGGCTGTCCCCTTGCAACAGGGGACAGTGCCCAAACCCCCTCCCAGGGAGCCCGCAGCTCCGCGTCCAGGGCCGCGTGTGCGGCATCCTCCGGCGCGGGGTCCACCGCCAGGGGCCGTGCGCCTCGGGGCGGTGAGGGCCCGTGCCCTGCTCGCGGGGCAGAGTGGGATCTCAGAATAAAATCGGCCCTGATCCCTCCTCCCAGCGGAGACTGTACGGCCCTCCCTCTCCACTTTCTTAATGGTTTCCTCACTACAGAGCCACAAGCGAAGGAGCCTGCCGGCCATCTCCAAGGTTTGGAATTAAATGTCCCTGACGTAAATCAATAGAAAGTAAATCAAAACGGAAAGGCCAATTATTTTTGCAGATGTCTTTGTGCAAAACAACTTTGCATTGAACTCTGGGCCACCCGGAGACTGCCGAAGGGGCCGCCTTCCAGCTTCAGGCTCACTAATGTAACGAAGGGCTTTGATGAGCAGACGCTGATGACAGCATCTATTAAAACGGAATCACAAGGCTGGCCCATTCACCTCCAAGAGCTACTAGGTAACAGAATTAGAGAACCCAGAATTCTAAGTGCTCCATTTCAAAGCGACAGGGATGTGGCCCTTGCAAACAGCCTGGCTGCCTGCTTCCCCGGCCCTGTTCCCGCGGAATCCCACATGCATGCGGGTCTCTCAGTGGGCCGCCTCCTCCAGGAAACGGGGGGAGCTGCGAGAAAGCCCCACTGGCAGCCAGCCCTTCCTCCCTCCAGACGCCCACTCCCAGGGCTCTGGGGCCTCCTGCACACAGCACAGCCCGCAGGGACTGGTCCACTGTGGTCCTGTGCCGTCACTTACCACCATTATCGCAGCTAGTGAAGCCGTTTCCTAAACTAATTAGCTCCTGGGTGTCAGTGGCTGGTAAATTATTTTTCACATTATCCCTTCCAAAAGTATTGAATTTTTAAATGGTAAGCCCCAACAACATAATATTTTAAGCAAAGGAAGAACTCTCTAATGGTAAAAATTCAGCCCCCTGAGCCAAGAAGAAAACAACTTAGCCTTTAAGGTGTTAAGGAGCCGCGTACTGTGTCGACATCTATGGTCGGTCCTGGGAACTGCAGGCCCCCGGCTGCATCTCCGCAGCGGCCCCTGGAGCGCGGGCAACGCAGCGGAACTGGGATTCTCTCCCCAACACTTAAGCTTCCACCTGCTCTTCCCGCTCCAAAGCCCATGCCGCTGTGGTTTATTCCGCACTGTCGTCAGACACACGAGTTCTTACTCACGAAGACGCATACGCCTGGGTGAGTGGGTGCAGGGGATGAGTACGTCCAGTGGGAAAGGGGACAGACCGACACCTGTCTTAAGGCTCCGGGGTCGTCTTTAAAAAGTCAGCAGAAGTCAGCAGTCAGCAGGCTGGGGGCTCAGTCGGTTAAGCATCTGACTTCAGCTCAGGCCATGACCTCACAGTCCGTGGGTTCGAGCCCCGCGTCGGGCTCTGTGCTGACAGCTCGGAACCTGGAGCTGCTTCGGATTCTGTGTCTCCCTCTCTCTGCCCCTTCTCTGCTCATATTGGGTCTCTCTTTCTCTCTCTACCTCTCTCTCTTTCTCAAAAATAAACATGAAAAAATTAATAAATAAATACAACAAAAAGTCTGCAAATGGAAACAGTATTTTTCGGTCATTTGCTGCAAAACATAACAGCAGTGGGAGTGAGTTTTTCTAAGTCGGTCTGACATGCAGAGCATGAGAAGGACAGAAAGAGACCTTCGCGCTGTTCTAAACGGACAGATTCTACCTCTTTTCTGGGTGCCCACAGTTCTCCGGTGCACGTCCCTGAGAAGAACAGAGACGAGGAGAGAGGGGAACCAGATCAAGTGGGGAATGGAGTTCAGACGGAAGAAAGAAAAAGTGGGTGTGAGCGTGTGTCTGTAACTATGCTGGGACCCCGGGCCTCCGCGGCGCCCAGACCTGTCCTGCACACGACCTTCTCTGCACGCAGAGAGCACGGCCCCTGACGTCCTTCCCAGGAGGACTTCAGGTGAAAAGAGAATGTCCTGGGCGAAGGTGACGTTAGCACCAAATGTGGGTAGAATGTTACTGCCATTCACACAGTCAGCCAAAAACATCTTGAAGTTAATTACACGTTATCCGGACAAGTGTACACGCGGGCAGGCTCCTCGTATCTGTACACACTTGCTAGCACTTTTGTTCTGATTTTTAAAGAACCTTGACTAATTCACTTGAGCACGAAGCTAATCCTCCAGCAGAGGGCTAAGTATAAAACAAGTAACATTCTCACACGGGTGACAGAAATGAGCAGACTGGGGGTCATTAAGCGCTCATTAGCCGCGTGTTGTCACATTAACTACGGGGTGTAACACCGATTTTCTCTTCTCTGTCAGGAGCCACCATGGTCCCGGTTCCCGGAGCAGGGCCCTGGGGGGCACGCTGCCCAGAGCACGCCCCGCTCAGCGCTGCCGCCTGGGCTCCTGCCAGCTTTCTCCCCGTTGCCCGGGGTCAGCAGCTCGCCAGGAAGGGTCCGTTACCTGGGTCTGTCGGCCATGGCGACGAGAAACTGAAATGATCAAGGATCAGAACAGGATTCTTCCCGTGCGCCAATATCCACGGCTGTGAGAGCCAGGGGTGTGGACACACGACTCCAGAGTCTTAGGTCAGCTACTCCAGACGCCTAGCGCCCCCGTTTCCATTCACTCGGCTGTGACCCAGGAAGCCCGCGCTCCCCCAGCGCGACATCTCGGTTGCCCCGCCCTGTCTCCCCGTTCGTCCCTCTGGCTGATGCTTTTTTTTTTTTAATGTTTTATTTATTTCTAGGAGAGAGAGAGAGACAGAGTGAGCAGGGGAGGGTCAGAGAGAGAGGGAGTCACAGACTGAAACAGGCTCCAGGCTCCGAGCTGGCAGTCAGCACAGAGACCGACGCGGGGCTCGAACCCACAAACGCGAGATCATGACCTAAGCGAAAGTCGGACGCTTAACCGACTAAGCCACCCAGGCGCCCCTGGCTGATGCTCTTTTAAACAAAAATCTAAAATCCTGCACCGAAGCTCGGCTAGCAGCCCCCTCCCCCGCAGCGATGTGCTTTGGGGCAGCTGGTTGGGCAGACGTGTCCAGCACAAGTGCAGTCAGGAGGCGATGCCGCCTCACACGACAGTGCACCTTGTCCAGCACATTCGATCGGACAGGGTTAGAGCCGAGAGCAGTATCAGATCCCTTACCTCAGTCAGGAGACTGACTGAGCCCAACAGAGCCTGAAACCTGGGGCTGGGCTCGGCGGGCATGTCGGCGGGGGTTTCCGGGGCCCAGCTTTGCTCACAGCGGGAGTGCAACGCGCCAGCCGGGGCCACGTCAAAACACGTCCTCAGAGGAGACGAGGAAGCCGAACCAGTGAAGGAACAAATAGATGGAGGGACTGAACCAGTGAATGAATGAATGAATGAGTAAATGAATGAATGAATGGAGGGACTGAACCAGTGAACGAATGAACGGATGGAGGGACTGAACCAGTGAACACACGAATGAGCGGAGGAATTTCCTCACGTGGGCAAACCTTTCCCCGCTGCTCCCACAGAAGAGGTGGCGTCCCCTTATTCTTCTGGTTTTGTGGCCCCCTCCCCCTTGGGAGTCCCTGTGGAGGGACGTCTGGATGCAGAGCTGTCATCGGGGCCCATCGAGGTCAAGTGGGCGCCCCCGGGGACACAGCCCGCCCTGATGCGGCCTCGGGCAGGTCAGCAGCCCGGGCAGGAAGGGCCACTGGCACACCGCGTGGCAGGCCTCCACCCGTGCCAGACGCAGGTGCCACCTCGTGAGCACAGGTCCCAACCGTTAATCTGCAAAGCGCCAGAACTCTGTGGTTCTGACACAGTTAATCGTTCCCAGGACTCTATTTAAAGCGTTCTGAAGACAAAAGTAAGAAGACAATTATACAGACTGCAGCGACCAGAGAGAGAGGAGCAGGGGAAGGGAGCTCAGAGAGCCAGCAGCAGTGTCACACAAACAGCTCCGCAAATAACAGCGCAGGGCCGCTAACAGCCGCGGGCACACCTGAATGCACCCGCACGCCCGATTAAGCACTGACAACATCCGCCCATAAAGGAAGATTATAAGTTGTAATATGTCTTTGCAAGAAGCAGCGTATTAACCACTGTTTGTATACTTCTCCAATTAGATTCCTGTAATTCTTCCATTTAGAAAACGGTTTACATTATAATAGCCAACATCACTTCTGGTTTTGAAACAATTGATTATATGTATTCCGCCAAATGAGGGGTCTGCGGGATATTTTCATAAGCGAAAACAACTCTGAGCGCTCATCCAGAGGATCTTTAACTGGGGCGTCTGGCGACGTGCAGACAGACTGTCACCTGCTCCCACTGCCCTAGGCACCCCCAGTCGGTGGAAACGTCCCACTTTTCCCTCTCAAGTTTTCCGGGAGCAGAGGTTTGTTCTCTGGACCCGAAAACCAGAACGACGGCGGCGGCCACAGCTGCGTCCTGGCCCCTGGGCTCTCTGCCCCGCAGGCCGCAGCCCTCCGGGCCGTCACACCGCCCAGGTGTGAGCCTGTGAGGCCAGGGGTTCCTCCTGCAGCCAAAGGTGCCTCTTCCGTACCTGACCCCCAAATGCTGCCGACCCCACCCGCCCAGAGCCGGCCAGCGTGGGGGCTTCCCGGGAGCGGGAGCCGCGCAGCAGCCACAGCGCAGCCCCAGAGACGCGGCGTCGGTGAGGATGAGAGCGAGCCGCTGAAGGAGGGCCAGGCGAGGGCACGGCCAGGTGGGGCAGAGATGGCCCCCGGGCCGGACACAGCCCAGCGAGCAGGGGCTATGTGACGAGAGGAGGGGACATCTGTCCTCGCAGGATGGCTCGGAAGCCAAGGCTCGGGGTGACTTGTCTGAGGTCACCAGCCAGTACGTGGCTAAGCCAGGAGCTGAGTCAGCCCGGGTCCTGGTGCACCCGCCTCCGCCCAGCTTGGCCACACTGCACACGAGCCCCCCGGTGTTTTCCAGGAAAGTACGTGTGGACCTCTGCTGGGGAAACTGAAGGCCATCCTATTTCCTAGTCTTCTCATGAAGCGCAATGAAACCTGGCGGTGTTACTGTAAAACAAATGTGAGAATTCTCCAGAAGACGCAGAGATGGCCGAGGACGAGGGGCCCCATGACCTGAGGGACAGCAGGGCAACGGGTCCCCTGCGTTCTCAGGGTGCCCCGTGAATCCCAGCGGGGTCCACCGGAGAGGCTGGCGACACGGAAACACACACAGACCCAGACAAGCGCCTGCGCCCTGCAGCAAAACGGCCGGGACGTGGGGGCAGCCTCACGAGACATCGACATTTCCACAGTACAACATCTGTGCTCCAGCCAAACACCCCCCAAAACTGTCCCCTGTCCCCAGCCGACCAGCAAAAGTTGACGGGGGCCTAGCCGTGCACCCTCACTGAGCTATAAAAAGTGCCCAACTCACTGTTCCGGATAGCGGTGCGGTCCCCCGCCCCCCCCCCCACGCCCCACAGCAGTAATGATGGCTCCAGGGCAGTGGCCGAGGCCTGCCTACGAAGGGCAATGTCTGAATGACCTCGGAGTCTTATAAGGTGACGTGTGCTCTGGCCAGGTGTCTGCCAAAGACCAGTCACCGCACCGGCACAGGGCAGGTCCCAAACGCAAGAGAGAACGCAAACAGACACCAACACTGATATAAGGCGAGTGTCAGAACCACCTGCTGAGGACTTGAATGCAGTGATCGTACAAATGCTTCAACAAGACTTTACAAACGTGCTTGGCACAGGCGACAAACAGAAAGTCTCCACAAAGATACAAAAGCTTTCACCAAATTAACAGAAAATATAAAGAACTAAGTGAATATTTTATTTTTATTATTTTTTTTAATGTTTTATTTATTTCTAGGAGAGGGAGAGAGACAGCGTGAGCAGGGGAGGGTCAGAGAGAGAGGGAGTCACAGACTGAAACAGGCTCCAGGCTCTGAGCCGGCAGTCAGCACACAGCCCGACGCGGGGCTCGAACCCACGAACCGTGAGATCATGACCTAAGTGAAAGTCGGACGCTTAACCGACTAAGCCACCCAGGCGCCCCCTAAGTGAATATTTTAGAACTCAAAATACCATAGCTGAAGATCTAAAAAACTTACAAGATGGGCTCAATAGCAAGAGAAGACAGAAAAGGATCAGCAGCAGAGAAAAAGGTAAAAGAAGAGAAAATCTTCATTGTAACTGACCATATTAGCAAACTAATGAAGAGGGAATCACGGTCATATCAATTCCGGCAAGAAAAAATTTTTGACAGTTCCTTCCAGATTGTTCTAAAGGTTTAACAAAATTCTCGTCGGAATCCCAGCAAAGTTCTTCTGCAAGTATAGACAATATTATCCTAAAAATCTATAAAGATTATACGTGATAACTATAGATTATAAATTATAAAAAGTTTAGAAGAGAAATCTTCCAGGTCTAGGGCTTAGGGAAGAGACGTGACAGTGATGTAAAACATCAGCACACTGTGTGGCACGTTCTGATTGGGCAGATCTGGTGGTGAAAGAACTCACCCCCCAGAAGAGAACAAAGGGGGGGGGCAGGACAGCAGAGAGACTGTCCACCAGGAGGCGATGGTGAGGCGCCATGGTTATAGGGTGAGGGAGGAAGGGTGGGTCGTAGGGGATCTCTCCTTCTTCGGTAATCTTAGGAGCTGTGTTTGGTTTTGGCAGCACGCTGGTCCGCTGGGGCCGATGGCTATTTCAGGGTGGGTCACTTACCGGGCCTCCTGCATTCAGCCTGGTGGTAGTTCTAGGCCCTTCTACCGTATCAGGTTTCCACTGCTCACGCCCGTTGCCTTCAAGCAGCCTCTACACATTGGATTCAGCAAAAGTAGAAACAACTTGTTCTGCAGAAGACCTTGTAAAGAAGACCAAAGCTAACCTGCTGATGGCGAGAAACTGCTGGCAATTCGAAGATCTAATAAATACTCATATTTAGTTAGAAGAAATAGATAAAGAACTGTCAAAATTCAACAGTAAAAGAAACCAGAAATTCAACCAGAAATGGGCAAAAGACACTGCTGTCTGTGGAACAGAGGCCCCCAGACACATGTCACACGTCCCGGCCTGCAACCCCAGAGCCTGGCAGTTTTTCGAGTTAACACGGTCACGGTGCAGTTGTAGATGGAATGAACACGGCTAATCATCTGGATTTAGACGGAGGGGTTGTCCCTGATTGTCCACGTGGGCCTGTACTAGGATTCTCCAGGGAAACAGAGCCAAGAGGTGGGGTAGCTGTAGACAGAAAGGCTTATTTTAAGGAATTGGCCCACGTGACTGTGGAGGCTGGCGGGTCTCCAATCTGCAGACTGAAGACCCAAGGAGGGGCCGACGCTGTGGGTCAGGTCTGAAGGGCATGTGCTGGAAGGTGCCTCTTGCTTGGGAGAGATCAGTGTTTTTGCTCTAATCAGGCCTTCAACTGATGGAATGAGGCCCACCCCCATTATGGAGAACAGTCTGCTTTACTCAAAGTCCAACAGTCTGAACATAAATCTCCTCAAAAACAGCCTCACGGAAACATCCCAAATAACATTTGACCACATTCTAGGCAACGTGGCCCAGCCAAGTTGACACCCAAAATTAACGTGCACAGAGCCCCTCGAAACCTCCAATCTGCAGACATGTGCAGTGCCCTCCAGGATCACTTCAGAGGCAGGAAGGAAACCTAAGCAGAAAACCTTCAATGGCTCTCCATTTCAGCAATAAAAATTTCAAACTCCAAGAGATTGCTGGTGGGCCAAATCATCTTTTCTTTTTTTTTTTTTTTTAACATTTCTTCAGTTTTGAGAGACAGAATGAGTGGGGAAGGGGCAGAGAGACCGGGAGACACAGTATCTGAAACAGGCTCTGAGCCGTCAGCACAGAGCCCGACGCGGGGCTCGAACCCACGAACCGTGAGATCATGACCCGAGCTGGAGTCGGACGCCTAACCGACGGAGCCCCCCAGGCGCCCCAGGGCCAAATCATCTTTAGAGTCATTACCGGGGTGTAGGAGGCACGGCTGTTCTCTCGCCCAGGGCCACCCCGGGGCCCCCACCCCCGTCTACACAAGAGCACTGGCCTGGGCGGGCCAGCCGCCACCGGGAGCGGGGGCAGGCAGGGGTTCTGGATGGGCGGGACCCGGGGAGCCAACGGATGGCTTCCTTCGGGGTTTCTCACCGCTGCTGACGGAGAAGAGCCCAGAACCTCCCAGGGAATGAGCTGCAGGCCACGCGGCCACGCTCCTGCCTTGGAACCAAAGTCCAGCACCAGCGCGAAGGCGGGGCTGACGCCGAGCAGGGCGCGGGAGGCGCGGGCGCACCCGGGGCTCTGCTCCTCCCGGACCCCGGAAGCGCCGCCCCCGGCGCCCCAGGGGACACGCAGCCCCTCCGGCCTCCTCCGAGGCACCTCTTCTCACTCCAGCTCACTTTCGTGGGTTCTGCCACATGCCCTTTGAGTCTCGATTACCACCCCGCCCCTCAGGCCTCGGAGACTGTAGGACCGAGGAAGAAGGTTCCAGAACAGGAAATGAGCACGCTAAGGGGCTCTCATACCCAACTACCCCAGTCAGCCTCCCTGCTTCCTTCTTCCTAGTCACACACCCCCGACATGGCCGTCCTCGCACAGGGGGCAGGACCCCCCCTCACTTCCCGCCTTGACGTCACAGTTCCCCAGACACGGCCCAGCCTGCACGCGAGGCGGGACTAGGCTCACTTCCCGCCTGAAGTCACAAGTACCCCGACACCGCCGTCTCCCCAGGTCTGCAGGGCGGGCCCCGCCCTCTTCCTGCCGTGACGTCACAGGTGCCCCGGATACAATGCTCCCCACGCGGCCGGCCCCCCTTCCTGCCGTGACGTCACAGGCCCCTGGCCCTCCCAGGGTGTCTTGGAGACCGGGGTCTTCAGGGGAAGGCCTTCCTCCTCAGGCGGAGGGAACATGGCGGGAGGCGGAGGAGCGGCCCTGCTCGTCCTGCTGCTGTCCTGCTGGCGCCCGGCGGAGCCCCAGCCCGTCAACGTGACCTCAGGTACCGCCGCGGGGGCGCGGGTGTGGGGGGCCGCGTCAGGCCCCTCCCCGCCTCCCCCGTCTGCCGTCCGTCGCTGGGGGAGGGTGGAGCGAGCTGAACAGCTTCCCTGTCGTTGACGTCCTTCCTGAATTCCGGAACTCCCCGGGGGGAGCCCGTGAGACGTATTTTCACGCCTTATCGTAGAAAATTCCTGGGGCGCCCGGTGGTTCCGTGGGTTGAGCGTCCGACCGCGGCCGTGCGCTCGGGTCACGATCCCGGCTCGGGGGTCCAGCGCCGCCGTGGCTCGTGCTGGTGCGGAGCCTGCTTGGGCTTCTCCCTCCCTCCCCCCCCCACGCACATGCCCCCCCCCAAATACGGAAAGAAAGAAGGAAAACGTCCAGCCCCCGAAGTCGGGGCCGCACAGAGGCCCTGCCGCCCGGTCCCCGCGGCCGACGGGCCGTCGTCCGGCACCTTCTGCGCGCGCCGCGCTTCCTGGGGCCGTGCGGTCCCGGCCGCCGCGTCCGGCCGCCTCCCCGGCCCCCCCGCGAGCGCGCGGCGCTTCTCCCTCACGCGGTGCCGCGGCCGCGCGGAGGCTCCGGGTGCGGACAGCCCGGCCGGGGAGGCGCGGGGCTCGGACTCTCCGGAAAGGACGGCGGGGGGGGTGCTCCGTGGCCCCCTCCCCGCCTCGTGCCAGGAGGCTCCGTGCTCAGGCCGCCCGCCCCCTGTACGCCTGCCACAGAGGCCGCCAAAGACGGAAGGAAGGGGGCTGAGACGGTCCCCCAGCTGCCAGGGGTGGCCGAGCGGGCCCTGAAGGCTCACCCACAGGGTCCGGGGGCTCCTGGGAGAGCAGGGCCACGGGTGCTGCCCGCGCCCGGCCCGTGTCCCTCCCGCCCTTGCGGCACCCACGCGTCGCCGGAGCCGGGCCAGCTGGACACGGTCGGGCACGAAGCCAGGTGGTCCTGAGTGGAGCGAACATCCCCAACTTCCTTCTCGTCGGCGAACTGAGCTCGGAGGCGCTTCCCGCGGACAGTGTCCTGGGCGGCGCTGTGGGTGCGACGGGGCTGTGACAGGCGGGGGCCGCGTGTCACCCACGCCAGGGCACGTCCCTCCAGGCTGCTCCTCCCTGCTCACGACTGTGGCCTGACTGTGGCCTGCCGGTGCCCTCGGGAGATGCTCCCAGCGCCCACTGACGAGCTCCCCTCCAGCCCTAAGCCAGCCCCCCGACCCGGTCTCCTGCCCAGACACGGACACTCGTAGGTGACCGTCGGGTCTTCCCCGCCTGACAGACAGTTCAGGGCCGTCTAAATCGTTTTCTGACAGCACACGTGGGGTGTCCATCTGGGCGTGTGGCCGGGGCCCAGGGGCACGGGAGCCCGCGCTCTGGGGTCCCGAACAGACCGGCTCCGGCCGCCGACAAAATCCAAAGGTGGAGAGGCGGTGGTGCCCGAGGAAGGGATTTATTTCGGTGACACGGACTCCAGAAGACCTCGCGGACTAGCGTCTCCAAGACCGTTTCCACGTGCGAAGTCACTTCCAGGTTTATCAGGAAATGCGGCAGAGGCCGGTGGGCACGGCAGGTGGGGGCGCCCGCAGGGCCATCGCTGGCGTGGGGTCCGTCCCGGCCGCTCGGGCAGGCCTTGTGCTTGAGGGGCAGCTTCCGTTCCCATCAGAGGTTTGCCCTCCGAGTCTTGCCGGAGTTAAGAGAGAAGCTGGAAACGAGGACTTCATCTACTAGAAAGTCTGGGGTGAAAACGGGGTGGTTGACGTCCCCCTTCGCGTCTCTGGGGGCTGACTGCCTCCGACGGCACTGGTGCCGCTGGCCACGCGGGTCAGCCTGGCCACGAGGAGAGATGGGAGCGGCAGCCACTGGCCTGGTTTGCCTTGTTTTCCCCAGATTAACCAGAGCCCAACCGCAGAGGTCAGCAGCGAGCCCTTCCCGGTGTCCGGGATGCGCACTGTGCAAATACGGAGGAGCGGTCAGGGATCCTGGGGACTCCGGCGGCGGGCGGTTTGAGGCCGAGAGACTGTGGGTCAGAGGTGCCAACAGGCGAACTTCGCCACAGCCGCCGCCGTTGACAATGCGCTTTACACCCCGTGCGGGGATTCTACAACATAAATATTTTTCTGCACACGCTTGCCGGCTGACTTGCACAATACTTCCATTATAATCACGGGACAGACACGAAATGAAAGGAATATTTTTAACAAAGTGCTCGCACGACGCAGCTGTGCCCATTCTTAATGACTCATTAATGCCTCATCCACAGAGAACTGTACTTTTGTTTGCTGCGTTGCAAGGAGGTCAGCACACTGGGAACGATTGTCATCTCCGCGCAGACCTCCTTACAGAGATTTCCCGCATTGTTCTAAGCCCTCCGTGTGCAGATGAGCCCATTGGTATGCAGATTGTCCGTCATTAAAGCCATTTGAAAATCAGCGTCGTCATTGGTTTACTGTTGGAAGGAACGGAGAGTCTGCAGACGCCGCGTGCGGGCTCCGTGCAGCCCGGCAAGGTGGCGCTGCCCGGCGGGCCCTGGGCGTGCCCTCTCCTCTCGGGCAGCCTGCCGCTCCCGGGGGCTGGAGGGGAGGCCGACCTTGACCCTGAGTCAAGGAGAGGGACCAGGACACCCCCGCTCTGAGCAAGAGGAGGAGGAGGGAGCCCCCCGCTGGTGTCACCATGTGGAAACCCTCACACAGGCACCACGCGGGGCCACGTCCCCCGCGTGGCCGGGAAGCCTGGGGATCGGGCGTCGGGACCCAACGGAAGTCTACCGCGGCCGGCTCACTCCTCGGACCCCGCACCTTACGAGTACGCCAGTCTCCTGGAATCGCTCTGCTTATGAAGGGGAGAGAGCAGGCGGCCGGTCTCTCTGGGATCCCGCCCCAGACCAGAGACCACCCCCACCCCCCAAACCACGGCCCGAGGCTCCCAGAGGCACTGGCCACGGAGCCGGTCAGAAAGCACGTGCGCACCTCTTGGTCGGTCGTCCCCGGAGCACGTGCAAGGCAGTCCTCCCGGGAGCGGGGCGCGTGTTCCCTTCTGAGGGACGGGGCCAGCGAGCAGCGCCCCCCAGGGCACGCGCCTCCGCCCACACGGCCGCCTCGCCCGCGCTTCGCAGCCGGGAACCCGGCCCTGGAGCCCCGTGCAGGCCTCCTTCCCCGGCAGCGGGCTGGTGTGCGCCTTGGAGAGAGGTCGGTGCCAGGGCAGTGAACTGTTACACTATCAGGGTATTTATTTCCCCCCTAGGTCCAACCACTGAAATGCCACCCAGTTCTAAAGGTCAGGAGGATATACCTGGAGTATTTGGTAAGGAACCTCCTCGTATCAGTGTCCGCTGTGAACTTGGAGGGGCGGGTGCCTGTGAGCGGGTGTTCCCCAGGTAGCCTGGTGCTGCGGGCACAGGCGGAGGGTGCGACTTGGTCTGAGGCTGGAATCACTTCCACCTAAGAGTCAAACTCCCAAGAATACAAGAAGGAAGTAGAATTTTAGGTCATTAGACCTAAGAAGGGCCCGAAAGTGAGTCCCAGCCCAGCAAGCCGCATCAGCCGGAGCGAGCTAGAAACACCCAGCAGGCGGCTCTTGTGTCCTGGGAATGCTGATTCCAAGGCTGCCCAGCACAGGCCCCATGCACCCTTTGAAAGTGTCAAGCAGCAATATGTTTTGTACATGTTTATTTTTGAGAGAGAGCAAGGGAGGGGCAGAGAGAGGGAATCCCAAGCAGGCTTCCTGCTGTCAGCGCAGATCCTGACACGGGGCCTGACTTAACCATGTGAGATGGTGACCCGAGCAGAAATCAAGTGTCAGATGCTCAACTGAATGAGCCCCCAGGCGCCCCGTCTAGTAGCCAGAGTTTCTTTAAGGAAACAGGTGAAACTCAATCATGTTTTGTTTGATGTTATCATTTCAACGTATAAACAACACGAAAGAACCAATGACGTGTTTTCAGCCTTTATCACGCGGGGTCTGCAGTGTGTTTCACGCTTGAGGATGTGTCAGTGGGGCATGTGTGGACCCAAGTGGCCAGAGCTAGGGGCCCACTTCCTGTCCAGCCAGGACTTCACATTCATGGAGGCAGAGCCCGGAGAAGCCCCCTGGGCAGAGGGAGGACTGCCAGCTGACACGCGGAGTCTCCCTCCTGTGGGGATGGCCTTCTGCTGGGGCTGTGGGCTGCGCCCCCGCCCCCGGGCCTGAGCGGAGCCCCAGGAGCTCAGGCAGCTGGGGGCCTGCGGGTGACCGGGCTCTTCCCGGCAGCGCCTCTGCCACGATGCTGGACTTGAGTCCCGGGAAATCTTCTCCGACTGCCAGAGAGATGCTGGACAGATAGACAGACAGGTGGATTGGCAGACTACGTGAATGAGTGAATGAACGAACGTTGCATTGTGGCCAGGGCGACCATTGTCAGCTCCTCCCTGCACTTTCTGCCCCAGAATCAGAGGACGCGGTTCCAGTGCCTGCAGGTGGCTCTGTCCTGTGAAGCAGGTCCCGGCTATAAAACGAGGTGACATCCGCACTGGGTGTGGCTCAGGCCTCGGGGAGAACTCGGTGGAGGCCCCTGCCCTGAGCAAGTGTGAGCTTCAAGGTGTGAGCTGCACACCCTTAACACTGCTATGTAAGCCTGAGGGCGCCAGGCCTGGAGGGCGAGGCCTAGTCGGGTGAAGGGCCCAGCAGGGATGGGGCGCCAGCGGGGCCACAAACGCCCCTGAGTTTCCTGGAGGGTCTGACCGCCCCGGGACCCATGGGACAACAGTCCTGACGCCGGCACCTCCTCCACCCCATGGGCCGACCCCCGAGTCCCGACCGCCGTGGAGAAAGTCAGGAAGGATGAGTCCCGGGATTTCTGATGGCCTAAGCCCAGAGGGGGGCTGAGGCTCTCGCCCACCCCACTTCTCCCGGGTGCTAGGGGGGGACGAGGGGGGACAGAGTAAGATATTTGTGTCTCTGGAAATAAGCGAGGCCGCCACGTGACAACGGCAGGTGCTGCTGATTCAGGGCACAGTGTTGCCGGGCCTCCGCCAGGCCACCACCATGTGCGTGTGGCAGAGACTCGGTGGGGGGAGAGCTCAGGGGGGAAAAGAGGCACTGGTGGGGGGAGCCCCGGGGCAGGCACTGGCCCTGGCACAGATGGGGGGTGTCTGGGGGAGGTGCTGGTCCAGGATGACTGGGGAGCATCTGAGGGGGTGCTGGCGGGGGACAGACAGCTTAGGGGGGCCCCGGGGAGGCCTCCACCGTGGTCCCCGAATACTGAGAGCTTTCCAAGTAACAGCTCTCATACGAGAGAGTTGCATACCAGTATGCAAACCTCATAACGACCCTGAAAAGACAAAACAGACCCATTTTACAGAGGAGAAAACTGAGGGTCCGCGTGGACGCTGCCTGGATCACGATCCAGAGAGAGAGAAACCAGAGCGTGGGCCCCGTGTGGCTGACGCTTACGGTACAGCTTCCTGGGAGAGGCCAGGGAGACGTAGAGGGAGACGACCGTGCACTCTGCAGACTTGGTGAAAGACAGGGTGCTTGCCGGGGGACGGCTCAGGGTGTCTCAGAGGGGACAGGACGGGGCAGAGGGTAGAAGCGAGACAGCACCCAGGCCGGGCTTTCTAGCGTCGTGTCTTTGGGGAACTGTGTTTGTCCGGGGCGTGTGCACGCCCTCGGGTTTTCAGGAGTCGCTGCGGCGGCCGCGGTCTCCCACCCCAGACGAGGCTCCTTAGAAAGCCCGACCCGGTGTCCGCGGCGCCCTCACTTCACAGGCTGCCTTCCGTCCCTGTGGAGCAAAAGGCGCCGCTACACTGGCTCTAACGTGTCCTTCTGTGCTTTTCCCAAGATGAAATTCTAGTCCAAGAGATACTGGAATCAAGTAATTTGTCATTGCTTTTGACACAAAGACCGCTATTGACATCAACAACGACTGCGAAGAAAGCAAGCAAGTATACCTTTTTAAGTCTCTGATCGCACGTATTCCTAGGTCTGTGGTTGTGAAGACACAGTCCCGTCATTTTACGTTCCTCAAGCGCAGCCACTTCTGGGGCAGAAGCGAAGGGCGATGTGCAAGAGACAGTTGTCCCAAACCATCTGTGTAGCCACGTGGAGGCTGCGGCGGCCAAGCCGAGGCCGACAGACGGTTCCTCTTGTTTGGGGAGGTGTCGGGGTGCGCGTGCAGGCAGGCTCGGTGCGCCGGGCCCGGGGGGGTTTAGCCGATGCAGGAACGGGGGGGCATGGAAACAGGACCCTGCCACCGCCCGGCACCCTGACGCGCACCTGAGCGTTCTGAGGGCGCGGCCGGGGACACTGACCCCTTTCCACGCGGCCAGGACTGAGGCCTGGGGACCTGCCCGAGGCCACACGGTGAACAAGGACGAAGAGCGCGCTTTTCCAGAGCGCCGCGTCCTGGGGCCCAGGCTGCGTGTAGATCAGGACACAGCGTTTGGGCCCCTCGCTAAGGGGAGAGCCCGCAGCAGGAGTCTACACGCGCTGCCTGAACTGCATCCGCAGCCGGGGAGGGAGTTCAGCACCTTCTTGAAATTGTGCGTCCGGATGCAGATCCCGGTTCCTGGGACTCGCGTCACCCAACATCTGCTGGGGCCCAAACTGCCGGGTTCGCGGCGGTCAGATGACGCCTGACTCTGTTACATGTTAACCTTCCGAGGCAGGTTTTCAGCAGAACTTGACAACTCTGTTAGCATTCCGTAAAATACAGTGTGGACCCACGTGTGCGCGCGTGTGTAATCAAAACCTCGTTTCCTTTTTTTTTTCTATGGTCTTCATTGAAGATGCTGCCACAGATGAAAATTTTCAAGTTGGTGGCCGTCAGAGTTATCAGGGACTCTCAGATAATTCACAATTCTCTATTGGCAGTGAGGACAAAATTTTCAATAATGGTAAATGCAACCTGGTCATGCCCTGCCTTGCAGGGGGGAGGGGGGACAGAGGAGCACAGATGTGGACGGGGACGCCCCCGTCATGGAGTACAAATGCGTGGCTGGAGAGAGGTTGAGGCTGCTTCACCCCACTTGGGCAGATTTCCCGTCTCAGTTGAGGAGCCGCCCGCCCACCACCCTGCCCGTGGGTCTGACCCTGGAATAGCAGAGCCTGGCAGGAAGGTCCCATCAGGCAGTGGCCGCCAGCGGGGAGGAAGGACCACTACGCTGCCCGCCCCTCACAAACGTCAACTGAGTCCCTGCCCCTCCCCGGGGATCGGGGGTTGGGCGGGAAGAGCCAGTGTCCCCCCGCTTAAAGCCGGCCCCCCAGAGTGGGGGAAAGCGTCCGTCCAACAGCCAAGCTTGCTGGAATGAGCCAGTGTGCCGAGGCTCCGAGGCTGAGGAGCCAGCCAACTGCCCCCCGTGGGCTGGCACATCTTCAGCTCACCGGAGAGAAGCAAGGTGCCAGGGTGGCTCTCAGAGCCTGGCCCTTGACGGCTTGTGGCAGCCCCCACGGCGGGACCTTGTAACACGGTGGCTTTGTGTTTGTACGACTCCTGCTGTGTTTGTTCATTGGGATTTTAGCCCCGAGGAAGAGCTTGTCCCTTATTTATTCATTCACTTGCCTTTGCTGTTCACTTACCCAGGTTTGCCCGGTGCAGGGGGTCGTCCCTCCATGTGGTCCTGTTGCTGTGCCCCCTCCTTCCGAGCGCCTCCCCGCTTTCTGGCATCACGAGGTGTTCGGGCGCCTCTCCCTCCTGCTGCCCCAGCCCCGGAGTCTGATCTCCTCACCAAACAGTGGAACTTAGAAACAAAGAAGTGGGTGTCAAGCGGACTTGACTAGAATGTCTTGCCTCCTACAGCAGGCAGGGCGGGGAAGTAGGTGACCACACATGGAGATACGCACACAGTGCACACGCAGAGACGTGTGCACACAGGGACACATGCAGGTGTGCACGCAGAGGTGTGTGCACACAGGGACACACAGGTGTGCACACAGAGGTGTGTGCACATAGGGACACGCAGGTGTGCACGCAGAGACATGTGCACACAGGGACACACGCAGGTGTGCACGCAGAGGTGTGTGCACACAGGGACACATACAGGTGCGCACGCAGAGACGTCCACACAGGGACACGCAGGTGCACACGCAGAGACATGTTCACAGACGTGCACACAGCTGTGTGTGTACATGCAGATAACGTGTGTGCACACAGGCACATGTGCACACAGACGTGCACAAGCACACAATGCTCATGCAGAGATGTGTGCACACAGGCACGTGCCAACGTGTGTGCACATTCAGATGTATAGACAGATACACAGACACACACGTGTGCTCATACACACACATGCAAACCCAAGCACTCACAAATGTGCACACCCAGATGTGTGCAGACAACAGGCGTGTGCACACACAGCTGTATCAAACTGTCTCCCTCCCTCTTTCTCTACATGAAACCACGACTAGAAGCTGGTGCCTCTGGGTGTGCCCCATGCCACCGCCTCCTGCAGGCCTCCGTCCCCTCCTTGATAACTCTGTGTTAAAAATCTGGCTCCCGTTTTCCACAATAATCGAAGCCCTTGCTTAGTCTAGAAGCTTGGAATTGACTCCTCCCCCCACTCCCCCCAGGAAAATCAGGTTTGCCAGCGGAGAGCAGGGTCCGTCGCACGTGTGGTTGGCAGAGTCCCCGGGGCACGGCTCTCCCACCACCTGTTCTGTGTGCCACGCGTCTCTGGCAAAGTCAGGCTCCTTGCTGCTGTTTGCATCTCTCTTTGGTCTCCTCAGGTTATTGATTTTAGATGTTTATATTTGAACATGGGAGCATTCGCGTGGTTTTAGAAGTCATCATGATAGAAAAAGGTTCATACCAGACACTGCTAGTGGCCCGCCACGCGCATGCCCAGTGGGCCAGCCCCAGGAGCCCCATGTTCCCCTGGGCACACGGGAAGAGATATGTGTCAACTCACATCCCCTCCTTTGTTAGATGAGGGCACCCGCCCTAAATCTCCAGGCTCTGCTGTGTGCCCGCACACCAAGCTGGGAGCCCATGCCCACCCGGGATGGAGCTGGTGCTTGGGTCCCAGCTGCCGCGCTCCCCTGTACGGGAGAGCCGCACCTCGTGCCCGCCGTCTGCCTACTTGCTTCCATTTTATGTTTCCAGTTCCGCACGGTGCCACGAGCAACAGCCCGCTGCCCGTGTGTTTACATATTGGTGGCCACATGAATTCTCATAATCGGGAAGCAGGGTCAGCAAACAAGTGACTCCGTGGTCTTGATAGTGCCGTGACGCCTGACCCGATACATGCAGGATGACTTTCTAGAGCACAGTAACTTTTAAAGTTTATTTATTTGAGAGAGAGAAAAAGTACAAGTCATGGAGGGGCAGAGAGAGAGGGGAGAGAAAGAATCCAAGCAGGCTCTTCACTGTCAGTGCAGCGCCCAACACGGGCTTGAACCTACAAACGGTGAGATTGTAACCTGAGCCAAAGTCCAACACTTAACCAACAACCACCCAGGCGCCACCAGAACACGTTTTTTTTTTTAAATTTTTTTTTTAATGTTTTATTTATTTCTAGGACAGAGAGAGAGACAGCGTGAGCAGGGGAGGGTCAGAGAGAGAGGGAGTCACAGACTGAAACAGGCCCCAGGCTCTGAGCCGGCAGTCAGCACAGAGCCCGATGCAGGGCCCGAACCCATGAACCTCGAGATCATGACCTAAGTGAAAGTCGGACGCTTAACCGACTAAGCCACCCAGGCGCCCCCACCAGAACACATTTTTAAATAAAACTTGAAAATGATATTAGTATTTCAGCTTAATATTTGAAAATAAAATATGAATGAAATGTTCATAAATATCTAATCAAAACACTGTCTACCTGTTTTTTCCATGTCTGTCATCAAAGAACCCAGTACTGACGAGAGTTACCTCCAGCTCAGCAATCCTGAGGGTTACGGTGAATCGCAGTTTTCTTCAGGCGGTAAGGACAGTTTCCAATGACGATAAGTGACTCGCTAACTACCCCTGCCTGTGTGTCAGGGAGACACGGGGCAGGAGAGTCTGCCTGCCTCGCCGTGGTTACAAATGAGAACCTCTCTGTCCTGTGCGCTTTATCTGTTTTCTGTGTATATATGAGTGCTGTTGATTTTTGTAGGCTAAGTTTTATCCTGATGCCTTCTTACCTCTTCCATTGCTTTAGTTCATTTTAACATTGCTGCTTTAGGGTTTTCTAAACATACTGCATGATCAGATACAAATAGAATTTTCTTCTTTACCAATGTTCATGCATCTCATTGGTTTCTCTTGTCTAGTTGCATGGGCTCATGTTTCTAGAATAATGGTTGGAAGTAGCAGAGTTGGTGGGTGTCAGTGCCTCATTCACAGTCTGAGCAGAAACACCTCTTGTGTTTAGCCAGTAAGTAAGATTCTGGGTTTTGGACAAAGATGTATATATTTTAAAGAGTAAAGAAAGTAGATCAACCTTTTTACATTTTGTTTTGGTCTTTTTCATTATCTTTGGCAATGCTCAAGTTTTTTCTTTATATCTATTAACGTGGTGAATGATGTATTCATGGATTTTCCAATATTGAACCAACCTTGCATTCCTAGAACAAATCTCATTTAGCCATAGTCATTATTTTGCATCCTGCTCATCAATGTTTTATCTAGTATTTTTGCACCCAAAACAGTTCATAGGTGGTATTTAGTCTGTAGTTGATTAGGGTTTTTTGGTACTTTTTATCAGATTGAAATGTCAATGTGACACCTGGTTCATAACAAAGAAGTTAAATTTTTTTCTTCCTTTTTGAACCTCTTAGAAAATTTAAAGAGCATTGAAACTATCTGGTCTTTTCAGATTTGTTAGAAATGGCCTGTGAAACCATCTCATTCTGGGGCTTTTCATAGAGTAATTACTCAGTAACTTTCTCTGTTTCTTGTAGGGAAGGTGATTAATCTTAATCAAAAGGAGTCAGTTTTAGCAATCTATATTTTTTAGAAAATCATCCATTTCTTCTGTGTTCTCAAACATATTTGCAAAGAGGTCTCCAACTCATCTCATTATTTTGAAAACACCATTTATTTCCCCCTTGTCATTTCTTATTTTATAATACATGCTCTTTCTTATTCTTCTTATCTGGTAAACCAGCATTTTTGCCTAATGTATTAATTTTTTCCCAAGATCTAGGGTATTGACATATTAACTAACTGCACTGAGTTTCCAGACATTATTTATCTCTGCTTTCTCATTAATGTTTCCTTCTTTACACTTTTTTTGTAGTGACCTTTGTTGCCCCTTCCCTGTCTTCAGGCTGAGGAGCCCACTTACTTCATTTTACCCATACGTGGTTGGTGCTCTGCTCTTTAACGTGTCCCATAGATTCTCACAGATCATGTTTTCATTGTTATTGCCTTCCAGAAACTTTACAAATTTTAGTGCATATTTTCTTTTTATGCAAAAGTTGTCTAATAAAACATTTTCTGATTTCCAGGTAGAATGACCTTTTCTCTTTGTTTCTGTTCATAATTTCTAGTTTCATTATACTATGATCGAGAAGCGTTTTCGTAGTGCTACTGTGTAGCCGACTTACGTTTTCTTTGTGACCTGATGTGTGATCAATTTCTGTGAGTGCTGTGAGAGCACTGACAAGGTATGCGCTCTGCCAAGGGGGGAAGGGTACTTGCCGTATTTGCTTACTGATGGTGTGACTCAGGCTCCTCTCTGCTCACCTCTTGTTTTCTCCCCTAACTTTTTCCTAGAAGGGGGTATAAATTCACCCACTATAAATGTGGTTTTTTTACATATACTTGCATTTTCTATAGTTTTTGCTTTACAAGCATGATTCTTACGACATTTGGTGCGAGGATGTTCATGAGGATTATCTCTTCGTTATGAACTCGAGCTTCCAGTATTAAAACGAGACCTTCTTTGTCACGTTGAATGCTTTCGGGCTTGGATTTTACTTTCCCTGGTGTAAGGATCACTACTATCTGCTTTCTTGGTATTTCAGTTTACCTGCTTTCTTCACCTTTAAGTAAGCTGTCTCACTGTAAGTATCCACTATGTACTCGGATCTTGGGGTAGCCCTTTCAGTGAAGAGGAAATCGCATCCTGAAGTCCACAACCTCCCTCCAGGGGGAGGGGTAGAGGAAGCAGAGCCTGGGCCCCGAAAAGGCCGCGGGCCCCCAGCCACTTCCCCTCGCTTCCTGCCACAGCCTCAGCTGGGCCTTCTCATGGTCAGAAAGAGCCAAACAGAAATGGTAGGGCAGCCCCCGGTCCCACCGGCCCCTAAGAACTAAGGGAACGAGGTGCAGAGGAGCAGGGGCACTGGTCCCCTGGGGAGCACGGCCGCCGCTTTGTCCCCTGCCCCCCCCCACGAGTCCCTGCGTGCTCCCGAGGGGGTGCTGTGTCCTGTCGCCCAGCGCTTTGTACAGGCAGGTGCCCGTGGTTCTGGATGAACAGACCGTCTCAGCTGAAAGGGATCCTGAAACCTCGGGATTCGTTTGAGCAAAAGACTGGCCAAGACACCCCGTGGGAGGGTGTGGAGGAAACGCTGGTTCATTAACACCCAGAAAAGGCAAAATCCATGATGTTCTAACAACTCCGCAAGCTACCGAAAGGCAGTTCGATAGAGTCACCGCGTGTTGTGTGGGGTGCGGGGCTGTGGGACCCATCCAGGGGACAGGCCAGGGAGGCGCGTGTGGTGGCCGAGAAGCCGACGGGAGAACGGGGAGGAAGACAGAGCAGGAAATCTTTTCTCTGAGCTCTGGGTCAGCGAACGACAGGCTGGGACAGGGACGGGACGAGGCAGGGACGTGAGCGCATCCGGAGAAAAACGACGCGTTCCCCGAGTCGCCTCCCCCCAGCCTGCGGGCTCCACACCGCGGGGGCGCCGCGCGGGGCCTGGGAGTCAGAGTCCCAGCGGCAGCCGCAGGTCTGAGACCCAGAGACAGACGCAAGCCCCGTGCTGAGGAGGCGGCTGTGCCCTGAGCCTCAAAGGGCCCGGCCCCGCCCAGGAGCCGTGAGCGCGAGAAGGCCGCGGCCACGGGCGCCCGCCCCCCATCCGCCAGCCCCCCCAGGCCACCCCGGGGCCTTTCTCCATGCGGGCTTCCTATGTTCTGGAGACCATGGTCTCTCTGCCCTGGCGGCGCAAGTTGCAGGTGGAGGCGTCCGCTCCTTCGAGGCCATGAGGGGTTCGCTTCCACGCTCTCCCAGCTCTCAGGGGTCTCCTCTGGGCCTCCGTGGCCTGGAGCAGCCTCCGCGCCCCCTGCGCAGTCACCTCACGGCCCGCCCCCCGTGCATGTCTCTGCGGCTGAATGTCTCTTACGATGCCGGCCACGCTGGCTTGGGGCCGCCCTGCTCCGGCAGGCCTGCCTCAGGACTGTCCCCACGGGGCACCGCGTGAGCTGTAGGGCGCCCGTGACTTCGCCTCGCAGCGGACACCCGCGGGGCCCGGGAACAGGCCAGGGCGTCCCGCTGAAGGTGTGTAAAAAGAAGTGAATACTCTCTGTCTCATTTTTACTAAGAAAGAGTGTGAGGCTCGGAGGACCCTTGTCTGGCCTGCCGTGCTGTTCGCGGGCGCCCGGCACCGACCAAGAGGGCCAGGGACCGTGGGGCCTGTGGGTGGTGGTGGCGGGGAGGCCCCAGCTGGCCGGCCGGGGGGTTGTTTCTGAGGGATCAGTGGTCCGGAGCACCGCCCGCGCGTTCCCGTGAGGAGGCTGTGGCCCGGCGGGGACAGTGAGGGTCCAGACTGCCGTCGAGAGCTGGGAGGGACCCGCGCTCGGTGCTGCCAGGCCTCTGCTGTGCTGCAGACCGCGGGCCGCCGGGGTTACTTGCAGGCCGAATGTGTGTGTGAGCCCTGCGCCCCGTTGTTCTGGGTGAGACCGTGAGGAAGCTCACCCAGCACACGGTTGCCGGTGACCATAGCAATACTGCGTCAGCGCCCTCGGCACCTGGAGGTAGGAGACCCAGCCCCACGAACCCGTGGCTCCCACGTGGGGGCGCGAGCGCGGAGGAGGACGGGGACGGATGGCCTGCGGACAGCCTGTGCCGTTGCATGTGCGTCTGAAGCTTCGAAGGCGCAGGGAGTTGTGTGCAGAGCCCGCTGGCGTGGCAGCCCTGACCACCGGCGGAAGCAGACTACGACCGTGCCGCCCCCAGTGAGAGAGCGGCCTCCGCCCAGAGGACGCCTCCTCCAGGACCCCGGGTCTGACTGTGAGGACCATGGCCCCTTCCAGGAAAACCCCGCTCCCCGGAGGCCCAAAGTGGCACAGGCAGCGCCCCTGACAGGCACGCTCCAGAAGGCGCCGCGCTGGCCCAGGGTGGCTGCAGACAGCAGGCCGTCAGCAGAGACTTCCAGAGCCAGAGGGACGACAGTCACTGCGAAGCCACATCCGCAGGTCTGCTCATTCCCAGAAGCCACATAAGCTGCCCACAGAGCCGGCAGATGGGACAGGACTAGGAAACCCACCGCGTGGATCGCGTGGCGCATATCTGGGTGACGGCGATGGCAGTGGAGATGCACGTGGACACTGCAGGTACAGGACGGAGAGAAAGAAGCCTGGTGTCTGTGGTCTTTTGACTTGAAAAGCCATGGCTTCTGTCCTTCCTGTGAGGATCCACAGGATCCCGTGGCCGTCCTGCAGACGTGGTCTAGTCGGGCTTCTGTCCACTCCCCTCCGCATTTACCCCCAGTCCTCCCACGTGCATCCACGGAAGGGGCCACGAAGCCCAGAGCCCTGCTAACTGGCCATGACGCTCCATGGCCTGTGTGCTCCCCCCTCAGACAGGCAGCAGGACAGCCCTCAGTCACCCCCAGGACCTGGCACCTGGCACACCGCAGCGGCTACCTGGCATTCGCCGAATCGGTGAATAGCGCATGCGTCATGGTCAGTGGTGTGTAAGTATGAAGGGTAATTGTCCCTCTGTGACCGTGATACCGTTATGGTAACCGTGACGTTCTCGCCCTCGGAGCGCTCGCTGTGTGTCCGGCACCTTCACGTTCCAGTCACCCCAAGGGGCTCACAGCGGGCCTGTGTCAGGCCCTGAGGCCCGGGAGCTGAGGACCTCGCCCTGGAGATCCACACCCCCCTCAAGGGCACGGGAGAACCCGGCCGAGCTCCCTGCGCCCCAGCAGTGACGAACAGCTCCGTGACCAGTGCCTGGTTTTGCTGGCTCTGCCGGTGGCTGCATCCCTGGCCCACCCACCCCCCCCACCCCCGTCAGACCCCACCTGCCTGAGTGCCAGAAGGGCTGCCAGGAAGAACAATGCGGGTGATTTTACCTTTCAGGTGTCGCTGCAGGAAGCGATTTCCATCTCAGAAGCCAGCAGCCAGCACTTCCTGCCTCCCTGGGGTGCCTGGGGGGAGGGGGCCCTCCCCAGCCTTTGTGGGCAGATCTCTCCAGAACTTTCTCCTGTCCACAGAGATAACATCCCCTCCCCTCCAGTGCTGGGGGTGGGGGGCAGTCAGATTTGTGAACACTGTCTTCCCTTCACGCTGACTTCAGTACAGAGGGGATTTTTGCTGGTTCGTCGTCTTTGACCCCCCAGATTTGCCGTGATTCCATCTACACCGGGTGAGAAGGCAGCTCACGTTATTTGCAGACAAAGAGGGCCCCTGGAAAGCAGTCCTCTTCTGTGTCTGTGGCCACCAGCGAGCGGATTTGGGGAGCTTCCACATGGGAAGGAAGGAATAGATTAGAGCCCCGCCCTGAGGACGAGGGCCCTCGGCTGGGCCACTCCCGGGAACCTTCTGGGGCCCCTGCAGCTCAGGGCGCTGGGCACCCCCGGCGTCCCTTCTCGCCAAGCTCGGCCCTCACACAGCACGTAGGCCCCGTGGGGATCAGGTGCACATTGCGGGCCTATTGCCACAGGCGGGGCATTTCCCCAGGACACGGGCCTGGCTCCCAGCGGGCGGCCATGTGTGCCTTTGGCCCCCAGGCAACCTCACGCGTTTAGGCCTCATTGCTCAGGGCTACGCTGCGCACCACCACCGGCCACCCCAGAGACCTCAAAGTATAGACACCACAACATCGCCCTCCTGAGCCACACGTGGAGATAGTGAGGCAAGGGGGGTTTAGAGTGGGCCCCAAGGAATGAATCTCTAATGTGAAATTCTGGCCGCCACAGCAGGGCACCTCTTGGAACCTGCCGGGCTCTACTTTCTGGGTGGGAGCCCTTCTGTCCCACCAAGCGGCGTGGTGGGACTGCTCACGTCATAGGACCTTCCCCTGGGATGTGATCATTTTCTGCTTGACCTCGGCCCCACGGTAGTTGCCATCCGCCTGTGGAAATCCAGCTAGCTGTCCCGACGTCCTCGGCCGAAGAGGCCTGGGGGCGAGCAGGTGTGTGGACATGGGGCCGTGGGAGAGAGTGCCGGGCAGAGAGGCAGCGGCTGCCAGACCCTGCCCTGCCTCTTCCTGGCCATCATCTCCGAACTGTGATTCATCATCGTTGTGCCTTTGGCTGGGGGTCCGTGGGACAATTAAGTTGGTTGACAAAAGTAAGAACTCGGGGCAGATCTTGATTCATAAGAAGCGTCAGGCGTCAGTACTAGACTGTGTGTTTTAGTGAGATGCAGCGACCCAAAGATTCATCCTTTTCACAGTCATGGAGCCGTCACCACTAACGACGCACAGAAGAGGTCCCTCACCCGGAAACCCCGCGCGCCTTCCGCCACCTCCAGCGCTAATACGCTCACCCGTGTCCTGTTTCTGTAATTGCCCCCCTTCCGGAATGCCCTATACCACGAAGCCCACGTAGACCTTTGAGTGTGGTTTCCTCAACAACCACAACGCATTTGAGACTCACGCATGTTTGCCCATCATTGTTCGTTTCTCCTCACCGGAGCCGCTGCCGGCTTACTCGTTCACCAGCTGACGCAGCGGGGGAGTTACAAATGAAGCCACCGGAAACGTGCGCCTCGAGGTTTGGGGTGAATACGATGTGCCTTTAGTTTAGGGAAACAGCCAGAAGTCTGGCAACTAGGTTTTACCTTATAAGAGACTTGGCAGGCGTGGCGTCCCGCAAGCAACGTGGGAGTGGCCCCAGGTCCCCTTACCCTTGATACTTTCCTCTGTGCTTTGTAGCCAGGCCAGCAGGTGTGCAGCAACCGTACCACCGCCCTGCCCTGCGTTTCCCTGAGGACCCGTGACGCCAGGCATGGTTTCACGTGTTTATTTGCCATCAGAATGGCTTCTTTGGTCGAGTGTCCAAGTATTTGCCCATTTTCCTGAGTTTGTTTTCTTACTGTTGAACTTTGAGATGCATTCACATATTCCCAATACAAGTCTGTTGTCAGATGTGTGATCGGAAAGATTGCCTGCCGGTCTGTGGCTTGCTTTTCATTTGCGGGCCAGTGTTTTTCAGAGATCACACGCTCTTAATATTGGTCAAATCCGATTTATCAAGTTTCAGTTTTGGTGTCAGATATAAGAGGTTTTTGCCTAATTTAAAGTCACAGACATGTTTCTATGTTCTCTTCCATAAGTCTTAAAATTGTGGGCTTTACATTTACGGCTATGATCCGTTTTGAGTTAATTTGTGTATATGGTATAAGGAGGGTTTTTTGGTTTGGTTTGGTTTCTGGCATATGTGACATCCAGTTCCAACACCACTTGTTGCAAAAACTCATCTTTCTCTGTTGAATCGCCCGTGCACGTATGTTGACAGTGAAATTGATCCTCTGTGAGGGGGCCTATTTCTGGACTCTCTTTTGTTCCATTGACTTAGGATTTACTCTTTTTTAGGTATCACATTGTCTTCGCTACAGCATGTTGATTCCAAGATCTGAAATCAGGTAGTGGGAGTCCTCCCGCTTTGCGCTGATTTTCAAAATCGGTTTGGTTGTTCTGGTTTCTTTGTCTTCCCATATACATTTCAAAAACAGCTTGTTAATTTCTGCAGAAGATTTTGTAGGGACGTTGGTTGGAATTGCTACGAATCTATACAGCAGTGGGGCAGGCACTGACTTCTTAACCATAATTAGCCTCGCACTCCGTGGAGGACTCCCCTCTGATTTCTCGCACCAGAGTTTTGTAGTGTTCAGCATAAAGACCTTGCATATGTTTTATTAGGTTTATACATAAATATTTCATAATTCTTGGTGTGATCATAAATGAGACTTAAAATTTTGATATCCAGTTCGTTTCTAGTATATAGAAACGTGATTGTTTCCTACAAGACTCTCTGCCCTCCCTCCTTGCTCAACTCACCCTTCCGTTCCAGAAGCTTTCCAGTAGATTCTTTGGGATTTACTACTTGCTGAATCATATCATCTGTGAATAGGTATTTTTTTTCTTTCCAACACATACACCTTTTATTCGTTTTTCTTGCCTTTCCCCACTAGTTCCTGGACTATGTTGAAGGTTAAGTATGAGTGGTCAGAACCGACATTCTTTCATAAATGAAGTGTATCTATTGCAAGATAGAGAACTTTTTTATACAAAGTCAGACAGCAAAAATTTTAGTCTTTAAGAGCAACACGGCCCCTGTTGCAACTACTTCACTGCGCAGAAGCGGCCCGGCCACACATAAAAGCATCGGTGTGGCTGTGTTCCAGCGAAACTCCTTTCCTAAAACCGGCGCGGACCCGTGTTTGGCCTGTGAGCCATGCTCGCCAGCCCCTGAGCTTTTGAAATGATCAGTTGGTTTCCTTTATCCCGTCCATATGGCCAGTTACGTGTCTTGATTGCTGAATGTTGAACCAGACCTGTATTTCTGAGATGAGGCCATGATGCGATTTCTTTTTTTTATCTTTTGGATTCGATTTGCCAAAATTTAGTCAAGAATTTTTGGATCTATGTTCATGAGTGATGTTGGCCCATAGTTTTTTTTCTTCTCTGGCCTCCTAGAGTGAATTGGGAGATTCCCTTCCCTTCAGTGCTCTAGATCTGTATGTATCAGATGAATATTACTTCTACATAAAATGTCCAACAGGATTTACCGATGAAGACATTAGGGCCTATATTTTCTTTGTGGAAAGGGGTTTTTTTTGTTTGTTTTTTATATATTTCTAGGAGAGAGAGAGACAGCGTGAGCAGGGGAGGGTCAGAGAGAGAGGGAGTCACAGACTGAAACAGGTTCCAGGCTCTGAGCTGGCTGTCAGCACAGAGCCCGACGCGGGGCTCGAACCCACAAACCGTGAGATTGTGACCTGCGTGAAAGTCGGACGCTTAACCGACTAAGCCACCCAGGCGCCCCCTTTGTGGAAAGGGTTTTAAGCACACATTTTATTTCTTCTGGAGATGAAGGGCTGTTTAGTGTGCCCGTATCTTCGTCAGTGAGCCTTGGTGGTTTGTGTCTCTGTGGGGACTTGGCCCATTTCATCTCACCAGCAAGTCAGTCATCACAGTCTCAGCGCCCTTGTCAGGGTCTTGTGCCCGCTCTCACTCTTGGTATCAGCAACTTGTGCCTTTGTTTAAATCCCTGGTGCTCTGATCCATAGTTTATCAGTTTTATTGGTCTGCTCAGAGAACCGGGCTTTCCGTTTCATTTTCCCATGTTGTTTTTCTATTTTTTTAATCATAGTGATTTTTTTCTTTTATTTTTATTATTTTCTTTTCTCTGCATATTTTGAGGTTTCTCTCTCCTTTTTTTAATGACTTGTTAACGTGAATACTTAGGTTGTAGATTCAAGACTTTTCCTCCTTTTTATTGTGAGTGTTTAGTTCCTTTTAATTCTACTTTAATCCCATCCTACACATTTCAGTATGCCGTGTTTTTATTTTTGCCAGTTCAAAATGCCTTATAACTCACCTTTAAAGTCTGTTCTTTTAAATTCATGGACCAACTTCAGCAATTGGGAAGTTGTCTGGCGGCTGGGGCGGGGTGGGGGGGGGGCAGACCCGGGAGGGCGGAGGTCAGGGGCGCCCACCTTGAAGCTCTTCTTGCGTGTCCCTGGCTGCGCTCACATGGGGTTTTGGGAAAACCTCAGGACGGCGACCCGCCGGTTACACTTGGAGGGAGGGGACGGCCACGGGGCTGTGTCCGTGACCGCCTGGAGCCGCACAGGCCGCAGCTCGGGCTCCAGTCCCCGAAGGCCTCGCCTGCCAGCTGTTTCCTGAGAGCTGATGGCTGGAATCGTGACTTGAGGCTTCACCAAATCTTGATCATGGTACTTATTTTTTCCCCACAGGAAAGAAATTAAAAACTGAGCAGCAGAAAAAACTATCAGTTCTGGACAAAATCCTTCAAAACATTGGAAAATCTTCAGGTAAGTGGAGTAAGAGCTAAGTGGGTCCTTGTGCTGGGATGTCCCCTCCATGGAGAGAGGTGCACCCCCCCAGGACTCTCCTCTGCACACCTGCGGGGTGACGTCCACCCCTGCGAGCCCGCTCCCCCGCCCCCCCGGACTCTCTCCCCGCGGCTCCTTCCTGCCCCCACAGCACCTGTGACTGCTGCCCACGGTTGGGGACGCTGGGGGCTGGCTTCACGCCTCTCCAGTCCCTGCACCTGTGGGACAACTCGGGAGGGTCCCAACCGCAGGCGCGTGGAATGAGCAGGGCGCCTAGATTTCTCAGGAAACTGTCTCTCCAAACAGGGAACACTTCCCAGTAGCGGAAGAGGAGGGTGAGGCTCCAAAGAGGGTGGTCAGCAAGGCCATCCGCTCTGAGGAGCCCCCACGGCAGGACACCCCAGACTCGGTGAGACCCCACGGCCCCTCAGGAATAAAGAGCATATATATATGTGCACATACTGTTAACCGTGCTGCGCGAGGAAACGTGTGTTATTCCCGCACTCCCGAGTGGTGCTCATGTGCTCGAATGTTCAGCTAGAGGGCACGTCGGTTTCTCTTCGTCTTTGTCTCTTGTTTTTTAAAAAGAAAACAAATTACTGAGTCTGGGGAAGGAGGCTCGCGAGGCTCCTGTTTCTAACAGGATAAGGCCTGAGGACGCGTCGCTTCTGAGAGTCTGTGAAGTCCCTGCTGTCCCCCTCCCGTGGCAGCGCTCTGCAGAGCACACAGCGTGTACGCCAGACACACGGAACGTCCCCCGTCGGAATGTGTGCCGCGCATGGGGACACGCAGGGCGGCTCTCTGTGGTGCGGGAGGTGAGCTGAGCTGGGGAGGCCTGGCCCACCCGTGGCGTTTGGGGACCAGCCGCAGCATTTCTGACCCAGACCCGTTCTGACTGGACAGGTTACACCCCTGCTTGATGGGGGATGAGGCTGGGCAGGGCTCCTCGGGACAAAGTGTGCTGCCTCCTTTTTGCAGAAGGGCAAGCATATGAACGCTCAGGCCTCAGGCCCTAGAACAGCCCTGGAGGGAGAACTTCCGTCCTGAGGCCTGTGGCGTTAGCAGCAGGCTGGTGCTGGTTCTAGAACACGGACCCATTTTATTAGTGGCTGCTGGCTGCCCACGCTTCTCCAGGGAAACCAAAGTCCTCTCTTCTCTTGCCCCAACGTCACCAAGTCAGCTGAGGCATGGAGGCCCGGGGCACTGGGGCCAGAGGATCGAGGCTTCCATCCTGTCCTGTGGTACTAGCTGAGGACCCTGAGGCAGAGAGGGGACACAGAGTGAGTGGGTGGCAGAGCAGGGCACAGAGGCCCCTGACCCCCGAGCCTTTCCAACCTCGGCACCACCGTTCTGGGGCCCCTCCGTCAGTGTCTCGGGGGTGTGGTTGGTTCTGGGCACATAGTTCTAGTTTTTCTCTTTTGTCGCCTCCACTCGTCCCCACTCACAGGTGTTCGGTGGCTGTCCTGTGGCCACACCGTCCTCGAGGTGCTTGCCCCCGGGGCTGACCTCGATAAGATAAAATACAAAACCATCATCGACCAGGGACCCCCATCCCTGCCCTCAGTCTCCCGGGCCTCCTGATTACAGTGGTTTTCAAAGCTGAAAACTTAAGGATTTACTAGTCTCCTCCCGGTGACGGCTCGCACGTCCAGACCCTCTTCTGCGAGCCACGCGGACGGTGCTGAGAGCAGCCGGGAAGTAGGTTTATGGGCAAAGACATAAACAGCTCACAAATGTCAAGCGATGGCTTGGCTCACAGGCAGGGAGTCCCCGCTGAGTCCAGCGTCCAGCTGGGGAAGAGCTCGTGGGGGGCCGTGACCCTGTGGTGGTGGGAAGCACGTGGGCGTGGGCACCACCCCCCGGGGTGCACGGTGGTCCCCTCCACGTGTTACGGGACAGAGAAAGTTTAAAAACAACTGATTTACTCTATGATTTCAATTTTGGAAATTGCGGCCAAACGTGGATGGTTCTGGTGACCGTTGCCCTGGAAGGTGGGAGGGGTGTGTATTCTGCAGGCACGGGTGCCGGGCCCTACACATCCCCTGTGGGTCCCGTCCTACGGGAGCTGCAGTCAAGGCCCCACGGTGATCGTGAGGGACTTCCTCTTCTAGAGCTGTCAGCTTTTCCTTATATATTTCATAGCTACGTGATTAAACTCAAAGTTCTTTCTGGCAGACTGAAGCCTTTGTTGTGTGACATGTTTCTCTTTATCTGTGTATTTCTTCTTGCCTTGAATCTACTGTTTGGGGGCGCCTGGGTGGCTCATTCAGTTGAGCATCTGACTCTCCATCTTGTGGTCGTGAATTTGAGCCCCATATTGGACTCCACACTGTGCATAGAGCCTGCTTAAAAAAAAATCCGGTCTGGGGCGCCTGGGTGGCTTAGTCGGTTAAGCGTCCGACTTTCAATTGGGTCATGATCTCACGGTTTGTGGGTTCGAGCCCCGCGTCGGGCTCTGTGCTGACTGCCAGTTCAGAGCCTGGAGCCTGTTTCAGTCTGTGACTCCCTCTCTCTCTGACCCTCCCCTGCTCATGCTCTCTCTCTCTCCTAGAAATAAATAAAAAACATAAAAAAAAAAAAATCAGGTCTGTTTGATATAAAAAGACATACTACACTAATTTTCTTTCGGCTGATGTTTGCATGGCACATCATCTTCCATCTTGCACCCTTCACCTTTTCTGTGTATTGTATTTCGTGTATTTGTTTAGG
Source organism: Hyaena hyaena (assembly GCF_003009895.1). NCBI lineage: Eukaryota > Metazoa > Chordata > Mammalia > Carnivora > Hyaenidae > Hyaena > Hyaena hyaena. The sequence goes on from NW_024080654.1 coordinate 5,965,796, forward strand.
CACTGTAGATAAGGATGTATTTTTTTAATTCCATCTTTTTTATTTTTAATTATTTAATTTGTGAACATTGACTGTAACTAGTGATATACATAGCTGGGTCTGTATCTACTATCTTACTATTTGTTTTCTATTTGTCTCACGTGCCTAAATTTTCTCCTTCATTACCTTAAGTTAATCATGTATTTTTTCATTCCATTTTTCCCTGTATTAGATTGTTAATTATACATCCTTTTAATATTACTTTAATGCTTTGTTAGAAATTACAATATGCATCATAGACTTTTTAAATATTTTAAAAAAATATAATGTTTTATTTATTTCTGAGAGGGAGAGAGACAGTGTGAGCAGGGGAGGGTCAGAGAAGGAAACGCAGAATCTAAAGCAGCTCCAGTGTCTGAGCTGACAGCACAGAACCCGATGTGGGGCTCGAACCCATGAACCGTGAGATCATGAACTGAGCCAAAGTTGGACACTTAACCAACTGAGCCACCCAGGCGCCCCTAAATATTTATTATTTTTGAGAGACAGAGTGCAAGCTGGGGAGGAGCAGAGAGAGAGAGAGCGAGCCTCAGGCAGGCTCCGCACTGTCTGCACAGAGCCCAATGTGGAGCTTGAACTGCTGAACCATGAAATCATGACCTGCACTGAAATCAAGAGTCGGATGCCTAACCAACTGAGCAGCCCAAGCGGCCCTACATCCTAGACTTACTGTAACTGAAAATAAATGAGTACTTCTACTATTTCCTGAGAAATGAAAGGGCAGGAGGTTATTTACTCCCATTTACTAACCATTGTATTGTATTCATCATGAATTTTAATGTTACGTATGTTGTAAATGCCACAGAACATTAGAGTTACAGTTTTATACAGTTAATGTTCACTTAGGGCCACCCATATATTCACCCTTCCCTTTGCTCCTTATTCTGTACTTTTAATGCTTCCAACTGACAGTATGTGCCTATGACTAAAGATTCCCTTTTAGCATTTTAGTGTGGCTCTTATGGGCATCTTACCAGGCTTTTACTTGTCTGGAAATATCTTAATTTTTGAGGACTGTTTTTACTAAATATAGAATTCTGAGTTAGCGAGTTTTCTTTCAGCATTTCCATTGTCTTCTGCTTTCCATAGTCCCCATTGAGAAGTCTGCTGTCTCCTCCTCGTTGCCCCGTTGACAGCGAATGCTCCTCTCCTCGGGCACTGCAAATACTCCCCGTGTGTCTGTGGCTCTCAGCAGGCGGACAGCGATGCGCCCAGACATATTCCACTGCCTGCACTGCAACTGATCCACGTCATAGTGATCTTTGGATCGATGGCTTCGTTTCTTTTTGAGTTTTGAAAAGCTCTAGTCTGTGTTTTCAGATATCGATTCTGAATGTTTTCTTTCTCCCCCCTTCTCCAATTACACATAGTAGATCTTTTTATTGTGTCCCATATGTTTCTTATCATTCTTTGTTTTCTTTGGCTTTTATCCAAATATTTTCTCCTGGCCTATTTCCAGGTAACTCACTCTCTTCTGCTGTGGCTAATCATCTACTTTGTACTAAATTTCAGTCAATGTGTTTTTAATCGTAGAATTTCCATTTGATTCTATTTTATGGATTCCACTTCTCTGTGAAGCTCGCTATCTTTTTTACTGAATTATATTCGTCATATTTTTTATCCGTATTCAGCAACGCCACTGTTGAAGTTATTACCTGGGAGTCTGTTTCTGTTCCCTTTACCCTCAGTATGGCTGGTGCCTTCGGACTGAATGCTGGACACTGTGTGGTGAAACACAGTTCCTTCAGCCCTGGAGTCTGGTCTGAATAAGAACTGATCACTTTGAGTTGTTTTAACACCAGGTTTTAGTCTTTATAGGATCTGGTCTATTTCCACTTTCTCTTATTCTTAATTTTATAGGAGTTCTGATTTAAATCTGAGAGAATCTATAGGGCCTTGAGTTTTATTTTTATCTTATACTATGTGGCTGCTTAAAAGCTCTCCTTGGCTGTTCAGCCTCCTGGCCACCACTTTTGCGCACCTCATCTCTGAACGCACAACTGGGAACTTACAGAATGCTTTGAGGGACACACAGATCCGATGTGTAGACTCACTACACTTCACATGCCTTCTCTCTGGCACCCCAGTCCTGGCTACTTGAGAAGCCCCGAACTCACACGTTTTACCCCCAGCCCCGGGAGAGTATGGGGAGAGACACTTAGCGCCTGATTTCTGTTCTGCTCCTCGGCCTCTCTAATTGTGATAGCAGAAGAATTATGAAATGCTTCACGGGGAAGATGAGTTTAGAGTACAAAGCCCCCATCGGTGACTTGTCCTCTCTGGAATCTTGACCCCAAGCTCTTGGTATGTTTCCAATGTACACAAATTTCAGTTTTTCCAGCGGGATGATAGCTCCACTGCCGACAAGTCCACCTCTTCCAGAAGCAGGCCTCTGGGACACGCAGACTGTCCTGGGCAGGGAGGATAGGAAAGGAAAGAAAAAGTATTACGGGTAAAGATTTATAAGACTTGATAATGTTTATATTTAGGAAAACAACATAAAACAGTGCTCTCTCTTTTAACTTGTGGTCTTTCCGACTGAAAATAGTGCTACCGGCCGCCATGAGGAGATACTGGGAGCTGTTTCCTGGATTGGGGAGTTCCCCTGAATCCTTCACTGTCCCCCCGTCACCGTAGGCCAGTCTGTCCAAGAGCCTCACCCTCTAGACTTGGCATCATGGCTCCAGGGCTTACAGTTGTGTGTTTATCAGACCCCGAGTTAGGTGTGTGTGCTACTGCGTCTGCCAACCTAACGACGTGGGGAAATTAAGGAAAATAGAGGAGAAAAGAGAGTCAAGAACCTATTTGAATTTGACGAGCAGGACTAGTGCATCACTAGTTAACTAGTTGTTAACTAGCAGCGTCCCCTTCGAACTGTGGCAGGAACTCGAGGACGCCGGTGAGGAGCCTTTCTGTCCCGGCGCAAATACAAGTAGATTCCCAGGCACATCTGATCAAAATGCAGTTTCAAGGAATTTTACTGTTATTTAGGTGTCTGCTTTGAGCAGTGTGGGTGTGGATTCTACGTACGGACAGAAAGAACTGATTGAGAAACGCAAGCTGCAGAATGAGCAGTGTGTCGCTTACTAATAGGTGCCCCGAGCCGGAAGCACTGAGGCGAGATTCCGGGTCACGTGAAGGCACAAGTATTTGTGATTCTAGAGCCAAGTTGCAACCCCCTTCCCCCCACCGGCCAGACCCTCAGCCAGCGAGTCTCTCCTGCACACACTCCTTCACCACAAATGTATCGAGGAGTTTCTACTGAGCACCGTGCCGAGGTCGTGGGGACACCACGTCGCCCGGGGCCTGAGCCTCCTCCGTCAGCTGTTCTGTCCCGACCTGCTATTTCGTTTCTAGAGCAGATGCCCTCGCCGTTGACTGTGTCTGTGCAACGCCCAGAGAACCCCCGCCCTCACCCCGCCCCCCCCCGCCCCCTGCCCTCAACCCGTCCACACCCCCCACCCACCCTGTCCCTCCATCTGCAACAAAGTAACGCTCAGCCCTTGAACCACACGCAGTTCGCATTTCAGGCTACGGCCGACCCCTGCTCTTGTGGTCGGTGGTGCCCACATCCGGGCAGTGCCGGCCTGGGGGCGGCCGGACATGGGGTGCAACTCCCTGGGGCCGCAGGGCTGCCTGGGCCGGTTTCCTCCTCCTCACGCGCCCGGGTCGGTCTCTGCGAGCGTAGTTCCCCTGCGGCCCGAGGGGCAGAATGTCGGAGGCTCCGCCATCCCTGCAGGCGCCGGGAGGCCAGCTCTGTCCTCGGACTCCGGCTCCGCAAAGTGAGCTTCCTGGATAAGCAGCGTCCGCTTGGCCTCGGCCTCTGCCGCCACTCCGGAGATTCGGCACGCGTGGGGCGGGGGGGGCACTGCCTCGGGCTGGCACGTCCCTAAAACAGAAACTGGATGAAACGCCGAGAGTCGTCCACTCGCATCTGTGACCAGGGTGTCCCCAGCTCCGTCTGGTGCAGGGGGAGGTGCCTCGGTCACAGGGTCAGCATCAGAGGCCACTGCTGTGCTCAGACCAGCCGCTTTCAATCCAGCGTCTTCCCAGAATCCCACTTCGGAGACCGAGGGACACGCAGTGTCCTCCCGCCCAGCAGGGGCGTAAGTGAGATGAAAACTCAGGCTAAGTAGAGGCAAACAGAAGGGAGCGCCAGGCGAGCCCACACAGCGTCTGCTCTGCAGTTAGACCCGCGTTGGAAAAGCCGCTGCTGTCCGGCCGCCCCCACGAGCCCCCGTGTGCCCCGCGCCGTGGCTCTCCCGCGGGGGGCGTGCCGGTGCGCCGTCCCCTGCTGTCCCAGGCCTCGCAGCTCCAGCGTCCGGTTGGCAGAGCCGAGCCCGCAGGTGACAAAGCAAACACGTCACAGCCCGCGCCCCCAGCCTGACCGGACGGCGCCTGTGTCCGGGTCCGAGGACTCCGTATCAGCACCGACAGCGCCCTCGCTTTGATTACAGGCGTGCGCCTCCCCGGCCCTGGAGTTTATGCCACCGCGTTTTCTAGAAGCCACCCGCCCTACAGGGACGACTCCGCCTCCTGGTGCCACGAGCAATGAAGCAGAAGCATGTGATCCCGGGCACAGTCTCGCTGGAAATAACCCGGTGGCCTTTCCCTCGCGAGTAGGGAGTTGCTGCCTCCGTCCACCCTGGAGGAGGAAACCGGCGCAGGCGGCCCCGCAGCCCCTCCGCCGCTGCGCACGGAAACACTGTCACCGGTGCACGCTCGCCCCGCAGGGAACACACGCATTCACACGCGCAGACCACACGTACGATGCACGTGTGATGAGGCCACGTGTCCCCACGCCCCCTCCCGGCACACCCTGTGTGCCCAGAAGCTCCCGTGTCCCTGCCATGGCCGGTCTCAGACCCGCCCACCCGGCTGCACCCCCCGTGGGGCCGGCGCTCAGGAGCCCATGCGGCCACAACGCGGGCCACGGCCGCACGCAGACAGGCCCAGCTGCTCCTGGATCCACGCCCCGGGGCAAGCTCGGCAGACACCGTCTGTCTGTAAAGGGCCAGACAGAGATGGAGGGCCGTCTGGCCTCTGCTGCAAGTCTGAGGTGGTAGCAGCCGGAGACCTTCCGGAAGGACGGGTGTGGCCGCGTCCAGGGCGCTTTACAAAAGTCAGCTTGGCCCGCGGGCATAGATGGGCTGCTTGGCGCGGCGCCGCCCAGGGGAAGGGCTCGGCGCTGGAGCCGTTCTCCCCGAGGGCCCGTGAGCACTTGAAACGTGGCCAGTGTGAGCGAAGAACTGAAACTTAAATTGTATTTCAGTTAAATTGACGGTAAATGGTCGAGGAGGCCTATCGCGTGGCCGCCACGAGGGAGGCCGAGACCTCGCTAGCCTTTCCACGCGTGGGCAGGGCCGATGTCCCGCGCCACCCTCGCTCCTCGACGCCCCCTTTCGGGCCCAGAGAAGACTCGCTCCTTGTGACAGACATGCCTGTGCAGGATTTTACCAAAAGAGAAAAAAATTCCATTAGAGTCTTTAAGAGGCCAAAAGTCGCAAGCCCAGAAACTACTTTCTTTAAAAAGATGCTATTTTTAAGTGGCCAAATAGACTTGAAAGATATTTGTTAGAAAATGTTCTACAGCTAAAGATCTCGCGCCTGATGTTTTCAACTCAGAACTCACTTCGGCTGAGTCCGCATCTCTGATAACAGTGCTTATGGAGGCGGCTCCGGGCCCCCAGCTCCGGCAGCCAGCACCCTGGGGGCGTCCCACAGCCCCGGGGCCCCCGGCTGGAGCCGACGCCCCTCCGCCACGGGCCACCACGGGGCCTGGCGATGCCACGTCCTGAGCTCACTCCAGGGTTGTTTTTTTAACTCCAAATAGGAGATGGTGGCACTCAGCTCACAGGTGGTTCTAAGAACTGTGATGAAACTTAGGCCGTGATTAATTCAGGCCATGATGAGAAATGGAAATAACCAGCTGGAGGAAGGAGTCGTAATTAACGATGGTACCTGACACCCCCTCCCCATCTCCGGGGGCTGATCTGGGCCACTCGGACGAGCACATCCCTGCCAACAGACCTGTGGGAGCAGCACTGTCGTGAAACCCCGGCAGGCTCCCGCGGCAGCACCCCCGCTGCCCCGCCCTCCCCGCGTCACACACCCCCACTGCTGCACCCTGGTCATCACCCCTTCCCTGATGTCACCCCCACCCCCACGCCACCATCGCTGTCGCCCTGCGAGGGACGCTACCTGTTAGTCAGGGTTCTCCAGACAAACACACACACACAGTGGGATGTGTGTGTGAGAGAATTTTTCAGAAGCTGCCACACCCATCCCGCGGGCTGGCGGGTCTGAGGTGTGCAGGGCCGCAGGCAGGCTGGACACCGGGAAGGGTACGGAACGGTCCACCCGAGAGGCCGTCTGGAGGCAGAATCCCTCTTATTTAGGACTCAGGGTTTTTCTTAAGGGTTCGATGGAACGGCACGGCCCACCCGCACCAGGGAGAGTGACCTGCTCGCCCAGACCCTCCGACTCCCTCGTCATTCTCACAGAAGTGTCTTCACAGCCACACCCTGCCCGGTGCTGGGCCAGAAGTCTGTCCACGGCCCAGGCACTGAGCCGCCATCACCCCAGAACAGATGGGGCGGGGAGGTGCCGTGGCCCTGGCTGGGGACGGTGGCCCAGGGGCGGCGCCAGGGGCTTGGCTCGGCCAGGACCTCAATCTCTGTCCTGCACTGCCTCTCCGTGGCCCGTCCCAGAATGACAGCCGCCCCGCCCTCCACAGTTCAGCTCCGCACGGAGTCACCCCAGCCCAGGACTTGGCCAGCGGGGACAGTGTGGCCGGGGGCTTGTCCTCCTCTGGAAGCCCCCAGCCCCAGCGCCTCCCGCCTCCACCGGCAGCCTCGCAGCAGAGACCTCCTCGCGGGAGCGGGGCCAGCGGGGACCTGCCTGTCTGTGGACGTCGGGCCTGGACGGCACAGCCCCAGGCACCACGGCCGCGACACCGGGCACAGCGACCAGGGAGGAGGTGTTAGGGGACTGTGGGGCCTGGAGTCAGAGCAGGTGTGAGGCCCTGCGCCGGCTCAGGCCCCACATGACCGCGCACAGGGCCTACCCCGCGTAGGCCTTGAACTCCCCATCTGCAAAATGGGCAGCGGTAAGACGGTCGGGATTGTTGCGGGCGTTCAGCCTGAGTCTGGAGCGTAGAATCCGGCTCGGCAGATGGAGTCACGGCCGTTCTCGATTCTGGAGTGGATACAGGTGTCCCGCGGAGAGCATCCGAACCTCTGGTGACCTGTGGTGCCATCCTCATCCCCCAAAAGGCTGTCAGCCTGGAGGGGGCCCCCGAAGGCCCCGTAAAGGTCAGACCACCCAGGGCGGCCTTGGTGGCATGCTGGATGCCCGCTCCCTGCCCTGCCCCACCCTCCGGGGGGTCTCAGAGGGCATCACAGAGCCGATGCCGACAGCAAAGCCCATGGGGGGCTTGGGGCCTGGCCCCTTCCCCCGCTGCCACCCTCCCTGTTCGCATGGGGCCACCCGGCAGGGTTGGCTTTCAGCTGTCCGTGAAGGGCTCCGCGGCCACAGGTGGGACCCAGACTGCTCCTCCGGGAGGGGGAGGGGCTCCGTCTCCCTGCCCCCCCGCTGGGGAGGGGGCGGGGGCTGCAGGGCACCAGCAGCTGGAACTGAGGAGCTGTCCGGGGCACCGCGTGCTCGCCGTCACTCCGGGCAGCCAGGGTCACTTGGTGGCTGGCATGCAGCCGCCCGCCATCCGGGAGGACTTTTTCTTCAACTAAATTGAACTGAATTCAGTCCTCCAAGAGGTGACATAATGGGACTGGTCATCAGGGAGGGGACATGTCCACTCGGGCCCCAGGGGTCTGCCGGAGCGGCCAGAGCTGGTGAGCACACCTGCACCAGGGGCGTGGCCTGGGGCCTCAGCGGGTCACACGCGCTGTGGCCGAGGCGACACCGTCCCTTCACATCCCGCCCTCCAGCTGTTCTTGCGCACCCAGGGGACGCTGGCCGGAAACCGTGAAAGGCCAGGTTTGCCTCTTCCTTCTTTCCCCGACCCCCGGGCGCTCCAATAACACTTGCTTCTGAGGAAAGCAACCGCCCGGGCAACAAAATAGCGGCCTGTGTGATGGGCTGAGTCCTGCTAATAAAATGTAATGGAGGCGCACGGGGGTCCTGCAAGGGTCCGGGGGAGCACGGGGCGTCCGCAGGGGGGGAGTCAGCACGAGGTGTCTCTCGGGGGTGGGGCAAGTGTCTTCGTGATCACAGGACTGGGCAGTTTGTCACCAGGGAGCCGAGCCGTCAGCAGTTGTGAATTGTAGTTGAATGACTTAAAATACTTTTAAAAATACCCTTTGAAATACAGTATTTCCATTTTTGCTCTTCATTCTCCATCGGGCGGGGGTCTCACGCCCCCAGTTCAGTGTGGCTCAGGGCATTGCTTACCCTTAGCGCTTTTATCCCCTTCCTCCGCCTCCTCCAGATCTGAACGCCACGTGGTCACCGCCTCCAGGGCACCCGCCGGACCACAGCGGGCTGCTGCCTCGGGGTGCGCGCCATGGGCCGAGAAGAATGCCTTCGGGGCTCAAGGCCCCGGCTGGACTGGGGGGGCAGGGGCCCCCCAATCCCCTTCCCGGCCGTGGCCTCCCTGCTCCTTCAATGGCTCCTCACTGGCAGGACATGGAAAGCGCTGGGACGTCCCTGCCACTGTCAGGCCACTAACAGGCCGTGGCTTCTGTCACCTCCACTGCTCACTCACCGAGGGGGGGCCTCTGGCCCGTGAACCCTGCCCCCACCGCGCCAGAGAGCTGAGGTGGGCCCTTCTCCGGGGCAGCTTTCAGACGGGACCCCAGCCCCAGGCACAGCCTGGCCCCACCCCCGCCTTCCCCCCCCCCTGCAGGCATAGCCGGGCCCCGCCCCCACCCCCGCCGTCCCCCCTCCCCCCTGCAGGTGCCTCCTGACCCAGAGAGCCCTGGGCCTGGCGGCCGCTCCTCCAAACCTATTCTGCTCGGGGTCACCAGGCTGTCACCACCCGCTCCCTCTTGCTACAATCACTGCACGTGCTGCCCACACCTTCGGTTGGCCTGGAGTCCCCCACAGGGGCCTGGGTCTTACTCATCCCTGCTCCCCTCACAAGCCCAGCACAGGAGCCCGGATTTGAATTCTGGATATATCTGTGACTTTTGGATGAGTTCTCAAGTGTCTGCCGAGCTCAGCTTTTTTTTTTTATACATAAAATAAAAATTAGTGAATTATAAAAGTAGATACTAGCTGATTTGTTGATTGACGGTCGCAGTTCTGAGCTAGTCCTTCAGGAAAGGCGACCCACGGAGCTCGGCCTTCCGGAGCGCTGGCCCCCCCGGACTCCGGGCGTAGCTCAGCAGGCAACGCCGGCCATAGGCTCTGGGGCAGCAACGTCTCCCTAATGTCCCCCTGGCCTCTGCTTCCCCGACGGGAGCGCCCTGCCCACCTCCCCCCACCCCCGGGCCTGGGCACCCTGTGGTCTCGGGCCTCACCCCTGAGACCAGCACCTACGCATCCCTTCGGGGACACGAGAGAGCCCGGCAGCCGCAGAGCTCGGCTCAGCGCAGAGGGGACGGTCACTACTTCAGTCTGGTCTCCCTCCTGGCCTGCACCTCCTGCGCCCGAGGGTCCTGCGGAAGACGCACCCGTTTCCTCGAGAAATGAGCTTAAAGGGACAAATTGAGTTTTGCCAACCTGGTTCTTCAATACTTGATAGTATGTTGACGAAGCTCCCGCAAGCCTCACTCTATTTTTAAGCCCTCAATTGATGCCTTTCAGTGGGATCTCGTTCCGCTAACCGTGCTGTGCATGTTCAGCTGAGGGGCAACGCCTTCCGTGGCACCTGGGGTGTGTTTGGGAGCCCTCCCTCCATCACAGAGTCACAGCCGATTTCGTCGTTTTTGTCGTGCCGGAGAGACTACAGTGAAACCTCTAGCGAAGGGACACACGAGGAAGGACCTCGCACGATGCTGACCAGAGCGATCCGCTGACCGGCCGCGTCCCTTCCGCTTTAGAATTCAGGAGCAGGGCCACCCGTGGTGGTGGCAGCGAACCCCGTGAACCCTGGGTCAGCGGGAGGCCGTGCGACTGGCCGGGTGGCCTCGGGGGGGCCCGGGAGTCCAGGCGTGTGACATCCGAGGCCGCTCCCGGAGACGTGCCCACGGTGTCACTAAGGGCCGGCCCCTGGAGGGAGGCGGGAGGCAGGCAGTGGCTGCCCGTGGCCTGTGACAGAAAAGTCCAGAAGCTCTGGGTGGGCAGGTGAGCAGGGGAGGCCAAATTTTTCCAACAGAGGCGCAGAGCTGGAGGCAGGTCCCGGAGAAGACAGACACCCCCGGGAGGCAGGGAGTCACGAAGACTGGCCACGGGAAGAAGCCATGGGGCCGGTGGGGGGGGTGGGGACTGGCGTGGGGACACGGATGGGGACACAGCTCAGGGAGTCAGCAGCCACCGCCCTGTCGCACCAGCCACCCCGAGGCCGCCCACCAGACCCCCAAACTGGCCCGGGAAAGCAGCAGAGGGGCCAGTGCCATGCAGGGGCACCTCGATCTCCGGCTGCGACCCCACGGCGCCCCTTCTGCTCCCCACCACAGATGCCCGCCAGCCCCCCACCGCGGATGCCCGCCGCCCTCCGACGGGAGCCTGCGTTGCAGGCGGAAGGGACAGACGGGCAGCCGGGAGCGCCTGCCTGGCCCGCGGGGCCCACGTGCCAGCCCGGGAGCCTCACCGTCTTCAGGGTCACTGGGCCCACGGGCACCACCGGAGTCCCGCGGGGAAGCATTCGAAGCGAGCAGGGGCCGCGTGTCCACGCCACCCCCTCTGAGGACCAACCAGCAAGATTTCACATTTCCTGTGTCACGCCTGTCCCCTTACCCCCATCAAGGTTAAAGCGGAAAAAAGGACAGAGTCGCTAGTATCCGAGAAGCTGCTCTGTGAGGCCGGAGTCAGTGCCACGTAACCTCCAACGTCCGGATGGCATCGGGCGGGACCCCCCAAAGGAGGGTGCCCTGCAGAGCAGCAAGGGGGCAGGTGCCATGGGGACGGGGCACCCTTGGCGGGCAGGAGTGTGCCCAGCCCCACATGCCAGGAGGCGTGGCCGCGGCGCAGCAACAGAGGGACACTGGGGGGACACCGGCCGGGCTGCACCCCGGCCCCACCCCCCTGCCCTGTCTCCCCGGGGCACCCGGGACAGACAAGGTCAGCAACCTGGCCTGGCAAGGGCGCACTTAGCTGGGCCTCAGCTCCCGGGAGTGGGGGCTAGGTGCGCCCCCAGCAAAGCTGCCAAGGCTGGCTGTGAGCAGGGCTCGAGGACAGGCCACTTCGGGGAGACGGGCTGGCTCCTTCCACTGCCTCCGTCCCCTCCCCCAGCAAGACGGGCGCCCCCTCCCCTGCCGTGGCCAGGGCCGTGGCCTCCACAGAACTCTGCTCGACCCGCCAGTAACGGCCCCCTGCCGCCTGGCCTCCAGATAGGCCTGGGCCGCCGGGGTGGCCAGCGCAGCCGAGTAGGCGGGTGGCCCTGGGCCCGGCCGCAGGACTCGCACGTGGACAAGGGGCCCGGCCCGGGCTCCAGGGGGCCGTTCCTCATCAGACCCGCACCTCGGGGTACCTCGGCCTCGCCCCTCAAGGCGCGTCTGCACCCCAGCCCGCGTGTTGTTCGGGCAACCCAGCCCGCGGGGGCGGACCAGCACCCCGCTCGCTCGATGATAAGCCCGGGGCCCCGAGCGGTGAGCCCAGGCGGCAGCCAGAAAGGACGGGCAGGGGCCACGCAGCCGCACCAGGCTGACCTCTGCTCCCGGGCGGGCTAAGCGGCGTCTATAAACTGCTGGGTTAACAACATCAACAATGACACACGATGAATGGGTACTTCAGAGCCGTGTGGGTCCTGGCACAAAAGGCCACGCAGCGACACGAGATATCAAGCAGGGACGTGCAGGTAAGGCCAGCGAGCTAGGGGCCGGGTGGCAGCGCACCGGCCTGGGCCGGGCCAGGAGCTGCAGCCCCTCCTGGAACAAGGCGAGGTTCTCTTTCCTCCTCAGAGGAAATTAATAAAACATATTTGCAGATTATTATGAAAAATACATATTAGCTCCTGGAGTGATGATTTAAAATCGGTTATTTGTGAGACACAGCACATGAAGAGGGAGCTGCCCCGATGATGGGGCACCGGGGGGGGACCCCACGTGACAGCAAACGTCCCAAATGGTGATGCCAAGGGGCCAGCGACCAGACGCCGAGCCCGTGGACTAAATTCGCCTCATCCTGTTACCTAATCTTTCAATTTTGTAAAAACAAAAACAGAAAAACGGCTGACCTGCAGCTAGAAGGTCCGTCCCAAGCTACCCGCGCGGTGCAGCCCCACACGGGGCCGGTGACCGGCAGGTCTGGCTCCCCTCCAGTGCCGCTCGGCTGTGCCCTGCTCGCCACGTGGACCCGAACACCGGCCACCGAGACCACCCGGGCCCCGGCCGGCACCATCCGACGGCCTTTCCTCCAGGTCTCGGGTCCCAGACACACAAAACACACAGAAGAACATAGAGCACAAAGCAGGATTTCTGAACATCTTCCTGGACATTGAGGAGAAGGAATAGACGGGGAGCTTCTCGCTCCGCCCCCTGCCCACCCCTCACAGAATGCGGCCCTCCCCCGGGGGCCAGGGTCTGCGGCCTGGGGCACCCGCACCACGGGGCCAAAGGCCCCGCACACTTGGCCGTCCCCCTCTGCCACCCTGGCTGGGGACAGCAGGACACCCCTCTGTCCACACGTCTCCATCTGAATGCGTGTGACATAGGACTCCAGCCTGCAGGCCAGGCCACCCAGGGACGCCCACCCAGGGACACCCTCCAGGGACGCCCACCCAGGGACACACACCAGGGACGCCCACCCAGGGACACCTACCTAGGGATGCCCACCCAGGGACACCCTCCAGGGACGTCCACCCAGGGACACACACCAGGGATGCCCACCCAGGGACGCCCACCCAGAGACGCCCTCCAGGGACGCCCACCAGCGACGCCCAATGCCCTCCAGGGACACCTTCTGGGGAAGCCTGAGCTTTGGAGTCTGTGTCCAGTGGCCTCCCTGCCTCCATCCCCTCAAGCAACTTGCAGGCAAAGGAGACCCCCAGATGGGCTCTATTTATATTCAGACAACAGACATTGCGCTGCCTCAGGTACTTGATGCACAAATCATCCACAACTTCCCTCCAAAATCCTCACTCCCCTGGTTCTCCTGAAAGTGCAGATAAGTGATCTCTGAGAATGATTCCACAATCTGAGCGTGAATCCCAATGAACAAGAGCATTTATTTACAAATTGCATCAACTACTACTATGTTACGCATGTTATTGACACAAGTAGACACTTTAGAAGAATGGCAGAGGATGAAATCTAATATTTTTTTTTAATTTTTTAAATGTTTTATTTATTTCTGAGAGAGACAGACAGCATGAGCAGGGGAGGGGCAGAGAGAGAGGGAGACACAGAATCTGAAACAGGCTCCAGGCTCTGAGCTGTCAGCACAGAGCCCGACGCGGGGCTTGAACCCATGAAGCGTGAGATCATGACCTGAGCTGAAGTCGGACGCTTAACCGACTGAACCCCCCAGGTGCCCCGAAATCTAATATTTTAAAACAACTTTAAGTGTATCAGGTCTTTACTGTACTAAAATATGGTAACAACAGTGACTTAATGAGTCACTGTTGAACATGCTTCCTTATTTATGAAATTCCCTTTACGACTTGCGACGTGACCATTTGACAAGATATTTATGTCCAGCTAATTTCGACTCTTGGTTTTAATTTCTGTCACGTCTGAGAAGACTCCTCATAGGACACAGGTCAGCTGCGTTGTGCGTCACTGCAGCGCCTCCAATTTGCATCGCACATTACATAATCCCATCGACCAATTTGGCCTGATTTTGTTAAAATTTGGGCAGCAAACTCCTATACTCCATAATAACAGTCAGGAATTCTCCAGGCTAATTAGAAGGTGTTGAATTTTAATCATTTTTATGAATAAGTCCAATCTACTAAAACCTTTTGTGATATTTTAGAACAAGTTTAAAAACTATTTCCAAGTTTTTTTAAGTGTTAAGTTAAACTTAAAAAAGTGAAGGCATTGTCCTCGACGACAAACCCCTTTAACAATAACAACATTTCTGAACATTTTCCAAGTGTTTTCTCCACAGACGCGTTTCTTCTGAAAAGTAGCTGCTTCCTGAATCGGTGTCAAAACCCGATTAGCGAGGCTGCCCTTGCCGGGGCTCAGAGCTCCTCTGCAGCGGCCACGGCAGGCTGGGGCCCGACGTGCCTGCTATACACGCTGGCATCTCTACGTGAGGGACCGGCCAACTCCGGGCACGCAGGCGCTTCAGGATCGCTCCTACACGATCCCTACACGATCCCTACAGTAGGGCGCGGACCCGCTGACGCGGTCACAGACGCTATGGGTCCCCTTCCACACGGGACATGGAGAGACGCGGTCACGGCCCAGAAATGAGCGCAGCTTAGACCCTCTGAGGGACCCCAGGTCCCCAGATGCCCAGGAGGCAGGAACACCCAGCCGGGGTGGAATGAGTTCCGCACGCCCACCCCCGCCCCAGGGGTCCCGCACCGGGTGGCGGTGGGGGAAGCACTGCACCAGCGGCGGCTGAGAGGCCCCCCGCAGGCACGCGGGAACCTTGGCCCTGGAGACGGGGGTGCGGGGAGCGGAGGGGAGCCAGCTCTGGGCCGTGGCGTCAGGCAGAAAAGCAGAGGACCCCGAAGGCGCTGCTGCGCCGCACCCTGGGTGAACAGGAGACACTCTGCAGGGGCAGGGGCGGGGGGGGGATGGGGCCGGGGCAGGGGTGTGGGGGGGTGGGGTCGGGGGGTGGGCCCGGGGCAGGGGCGACACCTGAGGACAAGGCAGTGGAAGGGAGATGAACCTGTGGCCACTTTTGACTCCAGGGAAGAGGAAGCCCGGACCAGCCTTCTGTCATCTGGAGCCTCTGGAGCCCGAGCCTACCTGCACGGGCCACGAACCCCCGTGCGGCTCACCTACGTGACAAGCTGCCGCGCCCGCTGCACCTGTGTGGCCAGAAGACGCGCCCCGGGCCTGTCACCTGCTTCCGCGTCTGCTGCTCCTTTACTGTCCCCGCTTCGCCGCAGTGTCACCAACACCAGAATGTCTCTAACACGCACATGGCGATGGTGGGGTGCTGTCGACACGGTGACGGGACCCCCCACCTTGTGAACTCACACCTCCGCAGTTCCACACACACTTTCTAGCCTCTGCTGTTCTTACCCGCAAGCTGATTCCCGCAGCCAATTAACAAAACACAAGCTCCATCAAAGATGAAGAAAACATGCTCGGCCAACATGAACTCGTCGGCAGGGGCGCCTGGCTGGCCGACTCGGCGGTGCACACGGCTCTTGATTATTTAAAAAATAAAGATTAAGAAAAAGAAACAGACAACAGAACCAAACCTGGAAAGATGACTCAGATATTGGAATCTCTGAGGGAAACTTGAAAATAACTATAAAACGTGTGTTCGGGGACCTAGGAAACAGGAGGCCAATATGTGTGAACAGAGAGCCAGACAGCAGTGTGACACAGGGCACACGGCGTCAGAGACACCACCCGTCTGTCGTGTCTGCAGGCTGTCTGCCGTCTGTCTGCCATCTGTCTATGAGCTGTCTGCCGTCTGTCTGCAGACTGTGAGCTATCTGTCGTGTCTGCCGTCTGTCTGCCATCTGTCTGCAGGCTGTCTGCCGTCTGTCTGCAGGCTGTCTGTGAGCTATCTGTCGTGTCTGCCGTCTGTCTGCGGGCTGGGAGTAGCAAGGCAGGCAATCCCTGAACTTGGGGGCACAGGGAGAAACTCCCCAAATTGAAGCAGAAGGAAGGTGCATCAGGAAAGAATGTTGCCACCTGAGGGCAAATTCTCAGCCACCAAATGTGTACCTGCAGCCGCAGAGGGGACAGCATCTGAGGCATAAAAATGCCCGAGGGAACAACAGGCAAGGATATTGCAAAAGTAATAGAGAACGAGAAATCCAAGAGGCTTGGCAAACCCAATGGGAGAAATACAAAGAAAACCCTTCAAGGCACATGGCAAATGGCTGGAAACCAGGATGGACAGTAAACCCTGAAAACGGCCACACAAGAAAGAAAAACGGACAGAGTGCAAGAAGGGAATAAAGGCAGAGACCTCGGTGGTCATCCGAGATCGCGGCCAGAGGTGGGGCAGTGCCATCTTCAGCGACCACAGCGCCAACCCACGTTTCCGTCCCTGCAAGACCCCTCAAAACCGGAGACTTGTGGGGCACCCCCCGCACAGTGAGGGACACCCACACCCTGAGGACCACTGGCGTCCCCTGTGTCCTCGGTACCAATACTCGATGCAAAGTACACCGCCGGCGTCCCCTGTCCTGAGTACCAATACTTGATGCAAAGTATACTGCCGGCGTCCCCTGTCCTGAGTACCAATACTCGATGCGAAGTACACCGCCGGCGTCCCCTGTCCTGAGTACCAATACTCGATGCGAAGTACACCGCCGGCGTCCCCTGTGTCCTCAGTACCAATACTCGATGCGAAGTATACTGCTGGTGTCCCCTGTCCTGAGTACCAATACTCAATGCGAAGTATACCACCGGTGTCCCATCTCCTCAGTACCAATACTCGATGCAAAGTATACCGCCGGCATCCACCTGTGTCCTGAGTACCAATACTTGATGCGAAGTACACTGCCTGCATCCCCTGTGTCCTCGGTATCAATACTCAATGCGAAGTACACCGCCGGCGTCCACCTGTGTCCTGAGTACCAGTACTCGATTCAAAGTATACCACCGGCGTCCCCTGTGTCCTGAGTACCAATACTCGATGCAAAGTATACCGTTGGCATCCACCTGTGTCCTGAGTACCAATACTCGATGCAAAGTATACCGCCGGTATCCACCTGTGTCCTGAGTACCAATACTCGATGCGAAGTACACCGCCGGCCTCCCCTGTGTCCTGAGTACCAATACTCGATGCGAAGTACACCGCCGGCGTCCCCTGTGTCCTGAGTACCAATACTCGATGCGAAGTACACCGCCGGCGTCCCCTGTGTCCTGAGTACCAATACTCGATGCGAAGTGTTTGCACTTGTCTTTCCTGTTACGCGTTCTTCTCCACGTCCGTGGACCACCTGACGGAGGCACTGGGCTGGGTACCTCTCCCCCGAGACCACCAGGGTGGAAGACGTGGGGGGTCCCTCAGCGTCTTCAGGGCACTCCGGGAATCTGCCTGCGGCAGCCTGGGCTACAGGGATCCACCGTGGCCGGAGCACATTACAAGCCCTTCTGGAATCTGTCCTGAAGTCTCGTGGGCAACAGCTCTGGAGTCAAGAGGAGCGGGACCAGCGCTCAGGGGCCTGAGGGCCTGATTCAGGGGCCCCACCCCAGGCCCGCAGCCTCGACCCCAGGGGGCTCGGGCCCCTCTGCCCAGCTCCACCCTTCCCATCCTGTTCACCTAAGGGGGGAGTTCACTCTCCGGGAGGGCGGGTGGGAGACTCTCTACACTGCAGGGCCCCCCTGAGACAGGCCGCCACCACTCAGCTCCCAGCAGCATCCCCAGAGGAGGAACCTGCACACGCCTCCAACGGCTCAACGGCACAGGCCGCAGGTGTGGAAGGGTGAGCAGGGGCGACCTGATGGACGAGGCTGGGCCCACACCTGGGGTGGACAGCGAGGTCACTGGGCTCCCTGGTGTCCCGCGGGTGACCGGGCAGAAGTGGCAGGTTTGTGAGAGGCACGGCAGCCCACGGCTTTTGCCGGCAACGTGAACCCTGGCTCCCGGCAGGTTGCTCTGCAGGATTCCCTCCCCGCAGTTTCATTAAACCCTTAAACCCAGAATAAAGGCAGAGAAATACAAACTTACTTCTCCTCTTGAGGAAACACCTGGCGACACGTCCACAGAACAATATCCATAATCAGCCACATTTCCATACCATCTGACTCAATTTTCTGGAGAGGAGATGTGTATTTTCAGCGCGGGGAGATCGGTGTTTAATTTTCGCCTCCCTCCCTCCCACCCGGAGCCCCGCAGCGCGCAGGCGGCCAGGGTGAGGCCGGACGGGGGAGGAGACGCCTGCACCCGGCCCCCCGAGTCCCCGCCGGGCCCCCACGCAGGCCACAGCCCCACCGGCTGGCCCCTGAGGGCTGGGGCTGCCCTCTGAGGCTTTAGTGCCTGGCAGCCAGCTCCGGCCAGGCCTGGCCGCCGCCGCCCCCGATTAACCAGCAGCGGGAACGCCCGCCAGGGCGCTGCGCTGGGCCAGTCTGTGCCCCTGAGGCCTCCCTGTGCAGGCGCCCTGCCCGCAGGGGTGGCAGCCACTCCCGGGCTCCGAGTCCCCGACAGCGAGGTTCCCCAGGCCCCAGGGATGGCTGCCATTGCCTGGAGACCACGGGTGAGGAGCCGCCACACAGGCGGGCGTGGGAGGGCTCCACCCCGGGACAGGAAGAGATGCGTGGGGACGCAGGCACCCAGCCATCCCTGGGAAGGCAGCCACCCTGGCCTACGAGAGCAGGACTGCAGAGGTTCAGAGACCCAGGAGCGAGGGTTTGGGCCACACAGCAGGCAGGACACCGTCAGCCAGCACGATGCCCGAGAATTCACCATGGGGGCTCACCCCACTCGCCGCCGCCCTCTGAGCCGCCCCAAACAGTGTGAGCAAACACATCCATGCTCCTGAGAAGCTCACCTCTTCACCTGAGGGCATGTGACTGATCTGAAGCCCCAGATGGCACGGTCTGGGGTCATCAGGGCCTTCACGCGACGCCAGCTGCTCAGCCACGCTTGCACACAGGGGACCCCTCCGGTGAGCAACTCTGGTTCTGGCTCTGGAACTCTCTGATCCTTTGTCAAACTTCCCCAGAACTGAGCTGTGGTCTGACCTCCCTCCTGAGTTTCCCGCATCCCTCCGGTCCTTTCCCACAGGTTCTGACCCGAATCATACCCAGCTGGCCCTCCCAGCCTCCACCGAGTCCCCCCGCCATGATCCCTCTCAGGCATTTCTCCCGATAAAGTTCTCACATAAGGAATTCCACCTTGCTGTCTGCTTCTGGGGAATTAGCACAAGGAATAGAAAGTCCAGCAAACCTATAGATAAGCTATTACAAACAGTGGGCAATTGCTACAACTCAGCAAGACTTCTGGATACGAAAGCAATATATAAAACTTAGTTGTATTTCTGTGTATCTGTAACAAGTAAAAATTGTCCCTTAAAGAAAATCCAGGCGCGGCTGGGTGTCGCTGTTGGTTGAGCATCTGACTCTTGATTTTGGCTCAGAGCATCTCCAAATTCTCGTGGGATCAAGCCTTGCATCAGGCTCTCAGCTCAGAGCCTGCTTGGGATTCTCTCTCCCCCTCTCTGCCCCTCACCTACTTTCTCTCTCTCTCTCTCAACTTTTTTTTTTTTTTAATGCACTAACATTTTAAGAACAAGGCCACTAAGAATAAACCTAACAAAAGTTGAAGAAGTCATGGAAAAATGTATAGAATTTTGAAAGGCATTAAGATAAAAGTAAACATGGAGAGATATACTATGTTCATAGATTGGAATAATCAATACTATAAACACATCAACCCCTCTCTAAACTGATTTATAGGCAGTACAACCCTAATCAAAATCATATTCTGTTCTGGGGACGGGACTCTAAAATTTACATGAAAGGAAAAAGGTCAGAAATAGCCAGGGGTTCCTTGAAGAATATGAAGTTTAAAGCACTTTCCTCATGAGATATTAATATCTACTATAAAACTACAGAAATTAAGACAGTCTCGTGTTGATGCAAGGAGAGACCATGTGACCAATGGAACAAAACCACAAATATGTAGATTTCCAGCTTAGGACAGAGACACTATTTCAGATCAGAATTCTCAATTGTTGGGGCTCGGAAACTGAATACATTTATGGAAAAGAAATGAAATTGAACTTCTAGTTCACACCATATGTAAAAATTCATTCCAGGTAAATTGAAAACAAAATGTGAAAGATAAAATTATTTCATTTTTATCTTCCATGATTTCAGGTTTGGGAAGTATTTCTTAAACAAAATGCAGCATTTGCTAACCAGAACATTTTTATTAAACAAAGATTAACAGATGGGTCAATACTGAAATTTAAAATAAGAAAAAGGTAACACAAAGAAAGCATATCAGAAATTGGGAAAAGATGTGTGCAATGTCTATAACTGACAGAACACTTGTATATAAAATATATAATGTGGTGTCCAGTTACGTGCTCAACTGGGTCTGATTTCAGCTCAGATGATGACCTCACAGTTTGTGAGTTAGAGCCCTACATCAGGCTCCCTGCTGTCAGTGCAGAGCCCGATTCATATCCTTTCTCCCCATCTCTCTTTGCCCTTCTCCCACTCATGGGTACATTCTCTCTCACGAAAATAAACACTAAAGAATTATACACACACACACACATATATATCCCATAAATCAATAACAAAATGGCAAAAAAAAAAAAACCTCCCCAAAAAGTAACTACGAAAACATGCAATTCAAAAAATGGGAAAATTCAATGGCCACCAAATACATAAAATCACATCCAACCTCAATAATAACTAAGAAATATAAATTTAAGCCATGAGATACTATCATATAGCAGCCAGACTGGCAATAACATCTAGTAATGACTGTAAAAGCCAAAAACTGCGAATCATCCAAACATTAAGAATAAAATGGCCGAATAAATTGTGGTGCGTTCCGAACCTGGGATAACAAATAGCAGTAAGTTAGCGTCAGTTACAGCTGGAGGCGCTTGTTATCAACACACTTAGGTTACGGGGCAATATGACCTCACATATGAAGTGCTGAATTACAGATCCCGTTAACAATCTGTTATTCTTAGCAATGCAAACACAGATGGTAACATTACAGTGAAAAGCAGGGGTGAGTGACACGGAGTCTGGATGACTTCCCTACACAGACAAGGCAGGAGATAGTCAGGAGGGGCTGAAGGGGCCTCCCACATTGGTAGCAATGCTCTATATCTTAAACTAGAAGATAGGAGATGGCTTCTGGCTTTGTAGTTAATCTTTAAATTTGACATGTCATAAATATATGCCGAGACTAATTATACAGGAAAACACCTGTATCACCAAAAGCTGCTTCTCTTAAAAAATAATAGTTTTTAAAATGTGACAAAGCAGCACTCCAATGAAACAGCGTTTGTCAAAATCATCTTCTAGCCAAATGCAATGATCAAATCTCTATCAGAATCTAATTCTGCCTTTAAGCAGCACGCAAGAGAGGTGAGCACTGACTTCCTGCAACACTGTTCCCTCAGCTTCCGTGACACCCCAAAACTCCTGCTCAGCCGCTGAGTCAGGTGTGCTTGTGGCTGAGTCCTGGGTCTTCTCGACCTTCTTCGCGGTAACCTAAGGCCCATGCCTTCAAATGCTCCGTATAAGCTGATGATCCCCAAATGTCTATCTCGAGCCCCAACCTCTCCTCTGAACCCAGACTAGTAAATCCAGAGCTCATGCCTCTGACGCTCTATCCTATAAACCCAAGCTGCCTTGGCCTCCCAGGACAACCACCTCCACTGACGTCAGAGAACTTTCCATGCTCTGCCTACGTTCCCTCTCCCCGCACCACAGACTTTCTCCAGGAAGTGAGTTAGGGCTCATCTCAGTTGTTTCCCAAATCTCCCAGGTATCACGGCTCTCCATCGTTGAGTGTACGTTATCTCCATTGCGACCTGGTATCTGGTTTCCCTGATTGTGTTTGGTTTGGTTTGTATCAGGCAGAATATACCTGGTCTCGATTATTCCATCTTGGCCAAAAATGGCAGGCCTCCCTTTCTAATTGAAAGTAAAAATTAGTACATCATAAATGTTAATAATGTTTGGTGAATGAAGTATCTCTTTAACCACGGAGTACAAAGAAGGGTCTTGTCTCAGCAGTGAGGAAAACAAATAGCAAGACAGAAGACTTGATCCCAACCACACGAATAGCCACATCAAAGGTAAGCAGCCTAGAAATTTCAATTAAAAAGAGATTGTTACATTGGATTTAAAAAACAAATGTAAGTGTGGCCCCACTATATGCTGTCTACAAGATATCCACTTTATTTATTTGGTTTATTATTTTATTTTAGAGAAAGAGAGATGAGTGCGGGAGAATGGTGGAGGGAGAGTGAGAGGGGGAGAGAGAAGGAGAGACAATTTTTCTAACATTTTTTAAAAAGTTTATTTATTTTCACAGAGAAAGAGACAGAACAAGCGGGGGAGGAGTAGCGAGGTGGAGAGAGAATCCCAAGCAGGCTCTGCATCATCAGTGCAGAGCCTGATGTGGGGCTCAAATCCAAAAAGGGTGAGACCATAACCTGAGACAAGATCAAGACTCAAACACTGTGGCTGTGCCAGCCAGGCGCCCCAAGACTGAGAATCTTAAGCAGGCTCCACGCCCAGCACAGACCCCAACACACGGCTCAGTTCCACAACACTTGGGATCATGGCCGGGGCCAAAATCAAGAGTCAGACGCTCACCTGACTGAGCCACCCAGGTGCCCCAAAATATCCACTTTAAAACTGCACATATGCTAAATATAAAAGGACGGAAAAGATATACCATGCTAACACAAATCAAAAGAGAGTTGGAGTGGTTGTAATATAGACAACATATATTTCAAAGCAAAGAATATTACCAGAGATTGTGAGGATCACTTTACAATGATAAAAGGGGTCCAATTCATCCAGCAAATATAACAATCCTAAATACTTATGAACTCAACAACAGAGCTTCAAAATACATAAAGTAAGAACTGAGAGAAATGCAGAAGACAAATTCATAATTATACCGAAAAGACTGCAACAATCCTCTCTCAACAAATAATAGGAAAAGTAAACAAAAATTAGTGCAAATGCAAAAGACTTAGGCCAACCACCTTAACCTCAACCTGATGGAATTCACAGAATAACACAAAACATCAGAATAAACATCTTTTTAATGTGCACCCAGAACACTTACCAAGATAAGCCCTCTCTAGGATCATAAAACAAATCTCAATAAATTTAAAAGGATTCACCTCAAAAAAGTATATCCTCTGACCACAGTGGGATTGCATTATAAATCAATAACAGAAAGATATCTGGAAAATCCATAACAATTTGGAAACCAAATAACAAACTTATAAATAACCCATAGGTCAAAGAATTAATCAGAAGGGAAATTTGGAAGTTATTTTAAAAGAACAAAAATGAAAGAAAGTAATTAAAATTTGTTGAATGGAACAGAAAGATCTTAAATTAATTACCTCACCTTCCATCTCAAGGGGAAAAAAAAGAAAAAGTCGAAGTAAGCAGAAAAAATAATAAAGATCAGAGTAGAAATCAATAAAATATAAAGGAGAAAACAATAGAGAAAAATCAATGGCAACAAAAGCTGCTCATCGGGGAAGATAAAACTGATTAATCTCTAGCCAGGTATGTGGAGAAGACACACATCTCCCAGGCAGAAGAAACGTCGAATAACTGAGGTAGATACGCCCCCTCAAGGAGGTGGGGCAGAACTCCTCTCCCCTAAGTGGGGGCCGTACCGGGACCCCCCCCCGAAGATCACAGCACTGAAAGAGGGCTAAGGGACAGCTCTGCAGGAAGGAGGTCAGGTCAGCCAGGCGGCCGGGCCGGCGTCCACAGGACGAGCCGCGTTGACAGCGCGCCCCCTGGACTCCCTGGAGGAGGAGGGCACCCTGGGGTCTTCCTCCCTGAAACTGATAATCCCAGTCCGACCAAAGACAGCAGATAAAACCTAACTGAGGGACATTCTATCAAATATCGGACCAGAACTCCTAATAAAACTGCCTGGATCATAGAAAACCAAGGAAAACCTGAGAAAAGTGTTGCAACCAAAAGGAGCCTAATGAGATGTGACAACCAAAATGTCATGTGGTGCCCAGGACAGGGGACCCGCGTGGACAGGGGACCCGCAGGGACAGGGACCCAGGACAGGGTCCCGCAGGGACAGGGGACTCAGGACAGGGGACCCGCAGTGACAGGGGACTCAGGACAGGGTCCCGCAGGGACAGGGGCCCAGGACAGGGTCCCACATGGACAGGGGACCCGCAGGGACAGGGGCCCAGGACAGGGGCCCGCAGGGACAGGGGACCCGCAGGGACAGGGGCCCAGGACAGGGTCCCGCAGGGACAGGGGACCCGCAGGGACAGGGGCCCAGGACAGGGTCCCGCAGGGACAGGGGACCCGC